>NC_091284.1:757136635-757472635 GCF_032444005.1 Ranitomeya imitator
AAACTTCTGTGAAGCACTTGGGCATTCAAGGTTCTCACCACACATCTAGATAAGTTCCATGGGGGGTCTAGTTTCCAAAATGGGGTCACTTGTGGGGGATTTCTACTGTTTAGGCACATCAGGGGCTCTCCAAACGCGACATGGCGTCCGATCTCAATTCCAGCCAATTCTACATTGAAAAAGTAAAACGGCACTCTTTCTCTTCCAAGCTCTGCAGTGCGCCCAAACAGTGGTTTACCCCCACATATTGGGTATCGACGTACTGAGGAGAAATTGCACAACAACTTTTGTGGTCTAATTTCTCCTGTTACCCTTGTGAAAATAAAAATTTGTGGGCAAAAAGATCATTTTTGTATAAAAAATGCAATTTTTTTTTTTCACGGCTCTACGTTATAAACTTCTGTGAAGCACATGGGGGTTCAAAGTGCTCGCCACACATCTAGACAAGTTCCTTAAGGGGTCTAGTTTCCAAAATGGTGTCACTTGTGGGGGGTTTCCACTGTTTAGGCACATCAGGGGCTCTCCAAACGCGACATGGCGTCCAATCTCAATTCCAGCCAATTCTACATTGAAAAAGTAAAACGGCACTCCTTCTCTTCCAAGCTCTGCGGTGCGCCCTAACAGTTGTTTACCCCCACATATTGGGTATCAGCGTACTCAGGAGAAATTGCACAACAACTTTTGTGGTCTAATTTCTCCTGTTACCCTTGTGAAAATAAGAATTTGTGGGCAAAAAGATCATTTTTGTGTAAACAAAAGCGATTTTTTATTTTCACGGCTCTACGTTATAAACTTCTGTGAAGCACTTGGGGGTTCAAAGTGCTCACCACACATCTAGATAAGTTCCTTAAGGGGTCTAGTTTCCAAAATGGTGTCACTTGTGGGGAGTTTCCACTGTTTAGGTACATCAGGGGCTCTCTAAATGTGACATGGTGTCCGATCTCAATTCCAGCCAATTCTGCATTGAAAAAGTCAAACGGCGCTCCTTCACTTCTAAGTTCTGCGGTGCGCCCTAACAGTGGTTTACCCCCACATATGGGGTATTGGCGTATTCAGGAGAAATTGCATAACAAAATTTATGGTTACATTTCTGTTTTTACACTTGTGAAAATAAAAAAAATGGTTCTGAATTAAGATGTTTGCAAAAAAAAGTTAAATGTTCATTTTTTCCTTCCACATTGTTTCAGTTCCTGTGAAGCACGTAAAGGGTTAATAAACTTCTTGAATGTGGTTTTGAGAACCTTGAGGGGTGTAGTTTTTAGAATGGTGTCACACTTCATTATTTTCTATCATATAGACCCCTCAAAATGACTTCAAATGTGATGTGGTCCCTAAAAAAAAATGGTGTAAAAATGAGAAATTGCTGGTCAACTTTTAACCCTTATAACTCCCTAACAAAATTTTGTTTCCAAAATTGTGCTGATGTAAAGTAGACATATGGGAAATGTTATTTATTAACTATTTTTTATGACATATCTCTCTGATTTAAGGGCATAAAAATACAAAGTTTGAAAACTGCAAAATTTTAAAAATTTTCGCCATATTTCCGTTTTTTTCATAAATAATCGCAAGTAATATCGAAGAAATGTTACCACTAACATGAAGTACAATATGTCACGAAAAAACAATCTCAGAATCAGCGGGATCCGTTGAAGCGTTCCAGAGTTATAACCTCAAAGTGACAGTGGTCAGAATTGCAAAAATTGGCCTGGTCATTAAGTACCAAATTGGCTCTGTCACTAAGGGGTTAAACAGTTTGCTCATTAATCTGTTTATGTTACAGTACAAATATTACATGAAATATAGTAACTTACCAAAAAAGAATATTATGAAACCTTTTATGCAGTTTTATTTCTTTTCAAATTTAAGGCAATATTAGGCATTTCTTTGCATAAATCAATAATACATACAAAGAAAAGGTTTTACTTACTACAGCAAAGAAACCAGGCATCTTTCCGACGACTGACCAGTCAAGTAGTCCCTTAGTTTAGCACTCGCTTCAGATCAAAAATGTTTTCATTCCTACATTTAATAAAAGGCATTGGAGGAGGTTTATTGCTGCTGCAGATTTTTCATCTTTCAGGTTGTGATCCTGCATGCTATGAGATGCAGAATCGAGAGAGAGTCCATCCAGAGTGGAGTGTATGTGCATATAAGCGTATGTATTTATTATCCTTACTTATATAGCACCATCATATTCCACAGCGCTTTAGAGACAATGTGATCAATGTCCCCATTGGGGCTCACAATCTACATTCCCTTTGAAGTATGGGAACAAGCTGGAGAAAACCCACGCAAACACAGGGAGAACATACAAACTCCTTGCAGAAGTTGTCCTTGGTGGGATTTGAACCCAGGACCAAGCGCTGTAAAGCAACACTGCTAACCACTGAGCCATCGTGGTGCCCCCACATTAGGCCGGTTTCACATTGCGTTAAACAGCAGCCCGTTCAAAACATACGGAAACGGGCTGCTGACGCAAGTGCCGACATTCTCCATCGCGCTAGCGCAGATAGAGCATCTGCTAGCTCTATCTGTGCTAGCAGTGACGGACTCGGAAACGCTGCAGCCCGCGTCTCAGGGTCCGTCACTCAATGACGGCACATCGCTAGCGCACGCCCACTGTGGGCATGCGCTAGCGATGCGTCCGACATTGGACTCAATGGCGGTGTTAACGGACTACGTTACACCGCGTTTATGCCGCGGTGTAACGTAGTCCGTCTAACGGACGCCACTAACGTAATGTGAACCCAGCCTTACTGTGAAAAAGTTTTAGGCCGGTACAAAAAAGCTGTGCTCTGCTTTACGGCCGGCCGGCGCTGGCCGGGGGACGCGACAGACACCGGAATTTAAGTATGTAGTGTTTGTTATTTTTTACATTTACACTGGTAACCAGGGTAAACATCGGGTTACTAAGCGCGGCCCTGAGGAAGGAAACTCAGAAACACCCACAGCCACTAGAGAAAGTCCATGGACAGAACCAGCCGAAGTACCATTCATGACCACAGGAGGGAGCCCGACCACAGAACTCACAACAGTACCCCCCCTTGAGGAGGGGTCACCGAACCCTCACCAGAGCCCCCAGGCCGACCAGGACGAGCCAAATGAAAGGCACGAACCAGATCGGCAGCATGAACATCAGAGGCAAAAACCCAGGAATTATCTTCCTGACCATAACCCTTCCACTTGACCAGGTACTGGAGTTTCCGTCTCGAAATACGAGAATCCAAAATCTTCTCCACCACATACTCCAACTCCCCCTCAACCAACACCGGGGCAGGAGGATCAACGGATGGAACCACAGGCGCCACGTATCTCCGCAACAATGACCTATGGAACACATTATGGATGGCAAAAGAAGCAGGAAGGGCCAAACGAAATGACACAGGATTGATAACCTCAGAAATCTTATACGGACCAATGAAACGAGGCTTACACTTAGGAGAGGAAACCTTCATAGGAACATAACGAGACGACAACCAAACCAAATCGGGGACCCACACAACGCCGGCGGTTAGCGAAACGTTGAGCCTTCTCCTGGGACAATGTCAAATTGTCCACCACATGAGTCCAAATCTGCTGCAACCTATCCACCACAGTATCTACACCAGGACAGTCCGAAGACTCAACCTGCCCTGAAGAGAAACGCGGATGGAAACCAGAATTGCAGAAAAACGGCGAAACCAAAGTAGCCAAGCTGGCCCGATTATTAAGGGCGAACTCAGCCAACGGCAAAAAGGACACCCAATCATCCTGATCAGCAGAAACAAAGCATCTCAGATATGTTTCCAAAGTCTGATTAGTTCGTTCGGTTTGGCCATTTGTCTGAGGATGGAAAGCCGAGGAAAAAGACAAATCAATGCCCATCCTAGCACAAAAAGATCGCCAAAACCTCGAAACAAACTGGGAACCTCTGTCAGAAACAATGTTCTCCGGGATACCATGTAAACGAACCACATGCTGGAAAAATAGTGGCACCAAATCAGAGGAGGAAGGCAATTTAGACAAGAGTACCAAATGGACCATCTTAGAAAAGCGATCACAAACCACCCAAATGACCGACATCTTTTGAGAGACGGGGAGATCCAAAATAAAATCCATAGAAATATGCGTCCAGGGCCTCTTCGGGACCGGCAAGGGCAATAGCAACCCACTGGCACGAGAACAGCAGGGCTTAGCCCGAGCACAAGTCCCACAGGACTGCACAAAAGAACGCACATCCCGTGACAAAGACGGCCACCAAAAGGATCTAGCCACCAAATCTCTGGTACCAAAGATTCCAGGATGCCCAGCCAACACTGAATAATGAATCTCAGAGATAACTCTACTAGTCCATCTATCAGGGACAAACAGTTTCTCTGCTGGGCAACGGTCAGGTCTATCAGCCTGAAATTTTTGCAGCACCCGCCGCAAATCAGGGGAGATGGCAGACAAAATTACCCCCTCTTTGAGAATACCCGCCGGCTCAGGAACACCCGGAGAGTCAGGCACAAAACTCCTTGACAGGGCATCAGCCTTCACATTCTTAGAGCCCGGAAGGCACGAAACCACAAAATCAAAACGGGAGAAAAATAACGACCATCGAGCCTGTCTCGGATTCAACCGTTTGGCAGACTCAAGATAAGTCAAATTCTTGTGATCCGTCAAGACCACCACGCGATGCTTGGCTCCTTCAAGCCAATGACGCCACTCCTCGAATGCCCACTTCATGGCCAACAACTCTCGATTACCAACATCATAATTGCGCTCAGCAGGCAAAAACTTTCTAGAAAAGAAAGCACATGGCTTCATCACCGAGCCATCAGAACTTCTTTGCGACAAAACAGCCCCAGCTCCAATCTCAGAAGCATCAACCTCAACCTGAAACGGGAACGAAACATCTGGCTGGCACAGCACAGGGGCAGAAGAAAAACGACGCTTCAACTCCTGAAAAGCCTCTACAGCTGCAGAAGACCAATTGACCACATCAGCACCCTTCTTGGTCAAATCAGTCAACGGTTTAGCAACACTAGAAAAATTAGCAATGAAGCGCCGATAAAAATTAGCAAAGCCCAGGAACTTTTGCAGGCTCTTCACAGATGTCGGCTGAGTCCAATCGTAAATGGCTTGGACTTTAACAGGGTCCATCTCGATAGTAGAAGGGGAAAAAATAAACCCCAAAAATGAAACCTTCTGAACTCCAAAGAGACACTTTGACCCCTTCACAAACAAGGAATTTGCACGAAGGACCTGGAACACCATTCTGACCTGCTTCACATGAGACTCCCAATCATCCGAAAAGACCAAAATGTCATCCAAATATACAATCAGGAATTTATCCAGGTACTCTCGGAAGATGTCATGCATAAAGGACTGAAATACTGATGGAGCATTGGAAAGCCCGAATGGCATAACCAGGTACTCAAAATGGCCCTCGGGCGTATTAAATGCTGTTTTCCATTCATCGCCTTGTTTAATACGCACAAGATTATACGCCCCTCGAAGATCTATCTTGGTGAACCAACTAGCCCCTTTAATACGAGCAAACAAATCAGACAGCAACGGCAAAGGATACTGAAATTTGACTGTAATTTTATTAAGAAGGCAGTAATCAATACAAGGTCTCAAAGAACCATCCTTCTTGGCCACAAAAAAGAACCCTGCTCCCAATGGTGACGACGACGGGCGAATATGACCCTTCTCCAAGGATTCCTTTATATAACTCCGCATAGCGGCGTGTTCTGGCACAGATAAATTGAACAATCGGCCCTTAGGAAACTTACTACCAGGAATCAAATTAATTGCACAATCGCAATCCCTATGAGGAGGTAGGGCACTGGCTTTGGGCTCATCAAATACATCCCGATAATTCGACAAAAACTCTGGAACTTCAGAAGGAGTGGAAGACGAAATAGACAAAAATGGAACATCACCATGTACCCCCTGGCAACCCCAGCTGGACACAGACATAGATTTCCAGTCCAATACTGGATTATGAACCTGTAGCCATGGCAACCCCAAAACGACCACATCATGCAGATTATGCAACACCAGAAAGCGGATATCCTCCTGATGTGCAGGAGCCATGCACATGGTCAATTGGGTCCAGTACTGAGGCTTATTCTTGGCCAAAGGCGTAGCATCAATTCCTCTCAATGGAATAGGATACTGCAAGGGCTCCAAGAAAAAACCACAGCGCCTAGCATACTCCAAGTCCATCAAATTCAGGGCAGCGCCTGAATCCACAAATGCCATAACAGAATAGGATGACAAAGAACAAATCAGAGTAACGGACAATAGAAATTTAGACTGTACCGTACCAATGGTGTCAGACCTAGCGAACCGCTTAGTGAGCTTAGGACAATTGGAGATAGCATGAGTGGCATCACCACAGTAAAAACATAGCCCATTCCGACGTCTGTGTTCTTGCCGTTCAGCTCTGGTCAAAGTCCTATCACATTGCATAGGCTCAGGTCCATGCTCAGATAGTACCGCCAAATGGTGCACAGCTTTATGCTCACGCAAGCGTCGATCGATCTGAATGGCCAAAGACAGACTCATTCAGACCAGCAGGCATGGGAAATCCCACCATGGCATCCTTAAGGGCTTCAGAGAGACCCTTTCTGAAGATTGCTGCCAGGGCACATTCATTCCACTGAGTGAGCACAGACCACTTTCTAAACTTCTGACAATATATCTCCGCTTCATCCTGACCCTGACACAGAGCCAGCAAGATTTTCTCTGCCTGATCCACTGAATTAGGATCGTCATAAAGCAATCCAAGCCAGGAAAAACGCATCAACATCACGCAATGCCGGATCTCCTGGCGCAAGGGAAAATGCCCAGTCTTGAGGGTCACCACGTAACAAAGAAATAACGATCTTTACTTGTTGAACAGGGTCACCAGAGGAGAGAGGTTTCAAGGCAAGAAACAATTTACAATTATTTTTGAAATTCAAGAACTTAGATCTATCACCAAAAAACAAATCAGGAATTGGAATCCTAGGCTCTGACATCGGATTCTGAACCACAAAATCTTGAATGTTTTGTACACTTATAGTGAGATTATCCATCAAAGAGGACAGATCTTGAATGTCCATGTCTACACCTGTGTTCTGAACCACCCAGATGTAAAGGGGAAAAGAGAGACAAAACACACTACAAAGAAAAAAAATGGTCTCAGAACTTCTCTTATCCCTCTATTGAGATGCATTAGTACTTTTGGCCACCTGTACTGTTATGACCTGGTGGTCAGGACAATAATGGACCTGGTGGATAAGAGCACACGGAAAGACCTGATAGTTACTGATAATATAGGACGAGCTCTGGGACGTGGGAACTCTGCTGACCGCAATCCCTAATCCTATCAACCACACTAGAAATAGCCGTGGATTGTGCCTAACGCTCCCTATGCAACTCGGCACAGCCTAAGAAACTAGCTAGCCCTGAAGATAGAAAAATAAAGCCTACCTTGCCTCAGAGAAATTCCCCAAAGGAAAAGGCAGCCCCCCACATATAATGACTGTGAGTAAAGATGAAAATACAAACACAGAGATGAAATAGATTTAGCAAAGTGAGGCCCGACTTACTGAACAGACCGAGGATAGGAAAGGTAACTTTGCGGTCAGCACAAAAACCTACAAAAAGACCACGCAGAGGGCGCAAAAGACCCTCCGCACCGACTCACGGTGCGGAGGCGCTCCCCCTGCGTCCCAGAGCTTCCAGCAAGCAAGAACAATCGAAATAGCAAGCTGGACAGAAAAATAGCAAACCAGAGAAAAACAAGCAGTCACTTAGCTTCTGCTGGGAAAACAGGTCACAAGAACGATCCAGGAGTGAAATAGACCAATACTGGAACATTGACAGGTGGCCTGGAGCAAAGATCTAAGTGGAGTTAAATAGAGCAGCCAGCTAACGAATTAACCTCGTCACCTGAGGAAGGAAACTCAGAAACACCCACAGCCACCAGAGAAAGTCCATGGACAGAACCAGCCAAAGTACCATTCATGACCACAGGAGGGAGCCCGACAACAGAACTCACAACAGGACGCCATGTTGCGTTTGGAGAGCCACTGATGTGCCTAAACATTGAAACCCCCCACAAGTGACACCATTTTGGAAATTACACCCCCTAAGGAACTTATCTAGAGGTGTGGTGAGCACTTTGACCCACCAAGTGCTTCACAGAAGTTTATAATGCAGAACCGTAAAAATAAAAAATCATTTTTTTTTTTCACAAAAATTATCTTTTCGCCCCCAATTTTTTATTTTCCCAATGGTAAGAGAAGAAATTGGAACCAAAAAGTTGTTGCACAATTTGTCCTGAGTACTCTGATACCCCATATGTGGGGGTAAACCACTGTTTGGGCACATGGGAGAGCTCGGAAGGGAAGGAGCGCCGTTTGACTTTTCAATGCAAAATTCACAGGAATTGAGATGGGACGCCATGTTGCATTTGGAGAGCCACTGATGTGCCTAAACATTGAAACCCCCCACAAGTGACACCATTTTGGAAAGTAGACCCCTAAGGAACTTATCTAGATGTGTGGTGAGCACTTTGACCCACCAAGAGCTTCACAGAAGTTTATAATGCAGAGCTGTAAAAATAAAACAAAAATTTTTTCCCACAAAAATTATTTTTTAGCCCCCAGTTTTGTATTTTCCCGAGGGTAAAAGGAGAAATTGGACCCCAAAAGTTGTTGTGCAATTTGTCCTGAGTGCGCTGATACCCCATATGTGGGGGGGAACCACCGTTTGGGCGCATGGGAGGGCTCGGAAGGGAAGGAGCGCCATTTGGAATATAGACTTAGATGGAATGGTCTGCAGGCGTCACATTGCGTTTGCAGAGCCCCTAATGTACCTAAACAGTAGAAACCCCCCACAAGTGACACCATTTTGGAAAGTAGACCCCCCTAAGGAACTTATCTAGAGGTGTGGTGAGCACTTTGAGCCCCCAAGTGTTTCACTACAGTTTCTAACGCAGAGCCGTGAAAATAAAAATAAAATTTCCCAAAATTATTTTTTAGCCCCCAGTTTTGTATTTTCTCGAGGGTAACAGGAGAAATTGGACCCCAAAAGTTGTTGTCCAATTTGTCCTGAGTGCGCTGATGCCCCATATGTGGGAGGGGGGGGGGGTGAACCACCGTTTGGGCGCATGGGTGGGCTCGGAAGGGAAGGAACGCCATTTGGAATGCAGACTTAGATGGAATGGTCTGCAGGCGTCACATTGCGTTTGCAGAACCTCTAATGTACCTAAACAGTAGAAACCCCCCACAAGTGACCCCATATTGGAAACTAGACCCCCCCACGAACTTATCTAGATGTGTTGTGAGAACTTTGAGCCCCAAGTGTTTCACTACAATTTATAACGCAGAGCTGTGAAAAAAAAAATCTTTTTTTTTTCCCCACAAAAATTATTTTTTAGCCCCCAGTTTTGTATTTTCCCAAGGGTAACAGGAGAAATTGGACCCCAAAAGTTGTTGTCCAAATTGTCCTGAGTACGCTGATACCCCATATGTTGGGGTAAACCCCTGTTTGGGCACACGGGAGAGATCGGAAGGGAAGGAGCACTGTTTTACTTTTTCAACGCAGAATTGGCTGGAATTGAGATCGGACGCCATGTCGCGTTTGGAGAGCCCCTGATGTGTCTAAACAGTGGAAACCCCCAATTATAACTGAAACCCTAATCCAAACACACCCCTAACCCCAATTCCAACGGTAACCCTAACCACACCTCTAACCCAGACACACCCCTAACCCTAATCCCAACCCTATTCACAACCGCAAATGTAATCCAAACCCTAACCCTAACTTTAGCCCCAACCCTAACTGTAGCCTTAACCCTAACTGTAGCCTTAACCCTAGCCCTAATCATAACCCTAGCCCCAACCCTAGCCTTAACCCGAATGGGAAAATGGAAATACTTTTTAATTTTTTTTTATTTTTCCCTAAGGGGGCTTTGATTTACCTTTATAGCAGGTTTTTATGATTGGCAGCCGTCACACACTGAAAGACGCTTTTTATTGCAAAAAATATTTTTTGCGTTACCACATTTTGAGAGCTATAATTTTTCCATATTTGAGTCCACAGAGTCATGTGAGGTCTTGTTTTTTGCGGGACGAGTTGACATAGTAACATAGTTAGTGAGGCCGAAAAAAGACATTTGTCCATCCAGTTCAGCCTATATTCCATCATAATAATAAATCCCCAGATCTACGTCCTTCTACAGAACCTAATTGTATGATACAATATTGTTCTGCTCCAGGAAGACATCCAGGCCTCTCTTGAACCCCTCGACTGAGTTCGCCATCACCACCTCCTCAGGCAAGCAATTCCAGATTCTCACTGCCCTAACAGTAAAGAATCCTCTTCTATGTTGGTGGAAAAACCTTCTCTCCTCCAGACGCAAAGAATGCCCCCTTGTGCCCGTCACCTTCCTTGGTATAAACAGATCCTCAGCGAGATATTTGTATTGTCCCCTTATATACTTATACATGGTTATTAGATCGCCCCTCAGTCGTCTTTTTTCTAGACTAAATAATCCTAATTTCGCTAATCTATCTGGGTATTGTAGTTCTCCCATCCCCTTTATTAATTTTGTTGCCCTCCTTTGTACTCTCTCTAGTTCCATTATATCCTTCCTGAGCACCGGTGCCCAAAACTGGACACAGTACTCCATGTGCGGTCTAACTAGGGATTTGTACAGAGGCAGTATAATGCTCTCATCATGACGTTTTTATTGGTAACATTTTCGGGCACGTGACATTTTTTGATCGCTTTTTATTCCGATTTTTGTGAGGCAGAATGACCAAAAACCAGCTATTCATGAATTTTTTTGGGGGGAGGCGTTTATACCGTTCCGCGTTTGGTAAAATTGATAGTTTTATTCTTCGGGTCAGTACGATTACAGCGATATCTCATTTATATCATTTTTTTAATGTTTTGGCGCTTTTATACGATAAAAACTATTTTATAGAAAAAAATAATTATTTTTGCATCGCTTTATTCTGAGGACTATAACTTTTTTATTTTTTTGCTGATGTTGCTGTATGGCGGCTCGTTTTTTGCGGGACAAGATGACGCTTTCAGCGGTACCATGGTTATTTATATCCGTCTTTTTGATCGCGTGCTATTCCACTTTTTGTTCGGCGGTATGATAATAAAGCGTTGTTTTTTGCCTCGTTTTTTTTTTTTCCTTACGGTGTTTACTGAAGGGGTTAACTAGTGGGACCGTTTTATAGGTCGGGTCGTTACGGACGCGGCGATACGAAATATGTGCACTTTTATTGTTTTTTTTTTTTTTTATTTAGATAAAGAAATGTATTTATGGGAATATTTATTTATTATTTTTTTACAAACTTGTAAAAAAAATTTTTTACTTTGTCCCGGGGGGGACATCACAGATCGGTGATCTGCCAGTTTGCACAGCACTCTGGCAGATCACTGATCTGTCTCAGAGCGCTGCAGCGTTACCAAGCGCCTGCTCTGAGCAGGCACTTGGTAAGCCACCTCCCTCCCTGCAGGACCCGGATCCGCGGCCAACTTGGATCCGGGATTTGCTGCAGGGAGGAAGGTAGGAGACCCCCGGAGCAACGCGATCACATCGTGTTGCTGCGGGGATCTCAGGGAAGCCCGCAGGGAGCCCCTCCCTGCGCGATGCTTCCCTGCACCGCCGGCACATCGCGATCATGTTTGATCGCGGTGTTCCGGGGGTTAATGTGCCGGGGGCGGTTCGTGACCGCTCCTGGCACATAGTGCCGGATGTCAGCTGCGATAAGCAGCTGACACCCGGCCACGATCGGCCGCGCTCCCCCCGTGAGCGCGGCCGATCGCCTATGACGTACTATTCCATCCTTGGGAAGTAGGGCCCACCCCACATGGACGGAATAGTACGTCTAATGGCAGAAAGGGGTTAAAGGGTCGACAATGACTTGTAGGATTGCTACTTCCAATAGGTGGCACTAGAGTTCTAGTTCTCTTCCTCTCTGAAGAGACAATTTGCATAATTAGCACAACCTACCTGGAAACACTTGGTCTACAACTGAATAGGTGTTCCGAAGTGTAGAGACACTTCAGTTATTGTCACACCTGGAATATCTAGGGGCCTTTCAGATCATTCCCCTATATTACTGGAGCTGCCCTCTCCCTCACCTGAAATGTGTAGCAAATATAGGATACATCCTTTCAGGTTGTCCCTAATTGGCGAAAATGATAGAATAATTGACCAAATTCAAGTGTTCTGGGAAATCCCCACACTTGGGAAGGAGAAGTGACAGTGATCTGGGAGGCCTTCAAGACCTATTTGAGGGGATGTTTGAGAACAACTATCTCTTATATTAAAAAAAAATAATTAAAAAAAGGTGTTAGCCTCACTAGAGAGGCATCATTTGTGGCTGACCCATTTGTCCCAAATAAACAGAGAACTTTAGATTGGTAGACAATATCTGCAACTTATAAAAGAAAGCGGGTCGGGGAGGGGGGTGATATCTGATTCTTGTGAGATTCTCTGTGTTTTCTGACCCCTATCACGACCTATACTCCACTCGAGTTGATTATCCAGAGGAATATTTTAACTGCATAAATCTCACTATCCTCGGAGAGGAAAGTGCTGCGGTCCTGGATACTCTGATTACTGATGAACAGATAATGGAAGCAGCCAGAGGGATAACGCATAGGAAGTCTCTGGGTCCAGATGAACTCCAGCTGGAAGTCCATCTACAATATTTAGACCAATTGGCTCTTCACCTTCTCAAATTATATAGTTCCTAAGTTAAACAAGGTGTTGTTCTACTCAAATCTTTCTACAATGACAATATCGTGGTAATATTAAAATCAGGTAAGTCTGCTGAAGATTGTGCATCACATAGTCCCCCTATCCTTATAAAAATTAGTGTAAAATTTACCAAAATTCTAGCACTAAACTATAGAGTATGTCACAAAATTATACACCCAGACCAGTGAGGATTTATTCCAGGTCTGTCTACATCCGATAATCTAAAGAGAGCGCAGGTAATTGTACAGTTGGGTTGGAAAGGACAGGAAGATTGGGCCTTTTCATCTCTGGATGCTGCTAATGCATTTGATTCAGTAGAGTGGGCATACATTGAGAAGGCCCTTTGACAATTTGGCTTTGACCAGGTTTCAGAAGATGGATTGTATCGATCTCCAAAAGCCAAGGTCCTGATTCCCTGGGGGAGAGGGACCAGACAGGGGTGGCCCCTGTCGCCCCCTTTTAATTGCCATTGCACCACTAGCTGTCAGGATCTGCCAGACTGTAGGGTATTAAGGGATTAAAGTGGGTTCCCATGAGGACCACTTGGGGTTATATGCGAATGATTTAATTCTATTTATGGCTAGTCCTCTTTTGTCATACCGGAGGGAGAAATTAGAAAATGGTGAGACCTCCCTCTGTCAGTAGCTGGGAGAATCAATGACATTAAAATGATAGTGCTTCCTAAATACATGTTCTGGAACATTCAGCTTCCATAGTCCCTCAAAAGGTCTTTGCCATGATCAACTCCCATTTAGCATCCTTTATATAGGTATCAAACAGACACAAACTGAAACTAACTATTCCTTGAGGCCCAGGGAACAGGCAGGTGCTGTACTCCCAGACGACTTATACTACTTAGCTGGCCAACTTTGCTTTCTACAACACTGGATAGCAGATAATCATTTGCCTCATTCTGACTACCTTGTACACTGAGTCTTCAGTCTATGAGAAGTCTTGGAGGTACCAGAGCAGTACTCACATTCCTTCTTGCCAATTAACAGACTTGCGGTTCAAGTTTAGAGAGCCACTAAAAAGACTTATGACATAACAGCGCTCTTCCCGAATTGCTACATTCCCAAGATTCTCAGTTTTGATCGAAATAAGAGGTTAAGACACTAGCACACGTATTTATCCAAGGTATTCTTGTTTCCTTTCAGACACATTCTTTAGGTAACTGAAACTAAGGCAAGCCCTACATACCCAAATATTGGAAATTCTCTCATTCTCATAACCCCCAATTGGGATTCTATGGAGCCAGGGACCCATGGGTTTGATCTATTTTTTTTTAATACAACCAATTACCAAGCAGATGTTCCTCATCGCCATTGGTGGTTGAGGCCAAAATGGAGGACAGTAATACCTTATCAGAGGACGATTGGAGCAAGGCCTTAAAGTTCTCACAATATGTTTCACTGGCAATTAACAGGCTAGTCAAAATGTATACAGTCCATCAACTCCTAGCAGGTTAGATCCACCACTGCAGATTGCGATAGGCATGGGGAACAGGCGGCAGATTTTATAAACCTGATGTGGTATTGCCCTTCTATTGCACACTTTTTGAAATAAGTCATAGGTATCCTCATCAAGATCATCCAATCCCCTGTACCAATCTGCTCTAAAGGGTGTTTATTATGAATCCTTGATGAGGAGACCGGGCCTCACTACCCTCATACTCTTCTTATGGAAACATTGTTTTTGGCTTGCAAGGCTATCGCCATGAGATGGATGTATAGAAGACCCACAAGAATTTCACACTGGGCCAATATGGTAAACATAGCAGCTTCCTATGAGAGGATCTTTTATAAAAACAGACATAGTCCTGAAAAATTTGATATGGAAGCCTTGGTTTGTTTTCACCTTTTACCGATGGTTTGTTAAGGGCAAGGTTAACTTTGCCAGACAGCATTAATGAAAAATGAGAAATACGATTTGTTCCAATATTTAACCTTATGTTGTATAATCTTCAATAAAACAAGTTTAAAAAATATAAGTGTTAATTGTTTTGTCAATTAAAATACAAAGTAAATGAACAAAAGAGAAATCTAATAAATTCAATATGGTCTTTGCCTTCAAAACAACATCAGCTTATCTAAGAATACTTGCATAGCTTTTGATGGTACTCATCAGGGAGATGGTGCCAAGCATCTTGGAGAATATATATATATATATATATATATATATATATATATATATATATATATATATATATATATATATATATATATATATATAGTAATCCTGGACAGGCTCGATTATCAGGGCTGTGTGGGGACATATCATCAGTTCCATTACTCCTTGTCCGTCTTTACACTGAACATATTTCTCAGCATTTAGGGCACCAGTGATCCTCAACCAAATCCCCAACTCAATTTGATGAAATCCTGACCCAATCTTGCAAGGAACGCCCATCTCTAACATTGCTTTACTGGTGCCTGAAGACACTTACCGCTCTCCAACCTTTCGCAGAACAAGCTGCCTTCTGTTGCAGCTAAATGTTTCACATTTTCACTCATCAATCCAGAGCACCTGCTGCTATTTTTCTGCACCTCAGTTCTGGTCTTCATGGACAGTTAAGTTGAGTTGTTTCAATGCAGACGGTATTGCTTTTCGGCCACGAATCTTCCATGAAAATCAGGATTTCCTTAGTATTGCACAGGGGTTGGAATCATCACCTGTGCAGATGATCACATTACCACCGATGCAATACTAAAGAAATCTTGAAAACCTGCACTGTTGGCGGCCCTCGAGGCCTGGAGTTGGGGACCCCTGCTTTAAGAAATACACACCGACACTTCAAGTAATACCATCAGGAAGGCATCTGGGTCCAAATTTTCTCTACAGCAGGACAACAACTCCAAAGATACATCCAATATCATTGAAGACTATCTCCAGTGTAAAGAAGAATAGGGAGGCCTGAAAGTGATAATATGGCCGCCACACAGACCTGATCCCAACATCATCCAGTCTGTCTGGTGAAATGATATTTTGGCTGGATAAAAAAAAAAAAATCATCATTCTAGTCATCGCATCGACCTGTGTAAACAGGCTGCCAAAAACAATGGCGGCCTATATGCACTATTCTATGCACTATTAAACATATTGTGAGGACGTTAAGGCCTTGCTCCAATCGTCCTCTGATAGGGTATTACTGTCCTCCATTTTGGCCTCAAACAACACTGAATAAATTATTACAGATAATTCAACGAGCATATGGAGTGGGGGTCGGCCTGTGTAAACAGGCTATTGAAGGACCGTTGATTAAACAAGTTGTGGGTCAGTGTTCGTTTATTGATGAGAATCGTGTAATGTAAACAATTAGTGCACTAAATTATGTTTATCATGTTCATATCAATCTAAAATCAGAAAAGTGATTGTTAAAGCAAACAACTTCATTTATCAAAAATCCTCAATGTTTTCAAGAATGGAGGATTTTTTCTTCTGTACAGCTATTGCCAATTGTCTAGGTTAGTGGCCAGTGCTACAGTCTATCAGTGGCGGCCAGTCTCCTAGGCAAGGAGTGCAGCTGGCTTGATTGCTAGGCCTGGTCAGCATAATTGCACACTCTATTCCGATGCAGAGGAAAGACCGCCTCATCTTGTAGCATGGAGGAGAACAGAAAGTTAGGCTAATAGTGCGGGCATGCCACTGGTACGAATTGTCAATCATTGTTCATGGGCCTATGAAGTGGTGCACTACTCTAGACCAAACGTGGGAATAAAGGCCCCGTCACACATAGCGACGCTGCAGCGATACCGACAACGATCCGGATCGCTGCAGCGTCGCTGGAGAGCTGTCACACAGACAGCTCTCCAGCGACCAACGATCCCGAGGTCCCCGGTAACCAGGGTAAACATCGGGTAACTAAGCGCAGGGCCGCGCTTAGTAACCCGATGTTTACCCTGGTTACCATCCTAAAAAGTAAAAAAACAAACGCTACATACTTACCTTCTGCTGTCTGTCCTCGGCGCTCTGCTTCTCTGGTCTGGCTGTGAGCACCGGGCAGCCAGAAAGCAGAGCGGTGACGTCACCGCTCTGCTTTCCGGCTGACCGACGCTCACAGCCAGAGCAGGAGGAGAGCAGAGCACAGCGCTGGAGGACAGACAGCGGTAGGTAAGTATGTAGTGTTTGTTTTTTTACTTTTAGGATGGTAACCAGGGTAAACATCGGGTTACTAAGCGCGGCCCTGATCTTAGTTACCCGATGTTTACCCTGGTTACCAGCAAAGACATCGCTGAATCGGTGTCACACACGCCGATTCAGCGATGTCTACGGGGAGTCCAGCGACGAAATAAAGTTCTGGACTTTCTTCCCCAACCAGCGATCTCCCAGCAGGGGCCTGATCGCTGCTGCCTGTCACACTGGACGATATCGCTAGCGAGGACGCTGCAACGTCACGGATCGCTAGCGATATCGTCTAGTGTGACAGTACCTTAACTCTTTTACCATTGGTGTCACTTACTTTCCACCTCTAACGCTCCTGAGCAGTCTTACAATGTCAAGCAAAGTTTACCTCTACCTAAACAGGGGTACAATTCTAGGAGCCCAATAATGCACCAAATGAAAATGCAAATTACAACAAACTAGAGACGGGATAAAATAGGTAGCGTCTTTAATACATTATTTTCATAGCACAAACACTTTGAAAAATTATAATAGTTTAAAATTGTTTTTTTTTTTTTTCATACAGTTTTGCAATGCCACAATACAGCCAGCCAGGTCTGGCAACAATACTGAGGTGAAAAATGGCAGCAATCTAACCAGGTCAGGTTGTGTCACCCTAGTGAACATCAGGTTTCTGAATAACAAAAAATAACGAAAACCCTAAGAAAAAAAAAAAAAGAATGAAAACATCGAGGGGAGCACCATGAAAGACCAAAAAATGTGGTCAAGAGTTCACAGAGCATTAAATAATTGAAAGTTGAAAGACCCTTTGACTTACAACAAAACCATGTCAGAATAAAATATGACACTTTCCATAATGATTTCTTTCACAGTAAAAGGCCAAAGAAATTACTACACACACAATGGCAAATATTGCTTCATTTTCATCCGTCATATTGGAAATTCAGATGGCCATCCATTTTTTTTTGTCAGTTAAAGCTGCAAAATAAAAGCTATACAAGCACTTTATGAAGCATAAAAAAAGAATTATGTACAGATTTAAGGTCTACATGTCCAGCACACGATACAAACCACACAAAATATCCACAGCGAATGATAAACAATTGTGGCTGGAGTTGTAGGGGTATGAAATTCATTCTCGTTGTCAGTGCATGGCCCCACTGTGTACATGAACAGCCCCAGTCCTTTTTCATCATCTACATCTCTTCCAAGACAGCTGTGTTTGTTCCTTCATCGTTTTTTAGCAGATCGACGCCGTACCTGTGATCAGATTAAAATTAATCATCTGTAACCTGCACACAGCTCAATAATTATAGTTGCTGAAAAAACAAAAAGTATTGTTCCGTGACGCTGTACCAATTCAAGTCGTATAAAAGCAAACCGTATTCAATAATTAATATGTATGTACAATTATATCATGAGGCAAATTTGGTGGCCACTTCACCAATTTTACAGGAAAAAAGACAATTATAAAGTTTACAGGAAAAAAAACAATTAAAGTGAGTTTCTTAAAGGGATTCTCCCATTATAAAAAGATCACCAGGATATGCCATTACTTTATGATCAGTTGGGGTCTGACCTGTGACACAGACATTCGTAGATGGACAACCATTATGAAATGCCAATACGCTTTGACACTAGTGAACTTACAGGTGCAGGTGTAACTTCTTCCTCATCTGAATTCTCTTCCCGAGATGCATCACTAAAAGCTGGGCTATTGTGAGATACATCCATTTCTTCATCTGAATCGGGCTCTTTACTTATGACTTTTCGCGGCCGACCTACATTACTAAAAAGGTTGACATGCAAAAATAAAAAGGTTGGGATTTCCTATCATGCCAAACAAGCACAACAATCCGACAGAACTTCCAGAACGCTTATGTATGAATCGTATGCTATAAGCTCCTGTATACATTTTATCATCTAAAGGGGGTGTATGACACTTGTTTTCTAGGCTTGGACCATTCTAAAGCAATAAAATAGAGGCAAATTCACTACCCAGCGCTTCTGTGGATCTATTGCAGGCTGCGCCAAAAGGCAACAGTACGATCAGATGACTAGATGCCGGTACAAACTTCTGTAGGGGCCTGCTCTGGATCCACAGAGGTGTTGATTCTGCTTGTATTAAAATCATCCATGCTTAAATTAAGAAAAGGAATTCAGTGTCGGACAGCCACTCTATAGCTACAAAAAGGATTTAAAGCGAAGAAAAACAGTGCATCGAATTTTAGACCTTTTTAGACAAACCCTAAAGAAAGTGGTCAACTTCATTTACTCACATGCCAACATTTCTTCAGTTGAAATTGAGTTGTCCACCCTTGGGGACAATTATTTTTTACTTAAATGCATATATTTGTGCCTATAATTTTGTTTGCAACTGGGTTTCATTACATTTCTTTTCTTTTTTTTACAGTTTTGCTTTTACAACCTCTTTGCACATTCCACTTTGATGTGGTCTCAGATGTGGTGTCAGAATGAGGTCACTGATTGATTTTCAGGTAACTTATTTTGTAGCCAGCAATAGACTATAGAAGACAAACTGTGAAAAATGTTTAATGAAGCCCTATAACAAAAATGTTTCATCATTTTTATCATCAAATGCATTTCAATTACGGAGTGTGGGGGTGAGAGGTTGAATAAATTACCCTTTCTTTTCCTGTACTGGGCGATTTTTGGGAGGCCTGCCTCGTCTTTTCTGTGGCGTACTTTGAGGTGTCTCCAAAGTTGATTCTGACTGGTCAGATCTAAAAGAAAGTTGCTTATTAGTACCATCGTATCATGCAGCACAAGTGTAAGACTATGTTCTGTTCTTACAGAGTTTAATCTTTTTTTTTTTTTTAGCATAATCTATTTAAAAACCGCCTCAAAAGTTGATTAAAAAATGCTTGAAAGACTTGTATTTATTTTAATGATAATCTACTTTTGCAAGCACTTTCCTTTTCCCTCTTCAGGATTTGAAAAACACCAGGTGGAAAAAAAACAAAGTGCATCCCACTTCTTTGAATCCAGTCTTAAATCCAGTCCAAATTTGACACATCAATTCCAAAGTAAAACAAAAAAAAACTTGGGAGGTAAGGAGGGAAACTAAAGAGACACTCCCAGGGCCTTTTTTTGTGCTAAATCTGCATAAATGCATATGTAGAGTAATGTGGATACATTAATATGCTCACCAATAGTTGTATTCCACAATTTCCAGCGCCGCTCCAGTCAGTCTTTGGGTCACGTGACGATTACTCAGACTTGCCGGATCACGCTGATCTCTAGGCGTGAGCTGGAAGTTTTTTACAGTGTAAGCCTATCATATGACATAGTTCTGATGCTCTATTGACTTACATTGTAAAAGCACATAGACCAGCGTGATCGGCAAGTTGGAGGAGTTATCACGTGACCCAAAAGAGGACCGAAGCGGCGCTGGAAACCGGGGAAGATGACAATCGGAGATTATATTATTGCACTTACATTACACTACACTGGTTTAGAAAATAAGAAGAGTGGGAGTGCTTCTTTAGATTAAGAAAAAAAAATCAAAGTTACTTTCAAACAAACATCAGGGGGAAAAATTACATAAAAAACACACATTTCCTGAACTTGGGCCTATAAATTTTTCAGTGCCTCAAAACCACTGTCTGAATATCGCCTAAGGCTACATGTGGCACATTTCAATGAATCCGCTTAGATTTCACAGCTAAATCTCCACAGCCATTTTGCTATTCAGTCACCGTAGATGTCCTCTTTGTATATTAAATGTTATTATTAAGATCATGATTTCTGCAACAGAATGACCATGATGTGGATTTGACAACCACAACATGCTTACTGAAAGTTTATGCTATATGTGGATGGCGTTTGCTAAACCATTTAGAGGTTTTGTACTGTAATTTGCTCTGGATTTCTGCCACATCTGAACTGAGTACGATGGGAACAAGCGGTGAACTCAAGATAAATTCATGAAAGTGATATTGCAGTATGATAGAGACCCAAACTTAAGACCTACCCACAATTCAACCAGAATTCTAAAACATTTCCACTTACTTCTGTGCAGCTTTTCGAGGTCCCTTTGCTGCACCCCTGCCTTTTCTCTTCTGTTCTACATTTTCAGAATCTTGCTCTTCACTGATATGAAGTGCTTCCTCCTCATCATCTTGGGAGTTTTCTATCGGGACAGCCTTTTTTCTACCTCTTCTGGGAGTCTTTGGTGCTGGCTCTTCTTTATTAGCAGTCACTCCCTTAGCAGATTTTGGTGGCCTTCCACGTCTTGCTTTTTTAGGTGGGCTATTCTGTTCATCTTCAAACTCGAGGAGGTCTTCTTTTATCCTTTTATCTGGCCACGGTTGGTCGTCTGACTCAGAAACAGCTGCTGCTCTTTTTCTACCTCGCTGGCCACCTCTGGGTTTTGATTCCTGAACAGATTTGGAGAGATCATCCATGCTTAAACTGTCCTCCTGATCTAGAAGAGATTGCTTTTTCCGCCCTCTCGGCTTATCTATGTCAGAGTCGTCTCTCTTATCACCTTTCTTCACTGATAATGGTGAAGACATCATTGAATAGTCTTCATTTTCACTCTGGTCAAGTTCGGTGCTGTCAAGTCTTTCCATAAAATAAAAATAAAGATTACATTAACATGTCATGCAGAGTCTAAGCTGTCAAGTGATAGTCAATGATAATCTACTGCTCCCATACAGGGTTCAACTGACCCAAAGGGTGTAAAACATTAACATGCTCCTATTAGCCTAACTTTCCTGAATAATCAGAGAAAGAACGCGCGAGGAAGAGAACGCGCGAGGAAGAGAACCCGCGAGAAAGAGAACCCGCGAGAAAGAGAACCCGCGAGAAAGAGAACGCGCGAGGAAGAGAACGCGCGAGAAAGAGAACGCGCGAGGAAGAGAACCCGCGAGGAAGAGAACCCGCGAGAAAGAGAACCCGCGAGGAAGAGAACGCGCGAGAAAGCGAACCCGCGAGGAAGAGAACGCGCGAGGAAGAGAACCCGCGAGGAAGAGAACCCGCGAGGAAGAGAACCCGCGAGGAAGAGAACCCGCGAGGAAGAGAACCCGCGAGGAAGAGAACCCGCGAGGAAGAGAACCCGCGAGAAAGAGAACGCGCGAGGAAGAGAACGCGCGAGAAAGAGAACGCGCGAGGAAGAGAACCCGCGAGGAAGAGAACCCGCGAGAAAGAGAACCCGCGAGAAAGAGAACCCGCGAGGAAGAGAACGCGCGAGAAAGAGAACCCGCGAGGAAGAGAACGCGCGAGGAAGAGAACCCGCGAGGAAGAGAACGCGCGAGGAAGAGAACCCGCGAGGAAGAGAACCCGCGAGGAAGAGAACCCGCGAGGAAGAGAACCCGCGAGGAAGAGAACGCGCGAGGAAGAGAACGCGCGAGGAATAGAACGCGCGAGGAAGAGAACGCGCGAGGAAGAGAACGCGCGAGGAAGAGAACGCGCGAGGGAGAGAACGCGCGAGGGAGAGAACGCGCGAGGGAGAGAACGCGCGAGAGAGAGAACGCGCGAGGGAGAGAACGCACGAGGAAGAGAAAAAGCGAGAGAGAGAGAGAGAGAGAGAGAGCGAGAGAGAGAGAGAGAGAGAGAGAGAGAGAGAGAGAGAGAGAGAGAGAGAGAACGAGAACAGCTTTCTGACTTTTTGCGAATATGGGCAGCCGCACATTTTATCCCCTGCCCATAGTCACTTTTTGCGAATAGGGGCAGTCGCACATTTTATCCCCTGCCCATAGTCACTTTTTGCGAATAGGGGCAGTCGCACATTTTATCCCCTGCCCATAGTCACACCATTTGGTAAATTCCTGCTCATGCTATCTGGCTTAATTGATAAAAGTAAAACTATTTTACACTTCCACATACATACTTTTCAACATTTTTTTCTATACCTACTTAAACTTCTGCAAATTACTGTATGTATAAAAACATGGTATGCCTGAAAATCGAACTTTTATGCAAGAGGTATTCTGCATTTAAAGCTTTACCAAGATCAGACTCTTCCAAAATTGCACGTTAATGCACGTCATATTTATAGCTGAAACATTATGCTTTAATGTACAAGTGCAGCTGTTAAATTGTTAAGTGGCATCATTAGGTGTCCAATTTTAGAAAACATTGAATATAGGGTGAGAATATGATTTTTTTTTTCCCGTACATTATTCAGACATTATTTTGGCATGTTGAAAGTATGAACATGATCCTGGAATCTGTGGCAACATTAGGTTTTGTGTTTAAATACTGAAACTTTATATCATGGTCTTAGCGTATTTTGTCTAATGTAAAAACTTTTAATAAGGACTTATGCGTGTGATTCGTTTTTAATTTGCACCTTATCAAATTAACTTGTCTTGGTTCCGTGTGCTTTTCTTTTTCTTGACAATCTGAACTTTGTTTTCCTTATCCAGATGTTTTAACCCAATTCCTCATTTGCGACTTTTCAAAGTATTCAAATTTTAGCGCAAAAAGAGTACTCCAGCGTCATGCTGGAGTAGAATATCCGTGTATCTTTATTTGTTTTGTACAGCTGACATGTGCGCGCAATAGCGGCGGGTGAAATCGCTATTCACCCGCCGCTATTAACCTGTTAAATGCCGCTGTCAAACGCAGACAGTGGCATTTAACCGGCGCTTCAGGCCGGGTGGCCGGAAATGATGTAATCGCCGACCCCCGTCACATGATCGGGGGTCGGCAATGCATCAGGAAGGTAACCATAGAGGTCCTTGTGACTTCTATGGTTACTGATGCCGGCCTGCTGTGAGCGCCACCCTGTGGTCGGCGCTCACAGCACACCTGCATTTCAGCTACATAGCAACGATCTGATGATCGCTGCTATGTATCTTCTAGCCTCCCATGGAGGCTACTGAAGCATGGCACAAGTAAAAAAAAAAAAAAATGTTTTTAAAAATATGAAAAAAATATAAAAAATATAAAAGTTTAAATCACCCCCCTTTCGCCCCATCCTAAATAAAACAATTAAAAAAAAAAAAACTACACGTATTTGGTATCGCCGCGTTCAGAATCGCCCGATCAATAAAAAAAAGGCATTAACCTGATCGCTAAACAGCGTAGCGAGAAAAAATCTGAAACGCCAGAATTACGTTTTTTTTGGTCGCCGTGACATTGCATTAAAATGCAATAACGGGCGATCAAAAGAAAGTATCTGCACCGAAATGCTATCATTAAAAACGTCAGCTCGGCACACAAAAAATAAGACCTCACCCGACCCCAGATCACGAAAAATGGAGACGCTTCGGGTATCGGAAAATGGCACTTTTTTTTTTTTTTTAAAGCAAAGTTTTGAATTTTTTTTCACCACTTGGATAAAAAAATAACCTAGACATGTTAGATGTCTCGGAACTCGTAATGACGTGGAGAATCACAATGCCAGGTCAGTTTTAGCATTTAATGAACCTAGCAAAAAAGCCAAGCAAAAAACAAGTGTGGGATTGCACTTTTTTTGCAATTTCACCGCACTTGGAATTTTTTTCCCGTTTTCTAGTAAAAGACATGGTAAAACCAATGGTGTCGTTCAAAAGTACAACTCGTCCCGCAAAAAATAAGCCCTCACATGACCATATTGACGGAAAAATAAAAAAGTTATGGCTCTGGGAAGGAGGGAAGTGAAAAATGAAAACGCAAAAACGGAAAAGGGCCGCGACTTGAAGGGGTTGAAGACGGATGGCCTCACGTTTCATCCGTCGTTTGCTGGATTCTTCAAAAATTGTTTGTCTGGCGGCCGGAGACAACGGCCTAAAAAAAAAACAACAAAAAAAAAAAAAAACGGACAGCGACAGATCTGTCGCCGTCATTCGAAAAAACTAATCCGTCACAGCAATTTTTCACTATATACAGGCCACACAGAGGCCCATAGGCACAAAACCAGGGACCAGGGAGTGAGTTGTGTTCCCCAATGAAGAAATATTATGGTGAGTACCAAAAATCCTTCTTTATTTATCGCTTCATTGGGAGACACAGGTAACCATGGGACGTCCTAAAGCAGTACCAAGAGAGGAAACAGAATATTTTGCTCAAATCAGGTCAGGTGCTTTCCGCTTGCAGCACCTTTCTACCCAAGCCGGTATCAGCTGAAGCCTAGGTATGTACTCTGTAGAACTTTGCAAACATGTGAAGGGATGACCAGGTAGCAGCTTTGCATATTTGGGTTGCAGAGGCTTGGTGGTGAACGACCCAAGAGGCTCCAACCGCCCGGGTGGAGTGAGACATCATTCCCAGAGGGGGTGGCCTGTTGAATCCAGTGGGCAATGGTAGACTTGGAAGCAAAGAGACTCCAGTGGCGAATCCTGATGGAGGACGAGAAACAGAGAGCAACAGGAGAGAGCTGCCTGCTCGGATACCCATCAGATGGACGTGATGTATACCAAAAAGCAACCTTCCAGAAGAGGACGGAAGATGTGATGTCCTGAATGGATTTGAAGGGGGATATTTGAAGAACGCTTAAAACTAGGTTAAGGTTCCACAGGAGGGCGATACAGGTAAGGGTGTCCAATCTGAAGGCTCTGGTAACAGATGAATGTATTTTTCTTCCAGAGCACGGTCCCGGCCGGTGGCAGACACTCCTGTTGCTCCATCCTGTAGCGGTGCAGGTAACTCACAAAAAAGGACCTGTGGCATGTGTACAGCTGGCAGGACCCTATCTGACATCAGGAGTCACGTGATAGTGTACGGAGCACAGTATGGACCACTCGCTTCCTACGCGTTTCGGAAACGCTCGGTTTCCTTCGTCAGGGTTTCCTTCACCGGCCAGGACAGAGCTCCGGAAGAAATCTACATTTAACTGCTACTAACCTCCACTTTGTGGGGACTACCCACCAATATTTCAACCATCTTCACAAGAAATTGGACATTGGACAGTCCTTTCACTTGCCACACAGAGGTAATAACTTTACCATCAGCTGTCAGCTTACTGTCTGTGGAAAATTTGACTCTGACCTTCTACCCTGTAGCCATTTGTATTAAACCCACAGCAATGTGTATGCATTTATGATATCCTATTTAGACTGCAAGTTATATCAATTAATATTGCAGGGGATATTATTTAGCGCAAAAAAACACTTGAATGTGTATACTGTACATCTTTGATTTTTGCATAAAATCTATCAGCTCTGCATGCCCAATTTTTTAAGAAACCAGCACAAAACAACAATGAATGTCACAAGGCAAAAAAAAAAATAAAAAATAATTTGAAAACGCAAAGGATGAATTGGGCTTTTTTTTGTATATCAAAGTCAGCTATGCTCAATTTAAAGTTACAGATACAAAAATCTGCATATGCACAATTTTAATGATATTCACGCTTACTTTAATTAAATGGAATTTGCCATCAGGACTAATGTGGCCAGTAATATGCAAGTCCTGGCTGCCATGTGACTACCGTACTATAAAACTTCTGTTGATGCCTTGGAGCAAGGTCTGGTAAAGGAGCAGCTATTTACATACACTCATCAGTCAGGGAAGATGCGAGCACATGGTAAAAAGATAGGATTGATATTCTTCCATACCTCCCTTTAATCCTTCCAGGAGAGCTTGGATTAGAGCCACTGCTTGCATTGCTGACAGTTTCCATTCTTGATGACTTGGACTGTGTTTGCTTCCCAGCTGAGGACAGTGGCTTGTTTACTGCACCAAGAACATTTGTGGACTTTGGCTGAAAACATAAAACAATTCAAAACAAAACACAAAATTTACCGGAACCTTATACAATAAACCATAAAAGACAAAATACTATAATACAAACCATCGCCAAGAGCATCAGACAGCAGCACAAAGGTCAGTCCAATTGGAGCGACTGGAATTACTATAATTATAATGAAGCAAAGTGATGATTACTCAATATCTCACCTTTCCAGGAGTGAAAAATGCTTTCATATCGGCAGGAAGATAATTTTTGGTGTTGCTAAAATTCTGTGGAAGAACCAAAGATACAAGGTAAGATTTTCGCACAGAGATACAGTATAATACATCAAACTATGCTAAGTACACAGGTACGATAGAACAAAGCTCCGCAAACATGGACCCCATTCACCAATCAAAGGCTAAAAGATTGTATGCAGACCCAAACCAGAGGCTGAGGATAAAAGAACAGTTTAGTCAACTATATAGGAATGCCCCTCTCAAAAAAAAAAAAAAAAAAAGTAAAAACGTCTAGAGTACTTTTGTTTTACATTTGGGGCCTTGTGGTGGATGAATGTCACAAGCTGATCAAGACTGTGGTCATTGGTCAAATACCTCATGAACAAATATGCTCAACAGTAGATGCACACACAAAAGTTAAAGGAAGACGACATGTTTGTCTGTGTAACAAACCAAGATGTTATCAAACAGGTTGGGGATAAAGAAAACTAACATCTCTTTACAGCTTTGAAACAATTATGTAATTGATACAATGCATCTAAAGCAAAACATGAAGCAAACCAGTAGTTGGTCTCGATTTAGCCACTTACCTACCGCCCGTACGCATTAAAATGGCAGCCACTAAGGGCACTTATTCCCTCATCGCCGTTTTAAAAGAGCAATCGGTAGAGAAATGAAGCCCCCCCAAGACCCCTTGATAACTCAGACATTCCTGGGTCCTCCTGATCAATCTCGTCATCATCTTCCAGGAATAAAAAATGGCGGGCGCATGCGCAGTGCACCCACAAAGATCTGCCAGCCGGTAGCTGGCAACAATTGGAAACTTTTCCTATTGGTTCCTTTTTATTACTGTGATGAACCCTATCACAGTGATCAAAAGAAAAAAATAGTACAGTATATACTCGAGTATAAGCTGACCCGAGTATAAGCCAAGACATCTAATTTTGCCACACTAAACTGGGAAAATTTTTTGACTCGAGTATAAGCCTAGGGTGGGATATGCAGCAGCTACTGGTAAATTTCAAAAATAAAAATAGATACCAATAAAAGTAAAATTGATTGAGACATCAGTAGGTTAAGTGTTTTTGAATATCCTAGCTATAGCTATGACTAAGGGCAGTACTGCCTGGAACGTGTCAGCTTGTTTTAATGATGCGCTAATAAAGGACAAGATTTTATTCTATTTTCATCTCCTTCATTCAATATTTTTTTTTTTTTTATTAAATAGATTTTTATTGAAAGCGAATATGAACAATACAATTTATGCATTTTCCAGTATATTACAAAATTTTTACATTTTCCAAACCCCCAACAATCCCAACAAAACCCAAACCTCCCCCTCCCCTGACAGCTCATACCCAGTTATACTTTGTTACCAGTATTGATGGCTCTTTGAGCCATTTGAATCACTTATGTCCGCTTGTTCTTTAGCACTCTCTTCCTTTCAGAGGCCCTCATCCTCCCATTTCCCATACCTACTATCCCAGCTCGAGCCACGGAGACCACATTTTATCAAACGTTTCTATTTTCCCACGTCTTTTGTATACCCCCTTTTCCAAATTGAGACCATGTTTAACATATTTCAGGAATTCACCCCTTGTAGGCGGCTCATCCTTGATCCAGTTCCTTGCTATTACCTTCCTTGCCATATATAATAGCCTAGCTATTGCTATCTTCCAGGTGTTATCCACTCTAATTTCCTCTACATGTCCCAGTATACACACTATCGGATCTCTCGGCACTCTGCATTTATACGCCCCTTCCACACGGCTCATTACCACCAACCAGAAAGCAACCAGTCTTGGACATGTCCACATCATGTGGTATATTCCTGCATTCTCAGTCTTACATCTCGGGCATTCAGAGTCCGCACGCAACCCCGCTCTGTGCAACACTTCCGGTGATTTATAGACTCTGTGCAAGATGTACAGCTGCGATAGTCTATACGGCTCGCTCAGTGACACTCGTGGAACCCACTCCAACACCGACTCCCAGGTTTCATCCTCCATTGGGCCTAAATCTCTTTCCCATTTCGCTCTCGCTTTTAGAGGGAAGTCTAGTAAATATGCATGTAGAAGGTCCTTATAAAGGGTGGTAATGACTCCCCTTGTGGACCCTTCCCCACATACGTATTCCAGAACTATGTCCTCCTGGATCTCAATACCACCGCCCTTGTTTTGCGCTTTAAAGGCATGTTTCATCTGAGCATATTGATACTCCCCAGTCGGTCTCAATCCAAACTCTCCCTGCAGCTGCGAAAAGGACTTTAATCCTTGTTGTTGAATTATCTGAGCCACCAAGTGGATTCCTTTGGCCTGCCACTCCGCCAGCACTCCAAGAGCCGCAAACTCAACCAAATTATTATTAAGCCATATCGGTGTAAATTTAGTCAGCCCCGTAACCCCCCGAATATGTCGCAGTCTGGTCCATAATTTATGTATCAAAAACATAGTTGGGTATAATTTCCCCAATACTCCCAAGGAGCCATCCTCCAGACACTGCGCCACCGGTCTTCGGTTTGTCACCCTCTCCATCAAGTGTTGTACCGCACTGGTAGACGCTCCCCGCGCCCAGCCCTTCAAATGCTGGCTCTGGGCTGCAAGAAAATATAACTCAGGATTGGGTAAAGCCAATCCTCCATCTTCCTTGGGTCGCTGAAGCGTCTCCAGGCGAATACGTGGGTACCGCCTCCCCCATATCAGGCTTCTAAAAAGAGCATTAATCTGCCGGAATTTCCCACGTGGAATCCAAACTGGCGCATTATGTAGGACGTAAAGTAATTTGGGCATCAGAACCATTTTAATGAGATTAACCCTACCCACCACCAATAGGTGTAATTTATTCCACGCATCCACTTTTGCTTTAAGGGCGCCCATGAGAGGAGTCAAATTCCTATACAAAAACTCTGTAACTGGCATCGAGATCCATATTCCCAGGTATTTGAAAAGGGATGCCACCTTAAGCCGCCCCTCTCCCAATGGCTCACTTCTGCTCTCCTCCACCCCATCCACCTCGAAGAGGACCGATTTATCCCAATTTATCCTCAATCCCGACAAGGCTCCAAATTTCCCAATGATCTCGATAGCCCCATTCAAGGCTTCATCCGGGTCCGCCAGGAACAGTAAAATGTCATCTGCATATAACGCGATCTTCTCCTCAACACTCCCATATCTGAACCCAGGAACCTCATCCGATTGTCGGATCTTAGCGGCCAGTGGCTCCACAGCTAAGGCAAACAGAAGGGGCGACAGTGGGCAACCCTGCCTCGTACCTCTGGCCAACTTTATAGGCTGAGAAAGTTCCCCATTCACTCTAATTCTAGCTGTTGGTAGTGAATATAACAGTTGAGTCCATGCCACAAATTGCGGACCAATACCCATACACTTCAACACCCGCCAGAGATATCCCCACTCCACACTGTCAAACGCCTTATGGGCATCCAAGGATGCAATAACCCTTCGGCCACAGTTGTCAGACTTCAGCTGTAGGTTCATATGCAGCCTCCGCAGATTAACCGCTGTAGACCTGTCAGGCATAAAACCAGACTGATCCGGATGTACAAGGCTAGCAATGACGCTGGACAAACGGGTAGCTAACACCTTGGCCAAGAGTTTGACATCGATGGTTAACAGAGAGATTGGTCGATACGACTCAGGCTTCCCCAGATCCTTATCCTCCTTCGGAATAACCACTATAATAGCCTCCCTCATAGATGCTGGGAGATACCCTTGGCATCCAGCCTCCTCCAGCACTAACTTTAATCTGGGAATCAGCACTTCCTCCAAACTTTTATAGATTTCGGCTGGTAACCCATCAACCCCAGGTGCCTTCCCATTAGCCATAGACTTCAGCGCCCGACTCAGTTCCTCCTCGGTGATAGGGGCATCGAGGCTCACCCCATCCTCCTCACTCAATTTCGGAAGACCCAGACTCTCAAGGAAAGTCTCCGTATCTCCGGCTGACTCATTGACCCTGGAGGAATATAAGTCCGCGTAAAAGTCCGCAAAGACCTTTATAATTTCAGGTGTTTCAGATACCCTGCTCCCCCCATCTGAAACCAACGAATGTACATACGAGGTACCACGCTGAGCCGCGGCTACCACCGATAGCATGTGTCCCACTGTTTCTCCCTCCTGAAAATAAGCCACCCTCTGAAACTCCCGCTTCCTTTCAGCTTTTCCCAGCAGAATCTTTTCCATACAATTTTGCGCTGTTCTCAACCTTTTCTCTGCCTCAGAAGTCCCCAGCACTACCATCTCGTCCTCTGCGGCTTTCAGCTCCTCCATCGCCACTCTCTCCGCCTCCCTTGTCCTCCTCTTACACCTACTAATGTCTCTAAATAGTAACCCTCTCAGGTACGCTTTGATTGCATCCCAAACAGTTAGAGCATCTGTACTCCCATCATTTAAAGCAAAGAATTCCGTCACCTCCTTCCCTATACCGTCCAAATCAATACTCTGTAACCAGTTAGGATGGATCTTCCATTCTCTCCCACTTGCGGTCCGTGTCCCCAACAACCTAACCTCCACCTCAATTGGACTGTGATCCGAAAGGGCCCTCGGCAGATAACGCACCTCTCCCACCATTGTGTCCAACAGGCGGTTACCCAGCGCCATATCAATTCTGGATAGCGTAGCATGAGCCGGCGAGTAGCACGAGTACCCTCTCTCCCCAACATGTCTAACTCTCCATAGATCAATCATGCCTATTTCACGCACATAGGTACCAAATGTTGTAGTGTGCCCCTCCGACCTGTTCTGGGTGTTCTTATTTTTATCCCAAAAGTCATCACAGATATTGTTCAAATCCCCAATAATTAAGAGTGGTAGTGGTTCCCATCGTTGCACCCTCTCCAACACCTCCCTGATCTTCTTACTTGAATATGGAGGTGGAATATACATTGCCGCCACACACAATCTCACTCCATACAATATACATTGTATCACCACATACTGACCCTCAGCATCCACACATACTTTCACCTCTTCATACTGCACTCCCACCGGCACCAACACTGACACACCTCTTGAGTACGTCGAAAAGGTAGAATGATACCCTTTCTGTATCCAACGTCTATTCAGTACATCCACTTTCTCCTGTATCAAGTGCGTCTCTAGCAAGCATATCATAGAAGCCCGCTGATCCTTCGCATACTGCAAGCTCGCAGCTCTCCTAGATTTATCCGCCAGACCTCTCACATTCCAACTCAAAATCTTAAAGCGGTCCCCTATTATGTGACTCATCATCTTTAGTTATGTCTTTACTTCCCGTTCTGAGCTGTCTAACTTCCCTCCCCACCCTTACCCCTACCCCCCCTCCCCCACACCCCCCAATACTATACATTCTGCCTCTTATCAAGAGTGGGGCACCATCACCCATTGCGAACACTCTTGTTAACGTAACCTTCTCCTTCCGCCTCCCGCTACCGTTTATAACAGAATTCGGCGCAATTCTTAGAAGAACAATATAATTCAACCTGTATTAAATTACAACTGCAAGAAACTAAATAAACTTTTAGTACGCTGCACACCCTTCCTCCCTCGTACTTCTCCGCCGCATCAGCACACCCAGTACATTCCCTGAATAATACCCAGCTCCACCCTCCAACCTTCACATTTCAATTACCAGTGTACTGTCAGTCCATCTCTTTTTCCCCTTTTTGAAAGAATTAAAATACCTCCCGACTAACCCACCCCACATTTTCAATCTCCTTTCCCTTTAAGCTTTTTAGCATTAAGATCTATCCACTGGGTAGCGTCCTCCGGCGTCTGGAAAAAATTAATCTTATCCAGCGCTACCACTCTCAGTCGTGCCGGAAACATCATGGAGTATTGCACTCCCAGTTCTCTCAGCCGTCTCTTGATACCCGTGAACATCATCCGTTGTTTCTGTACCAGGGCGGAATAGTCAGGGTAAATAGCAACTCTTTGACCTCCAATTGTCAGATCCGTCATGTCTCTAGCTTTCCTCAGGATAATGTCTCTGTCTCTGTAGTTTAGGATTTTGGCAAGCATGGTACGGGGATTTGCTCCAGGGACAGGTGGTTTCGGTGGGACCCTGTGGGCTCTTTCTACCGCAAATACTTTTGTCAGTGCTGCATCACCAAAGGTCTCAAGGAGCCAGCTTTCAATATACTCCGTGGGATTCCTCCCCTCAATTTTTTCAGGGACACCCACTATACGAATGTTATTTCTTCTGGACCTGTTCTCCAGATCCTCATTTTTTGCAGCCAGCTCCGATATTGCCTGAGTAAACTTCCTCTCCGCTTTCTGCAGCTGCACTATATGGTCTTCTGCCGTGCTCACTCTTTCCTCCACAGCCCCCACACGTTTGTCAATCTTCTGCAGGGCTGCATTTATCTGGGCTGTATCCCCCTTGACCTCCTGTAGCTGCTGGGTGAGGGATTGTTTGCATGATGATACCAGTGCAAAAACATCTCTAAGGGTGGGCTCTGCTCCTGACTCCTTATCTTCAGATCCCCCTACTACCACCGCCATGTCACCATCCCTGCTCCCCTGTTGTACCTCCTGCTCCTCTGCTGGGCTTTCCTCCTCTCCTTCTGTGTCTGTGTCTGCTCCGGCATCCTCCTCTGCTTTTCCTGTGTTCCCTGCGGCCTCCACTCTAGCAAACTGCTGGAGCTTTGCCGCCGCCAACATTCTCTTCTGGCATGCCGCGTTGTCCTTCTCCGCCTTCTCTCTGGCGTCGGCGCCATCTTGGCTGATCCCAGCCTCGCCGGCTCCTGCATCTCTTTGCCTCCTCCTGGTCATATTTGTTGACCTCGAGGCCGCCTCTATTCACCGCCGCACTCCCGGGACTTTCCTGCAGCCGGTAAGCGCCTTGAATCGCCGCTCAGCTGCGGCTTATAAGGATAAATTGAGCGTTAGCAGCGGGAGCGCTCTGTCACACGTCCGCTCACATGGACGTTCAGGCCACGCCCCCCTTCATTCAATATTTGCATGAGCTAGACAAGTGAGTGATTTGCATTTTCACCTGGGAGTTGGCCGGCAGGAACTTGGTGGTCATCCATGCTCTGCACGTCTATTGAGAATTGGACTCTAATACATCTGGTTGGGTGAGCTGATGAAATCCTAGTATTTGCAACAAAGGTTGATGGCCCCATAAGATGCTCCATAGCATATTATGCCCCATATGCTGCTGCGATGAAAAGAAAAAAAATTAAAAAACAATGACATACTTACCTTTCGTCGCTCAGGCCCCCAGCACTTGCGATATTCACCTGTCCCCGTTCCACCGCCGTGCGCCGCTCCGTCTTCCAGCTCTCTGACTGCTCAGGCAGAGGGCGCGCACTAACCACGTCATCGCGCCCTCTGACCTGAAAGTCACAGCCAGAGGACGCTGAAGATGGAGCCCGGCGGTGGAACGGTGACAGGTGAATATCGCAATGCTCACCCTCCCCTGTTATACTCACCCTCCCGGCACGGTCCCTGCTTCTCCGTTGTCCCGGGAGGGCAGCTTGTTAATGTGTTCAGCGGTCACTGGTACCGCTCATTAAAGTAATGAATATGCAGCTCCACCCCTATGGGAGTGGAGTCGCGTCCATATTCATTACTTTAATGAGCGGTATCACGTGACCACAGAACACAGGAAGAGCAAAGCCGGAGACCATCGCATCGAAGAAGCAGGTGAGTATGATGTGACAGCCGCCGCTCCCCCACCGACCCCCTGGGAATGTCTTGAGCATAAGCCGAGAGGGGCAATTTCAGCCTTAAAAAATGGGCTGAAAATCTCGGCTTAGACTCGAGTATATACGGTAAATTAAATCCCCCTTTGTCACCTCCTTAGAGAAAAATTATAAAATATATAGAATTTTTTTCCATTCTTTGCAGTTAGGGCTGGAATAGTTTTTTTTTTTTTTTTTTTTTCAAAAGTTGAAAAAATGATAAAAAAAAAAAAGCTACTACTCGAGTTTTGCATCAGGAGTATCGCGGATCCCTGTTTTTTGTTTTTTTTTTGGAGGGGGAGTCTAAGACGCGAAACATGCAGGGCATGGATTCTAGGATGTCACTCAAGCATCCACGATATTCTTTGCACATCCGATCACCTGATGCAAACTGGAGTAGTGAGCACTTGCGCTCAACAATAATGATGACATATTCAATATGATGACCTAATGTTATCAAATTCTGTGTCGTACCTGTGCGTTCAAAATGCTCACTATACCCCTGGATAAAATCCTTGAGGGGTGTGGTTTCCAAAATGGGGTCACTTGTGGGGGGGGGTTCCACGGTTTACACACACCATCGACAACATTAGTCTAATGTGTATGTCCAACACTGCATTTATTCACCTCTATATTTCAACTGTAAGATAGCAAGCAATGCCGGAATGGAGTACGACTAAGGTTAAGGGAGTTGATGCTCTCGCATCCTCCAAATGTATGCAATTTGTCCAATGGTGGGGAGAGTGAAGACAACGCTGACTGACAGCAGGAATTGCATGATGTCCCCAAGAGAGCTTGTGGCAAGAACGCTGAAACGGCGCCGGAGGAGAGTATAGGTGTTATTATTTTACGAGTTGAAAACTATTGGGACTGAGAAAGGGTTCACCGAGTAGTGCACAGCTTCTTTATAGCCATGAGACTAAATTGCCTGATATAAAGGGATTGCTAAGGACTGATTCCGGCATTAACTCCTTTCTGACCTCAGACGGGATAGTACGTCCAAGGTCAGATCCCCTGCTTTGATGTGGGCTCCGGTGGTGAGCCAGCATCAAAGCCGGGACATGTCAGCTGTTTTGAACAGCTGACATGTGATCCACCCGCCGCTATTAAATAGTTAAATGCCGCTGTCAAACGCTGACAGCGGTATTTAACTAGCGCTTCCAGCCATGTGGCCGGAAATGAGTGCATCGCCGACCCCTGTCACATGATCGAGGGTCGGTGATGCGTCGGCATGACAACCTAAGGTCTCTTTTAGACCTCTATGGTTGTTGATGCTGGCTTGCTGTGAGCGCCACCCTGTGGTCGGTGCTCATAGCAAGCCTGTAATTCAGGTACATAGTAGTGATCTGTAGCAGAGGCGATCGAGTTGTGCCAGCTTCTAGCCTCCCATGGAGGCTATTTAAGCATGGTAAAAAAGTGACAAAAAAAAAGGTTAAAAAAAAAAATATGAAAAAAAAAAAATGTTATAAAAGTTTAACCCCTTCATGGCCCAGCCTATTTTGACCTTAATGATCAGGCCAATTTTTACAATTCTGACCAGTGTCTCTTCATGAGGTAATAACTCAGGAACGCTTCAACGGATCATAGCATTTCTGAGACTGTTTTTTCGTGACATATTGGGCTTCATGTTAGTGGTAAATTTAGGTTGATAATTTTTGCATTTATTTGTGAAAAAAATGGAAATTTGGCTAAAAATTTTTAAAATTTCGCAATTTTCAAATTTTGAATTTTTATTCAGTTAAACGAGAGAGTTATGTGACACAAAATAGTTAATAAATAACATTACCACATGAATACTTTACAGCAGCACAATTTTGGAAACAAATTTTTTTTTTTGCTAGAAAGTTATAACAGTTAAAATTTGACCAGCGATTTCTCATTTTTACAACAAAATTTACAAAACCATTTTTTTAGGGACCACATCACATTTATAGTCAGTTCGAGGGGTCTATATGGCTGAAAATACCCAAAAGTGACACCATTCTAAAAACTGCACCCCTCAAAGTGCTCAAAACCACATTCAAGAAGTTAATTAACCCTTCAGGTTCTTCACAGCAGCAGAAGCAACATGGAAGGAAAATATGAACATTTAACTTTTTAGTGACAAAAATGATCTTTTAGCAACAATTTTTTTTCATTTTCCCAAGGGTAAAAGGAGAAACTGGACCCCAAAAGTTAAATTTGTCCCGAGTACGCCGATACCCCATATGTGGGGGGGAACCACTGTTGGACAGGGCTCAGAAGGGAAGGAGCGCCATTTGACTTTTTCAATGAAAAATTGGCTCCAATCTTTAGCGGACAAAATGTCGCGTTTGGAGAGCCCCTGTGTGCCTAAACATTGGAGCTCCCCCACAAGTGACCCCGTTTTGGAAACTAGACCCCCCCAAGGAGCTTATCTAGATGCATTTTGAACCCCCAGGTACTTCACAAATTGATCCGTAAAAATGAAAGTACTTTTTTTTTTCCTTCACAAAAAAATTTGTTTTAGCCTCAATTTTTTAATTTTCACATGGGCAACAGGATAAAACGGATCGTAAAATTTATTGGGCAATTTCTCCTGAGTACTCCGATACCTCACATGTGGGGGTAAACCACTGTTTGGGCACACAGCAGGGCTCGGAAGGGAAGAAGCCCCATTTGACTTTTTGAATGAAAAATTAGCTCCAATCGTTAGCGGACACCATGTCACGTTTGGAGAGCCCCTGTGTACCTAAACATTGGAGATCCCCCACAATTGACCCTATTTTGGAAACTAGACCTCCCAAGGAACTAATCTAGATGTGCGGTGACCACTCTAAACCCCCAAGTGCTTCACAGAAGTATATAACGCAGAGCCGTGAAAATAAAAAATCATTTTTCTTTCCTCAAAAATTATGTTTTAGCAAGCAATTTTTTATTTTCACAAGGGTAACAGGAGAAATTGGACCCCAATAGTTGTTGCCCAGTTTGTCCTGAGTATGCTGATAACCCATATGTGGGGTAAACCACTGTTTGGGCACACATCGGGGCTCGGGAGGGAAGTAGTGACGTTTTGAAGTGCAGACTTTGATGGAATGGTCTGCGGGCGTCACGTTGCGTTTGCAGAGCCCCTGATGGGCCTAAACAGTGGAAACCCCCCACAAGTGACCCCATTTCGGAAACTAGACCCCCCAAGGAACTTATCTAGACGTGTGGTGAGCACTTTGAACCCTCAAGTGCTTCACAGAATTTTATAACGTAAAGCCGTGAAAATAAAAAAAATATTTTTTTCCCACAAAAATAATTTTTTAGCCCCCATTTTTTATTTTCTCAAGGGTAACAGGAGAAATTAGACCCCCAAAGTTGTTGTGCAATTTTTCCTGAGTACGGTTATGCCCCATATGATTGGGCGCACGTCGGGGCTCGGAAGTGAGGGAGCACCATTTGACTTTTTGAACGCAAGATTGGATGGAATCAATGGTGGTGCCATGTCGCGTTTGGAGACCCCTGATGTGCCTAAACAGTGGAAACCCCACAATTCTAACTCCAACACTAACCCCAACACACCCCTAACCCTAATCCCAGCTCTAGCCATAACCCTAATCACAACCCTAACCCCAACACACCCCTAACCACAACCCTAACCCCAATACACCCCTAACCCTAATCCCAACCCTAACCACAAGCCTAATCTTAACCCTATTTCCAACCCTAACCCTAAGGCTATGTGCCCACGTTGCGGATCCATGTGAGGATTTTTCCACACCGTTTTTCAAAAATCCGCAGGTAAAAAGCACTGCGTTTGTCCTGTGGATTTACTGCGGATTTCCAGTGTTTTTATGCGGATTTCACCTGCGGATTCCTATTGAGGAACAGGTGTAAAACGCTGCGGAATCCGCACAAAGAATTGACATGCTGAGGAAAATACAACGCATTTCCGCACTGTATTTTCTGCACCATGGGCACAGCGGATTTGGCTTTCCATAGGTTTACATGGTACTGTAAACGTGATGGAAAACTGCTACAAATCCGCAGCGGCCAATCCGCTGTGGATCCGCAGCCAAATCCGCACCGTGTGCACAATGCCTAATTCTAACCCTAACCCTAATTCTAACCCTAGTTCTAACCCAAATTCTAACCCTAATTCGAACCCTAACCCTAGTTCTAACCCTAACCCTAGTTCTAACCCTAACCCTAGTGGAGAAATAAAAGTAAATATATTTTCTTTATTTTATTATTGTCCCAACTATAGGGGTGATAAAGGGGGGTTCATTTACTTTTTTTTTTTTGATCACTGTGATAAAAAGCCAATCACAGTGATCAAAATGTACCTGGAATGAATCTGCCGGCCGGCATATTCGGTGGGCGCACTGTGTATGCGCCCGCCATTTTGGAAGATGGCAGCGCCCATGGAGAAGACGGTCGGACACAGGGAGGGACACCGGAGCTCAGTTAGTATGGGGTGTGGGATCGGAGCACTGGGGGGTGGGATCGGAGCATGGGGGAAGCGGACAGGAGGAGGGAGGGGAGCACAGGACAGGGCGGATGACTGGGGAGGAGATCGGTGGCAGATCAGGGTTTCCAGCCATGGCCGATGATATTGCAGCATCAGCCATGGCTGGATTGTAATATTTCACCAATTTTTCAACGATTGGTTTCACTTTTAACAGCCAATCAGAGCGATCGTAGCCACGGGGGGCGAAGTAACCCCCCCTGGGCTGAAGTACCACTCCCCCAGTCCCTGTAGGTCGTCGGGTGAAATTACAGTTAACCCTTTCACCCGATCTGAGGGACGCGATCATTCTGTGACGCAGCAGATGCGTCACAGGTCGCATTGGCACTGACTTTCATGACGCATACGCTGTGTCACAGGCTGGGAAGTGGTTAAATCACACCCTTTTCCCCCCATTCAAAATAAAACAATAAAAAAATCAAATATACACTATTTGGTATCGCCACGTTCAGAATCGCCCGATCTATCAGTAAAAAAAATTAAAAAAGGATTAACCTGATCGCTAAACATCGTAGTGAGGGAAAAAATTTGAAACACCCGAATTACGGTTTTTTTGGTCGCTGAGACATTGCAGTAAAATGCAATAACAAGAAATCAAAATAACGTATCTGCACAAAGTGGTATCATTAAGTGTCAGCTCGGCATGCAAAAAATAAGCCCTCACCTGACCCCAGTTCACGAAAAATGGAGACGCTACAGGTATCGGAAAATGGTGCAATTTTTTTTTTTTAGCAAAGTTTGGAATTTATTTTCACCACTTAGATAAAAAAGAACCTAGACATGTTTGGTGTCTATGAACTCGTAATGACCTGGAGAATCATACTGGCAGGTCAGTTTTAGCATTTAGTGAACCTAGCAAAAAAGATAAACAAAAAACAAGTGTGGGATTGCACTTTTTTTTTTTACAATTTCACCGCACTTGGAATTTTTTTCTTGTTTTCTAATACACAACATGGTAAAACCAATGATGTCATTCAATGATTGTCAAGGATGTAAAACTCGTCCCGCAAAAAATAAGCCCTCACATGGCCATATTGCCAAAAAAATAAAAAAAAGTTATGGCTTTGGGAAGGAGGGGAGCGAAAAAAGAACACGGAAAAATGGAAAATCCCAAGGTCATGAAGGGGTTAAAATATATGTGCTGATTTGGTAGCCATGTATATGAAGTGATGGCCTTATCTTTACTCACATCAGCATAGAAGGACTTGCATATTTTATGATGAATTGAGGAGGAAGATGGCTTTTGGGGGTATTTGGCTCCCTTGTACAGAAAAGAACATTTATTCTGGCATGATGGCATGCCAGCAAAGGTACAACACAGGCATTTAGAGACTTTGGATGGAAGACTGATCCTAGAAGAGAATTTCCCAGCAAAGAAGGAAGGGATGACAAAAAAAGTTACTCAATATAACTGGGTGGGATACCTAGGTGAATTAAATCTAATGCAAGAAAAATGTTACGATAAATGCTTGATATGTAGAAAAAGAGAAGGAAAAAAATGAATCATTGTTCAGTGAAGACCTGAGTACTCAATACCACTATATCTAGAGGTCAGGACCGAAATTAACTACACTGGATTTAATGGAGTCTCAACAATTTGACACACATCTGCACGGATGTGAATCCCTGCTTCATGTCTTAGGTAGTCGAGTATTTGGTATTGATTGTTACAGTCCCAACCAGGCTGTAAAATTCTGACCATCAGATTGTAGACGGTCCACCACCTATGCAACAAACAGAACCAACTATAGCTTCAGTAAAAATAATCTGACCTTTGTCACCCTGTAGATGATGAATTGCTGTTTAAGAGCCACAAACTGACTAGAACAAATATTTAAGTGGTCAAAAAATAACTGGATTTATTTTGCTAAGTAGAATGATACATAAAATAAAAAGACGGGAGTTGGATAAAGGGAAAGGTCTACGGAAGGAATAATGTTCCTCTGAACTGTGGTAAAGTATTAGTTTGCTCATGTTCAGCAGCAGTTGAACAGATAGGGAAATCTGAAGATCCCTAGATTAGCGGACTAATGGAATGCCCTGACTTGAAGCCCAGGAATGGAAATAAATGAAATACACCATTGTATAAGCATGTATCCCTAAGCCACTCTGTAATATTGCTGACAATGCAAACAGGTGGGCAGCAACTTGAAGATGGCCTGGTAAGATGATAAGGCCAAGAACTTAAACCAGGAGATGGATAGAAAGTTTTGAAAGCATCCACAAGCAGTCTCCTGTGGAAGACAAGACACAAATCATTCCATGAGTGAGAACAGAGTAAAATATCCGCTGCAAAATAAAAAGCCTGAATGGATCAGTCAGTAAAAGGAGGTCAGGGAATACGAGAAAATTATTTTTTGCAACCTGTGAAGAGATTTTTCCATGAGTAGTTGAAGATCTTAAAGGACTAGATGCCTCCCAAAAGAAGATCCTTCATCTTTATCTAAGAGAAGCTCACTGAGGAAGTCTGCCAAGATTTCGACAAGAGGACGCAGATTATTTAAGGACGCAGCTGATAAATAGCATGTATACAAGTACTTGGATAAGAATACAGTAAGAGCCAGCATAAGTCTGCAGCAAACAAGTCATGCCAGACTAATCTAATTTCCTTCTATGATGGACTCACTGACTGGGTGGATCAGGGAAATGCGGTAGGTATAGTAAATCTCGACTTTATCAAAGCATTTGATAAAGCATCTTATACTTTCCTAATTGAGAAAATGACAAAGTATGGGATTGACAAGGCTGGATTCACAACTAGCTCAGTGACTGTAAGTGTGTTTCAAGTGGGGCACCTTGAGGTTCTGTCCTGGTCCCAGTATTGTTCAACATTTTTATAAATTATCTATATAAGGGAACTGAAGGTAAACTAATCAAATTTGCAGACAACGCAAAAATAGGAGGAATAGCGAACACTAGAGAAGACAGAGAAAAGATTCAGAATGATCTAGACAAGCTTGAACAATGGGCAACAACTAATAGAATGGTATTTAGCAGGTAAAAATGCAAGCTTCTGCATCTGGGCAAGAAAAATGACAATTACACCTACAGAATGCGAGGAATAGAACTAAGGAACAGCATGTTTGAAAAAGACTTGGATATACTAATAAATCACAGACTTAACATGAGTCAACATTGTGATGCAGCAGCAAAAAAGGCAAATGCAGTTCTAGGATGTATTAAGAGAAGCATAGAGTCTAGATCATGTGTAGTAGCTATCCCTCTACTTCTCCTTGGTCAGGCCTCATCTGGAATAATGTGTACAATTCTGGGCACCACATTTTAAAAAAGACATTGAAAAACTCGAGCAAGTTCAGAGAAAAGCTACCAGGATGGTGAGTGGACTGCAAACTATGTCCTACGAGGAATGTTTAAAGGTTCTGGGAATGTTTAGCTTGCAAAAAAGAAGGCTTAGGAGAATTATTAGCTGTCTACAAATATCTGAAGGGATGCCACAGTGTAAAGGGAACATCCTTATTCTCATTTGCACATGGAACCATGAGAAGCAATGGGATGAAACTGAAAGGGAGAAGATACAAATTAGATATTAGAAAAAACTTTTTGACAGGGAGGGTGATCAATGAGTGGAACAGGCTGCCACGAGAGGTGGTGAGTTCTCATTCAATGGAAGTCTTCAAACAGGCTGGACAGACATATGTCTGAGATGGTTTAGTGAATCCTGCATTGAGCAGGGGGTTGGACACGATGACCCAGGAGGTCCCTTCCAACTCTAACATTCTATTATTCTAGTTTGCAATGACTTCATCCATGGCTAGGACTTAAACCTTATTGATCGAGCAGTAACCTGGATACATTGATTGAATAAAGATGACCGAGTCCAACAATGACATGGATGCGAAAAAAGTTAAATAAATGCTAATGCATACACGCCAAGTGTAAGCTAAAAGATATCTGTTGGGACACATGGGTGCATGTGGGTTTATGAACATGCTGGATGTGTCAGGGAGCACACCAATGTATCTACACTTGATGTGCAGAAAAAAATGTATTCATGTTTAATGAGGACCCGAGTTTCTCAGAACATACCTTGTCTGGCTGTGTAAAATAGCGTGCCGGTAATACTGGATCTTTAGGAGATTCTAAACTATAAGTTGTACTCTTAGAAATAATTATGTTCATTGCCACGTCACAAACTGTATATAGTTTCTGAAAGAAAAGGAGAAAAAAAGGCTTGTCACCAATAATGTCACTTCATATCTATTATCAAAATTAAATGAAATTTCTCTGTACCTCGTTCATTTTGGGGTCTTCTGGAGCTTGTGCATCTTTTGTCTGCTTTATGTTTTCCACCATTTTCCTTATGAAAGCATGGCTGTTGTTCTCATTTTTTGACATTAAGATCTCCAGGATGAACCAAAGACATCTGTTAAGAAATGTGAGAGAGACACGGATGCATTAGGGTCCAAAAAGCCAGCGAGTAACCAAAAACAAAACAAATAATAATAATAAAAAAAAAAAAAACACATATACACAGTAAATATTGGATGATTTTAGAAATACCATCAAACACTGTTTAGCAAAATCCTAGCTCTAAAGGTTGTAATTAGATCATCAGGCTCATCTTTCTCATCCACCTACTCCTCTACCTCTTTTTTGGAGTGCAAAGAGATGTCACCCTATCCATAGCGGATGCAGATGAACTCCAAGCAAAAGGGGTAAGGACTAATTGGAGGCTGGATGATAAACAAAATTATTAATCTATCTACATATACTTTATTTGGGTTGGCATCTGGGTTATCGCTTGTACCCACTACCAAGTTTGACCCGTTTTTGGGGTAAAAGACAATTTATTGGAAAAACCCAAATAGAGAAAAAATTTTGTTTTCAATGGCAAAATAAAATCCCAACAATTAGACATCCCCTTGGACTCCCTGGCTGATGCAAGACTTTTGACTGAACTTTCTCAGGATGGTAGTAGAGGTATGGGTGAGGGTTCTGTCTCTGATTTAAAAGCAAAAAGTACAAGGATGCCTCCATCAGGAGAGTACAGAAGTATAGATATCTTTCAGAAACTAGTGACCAAAGACATTAAAAAGAACAACCCGAGATTAAAATCTTGTGAATACAATGTCTCAATGAAGGAAATGGAAGCATTGCACTCTAGAGAAAAACCCATGAAACTAGAATGAAAACATTGGGTAAGCGGGAAATCTGGTCATTTTAGATAAAAATAAATATCTGGATATGTGCTGCTCTATCCACTGAGACAGTATAACATATGAAATATAGAGATGTGATCGTACACCTAAATATTCATCTACCCTTCTAGATATTCTTATTAAAGCACTTGACGCACTTATATGTAAAGGAGAATTTGAAGTTATGTTCCCTAAATATCCCACGATTGCAACCTTCTACTCACTGCCCAAAGAGCATAAAAGGTCTTACCCCCTTCAGGGGCCACCCGATTGTCTTCAGTATAGGCGCCCAAATTCAAGTGTGTATTTAGATCATATACTCTGCCCCTTCTTTACAGCCCTGCCCGTGTATATCCGGGACAGAACGCATCGGCTGACCAAAATAGAGGGTATGCATCTTGAACCTGCTACAATTCTTGCACCTATCAATGTGGAGTCATTATACAGTAGCATGCCACATGCAAATGGAATTCAGGCGGACGAGTATTTCCCGAGTACCAGAGGAATCCATCTTACAGAAAACAACAGGTTCCTTGTTGACCTACTCAAATCCATACCTGGTCACATCTATTTCCTATTTAACCCCTTCATGACCGGAGGTATTTTCGTTTGAGTGTTTTCATTTTTGGGTCCCCTTCTTCCCAGAACCATAACTTTTTTGATTTTTCAGTCAATATGGCCATGTGAGGGCTTGTTTTTTTGTAGGACGAGTTGTACTTCTGAATAGCAAAATTGGTTTCAACATATCGTGTACTGGAAAACGGGGAAGGGGGGGAATCCATGTGAGGTGAAATTGCAAAAAAAAGCCACGACATGTCAGCTGTTTGAATCGTGATCCGCCCGCACCTATTAACTAGTTAAATGCCGCTGTTAAACGCTGACAGCGGCATTTAACAAGCGCAGCCGGCTGCATGGCCGGAAGTACGTGCACCGCTAACCCCCGTCACATGATCGGGGGGTCAGCTGGGGAGTTGCCCTCACAACCAGAGGTCTTCTTGAGACCTCTATGGTTGCTGATGGCAGATTGCTGTGAGCGCCACCCTGTGGTCGGCACCCTGTGCTTCACCTCTATGTTGCAGAGGCGATCAAGTAGTGGATGCTTCTAGCCTCCCATGGAGACTATTGAAGCATGCCAAAAAAAAAAAAAAAAACATGTTTAAAAATATTAAAAAAATAAAACATATAAAAGTTCAAATCACCCCCCTTTCGCCCCAATCAAAAGAAAACAATAAGAAATCAAACATACACATATTTGGTATCGCCGCGTTCAGAATCGCCCGATCTATCAATAAAAAATAAGGATTAACCTGATCGCTAAACAGCGTAGCGAGAAAAAAAATCAAAACGCCAAAATTATGTTTTTTGGTCATCGTGAAATTGCATTAAAATGCAATAACGAGTGATCACAAGAACGTATCTGCACAAAAGTAGTATAATTAAAAACATCAGCTCGGTATGCAAAAAATAAGCCCTCACCCAACCCCACATCACGAAAAATGGAGACGCTACGGGTATCGGAAAATTGTGCAATTTTATTTTATTAGCAACGTTTTGGAATTTTTTTTTTACCACTTAAATAAAAGAGAACCTAGACGTGTTTGTTGTCTATGAACTCGCAATGACCTGGAGAATCATAGTGACAGGTCAATTTAAGCAGTTAATGAACCTAGCAAAAAAGCCAAACAAAAAACAAGTGTGTGATTGCACTTTTTTTGCAATTTCATCGCACTGGGAGTTTTTTTCCCGTTTTTGAGTACATGACATGCTAAAACCAATGGTATCTTTGAAAAGTACAACTCGTCCCGCAAAAAATAAGCCCTCACATGGCCATATTGACGGAAAAATAAAGTTATGGCTCTGGAAAGAAGGGGAGCAATAAACGAAAAATGCTTTGGGGGTGAAGGGGTTAAAAAAAATTGCGCCATATTCCGATACCTGTAGCGTCTCCATTTTTCGTGCTCTCTGGTTGGGTGAAGGCTTATTTTTTGGGGTGCAGAGCTGATGTTTTTAAAGATACCATTTTCGTGTAGATACGATCTTTTGATCGCCCGTTATTGCATTTTAACCATAATTCTGGCATTTTGACTTTTTTCTTGTTACGCCGTTTAGCGATCAGGTTACTTCTTTTCTTATATTGATAGATCGGGCGATTCTGAATGTGGCGATACCAAATATGTGTAGGTTTGATTTTTTTTGTTTTATTTTGAATGGGGCGAAAGGGGGGTTATTTGAACTTTTATATTTTTAAACACTTTTTTTAATTTCTAACTTTTGGCATGCTACAATAGTCTATGGGAGACTAGAAGCTGCTATAACCCACTCCCTTAGCTACATACAGGCGATGATCGGATAAAACTGTATGTAGCAGAATTGCTGGAGACCTCTGGTTGCCATGCCAACTCATCGGTGACAAGTGACACGGGCACCGATGGGAGGATTTTCGGCATGCTTACCGGAAGTGTGTGTTAAATGCCGCTGAAAGTTTGACAGCGGCATTTAACGGGTTAACAGGTGAGGGTGGATCACGATTCCTCCCGCAGCTGTTAGCGGCATACATCAGCTGTTCAAAACATCTGACATGTGCTGGAAAAGATGTGGGCTCACCGTCGGAGCCAACAGAGGGAGGGTGTACACCTGATGTCGGAAAGTGGTTAATGGAAAATTCTACCACCAGCTCAGGGGCACAGAAATAGGGAACCCCTGTGCCCCCACATATGCTAATTTTCTCCTGGGAGGATACTGTTGAGTTATGGGACGAGGACGTCAAGTGGTGTCCCTGAATACAATTCTGGGGGCACTACATAGATGCCGTCCTTGTCCGGTGGTCATAGGAGAAATACTCCTTTGAACAATTAGTGGCTTATTTAAACAACAACAGTCTCAGCCTTAAGGTACCTTCACACTCAGCAACTTTGCAACGAGAAAGACAACAATCCGTGACGTTGCAGCGTCCTGGATAGCGATCTCGTTGTGTTTGACACGCAGCAGCGATCAGGATCCTGCTGTGATATCGCTTGTCGGAGCTAGAAGTCCAGAACTTTATTTGGTCGTCAGGTCGGCGTGTATCGTCGTGTTTGACATCAAAAGCAATGATGCCTGCAATGTTTTACATGGAGCTAACAACCAGCGAGAACGATAAGTGAGTCGCCATTACGTCACTGGATCGCTCCTGCATCGTTCTGGAGTTGCTGTGTTTGACGTGTCTACAGCGACCTAAACAGCGACGCTCCAGCGATCGGCTCGTTGTCTATATCGCTGCAGCATCGCTGAGTGTGATGGTACCTTAAGTTTTACAGAGACAGAATTGCTTTTCTAGACATTTTAATCATGAAGGGAGTGGAAGGTTATCTCCACACCACCATCTTTCACAAATCCACGGCATCTAATTTCCTGATAAGGTGGGAAAGCCATCACCCCACAAGCCTCAAGAAAGTGATCCCTAAGGGACAATTTTTAAGGCTCAGAAGAAACTGTTCTTCATTGAGGGAATTTGAGGCACAAGCTAATAGACTGGGGAGGAGATTTGCCCATAGAGGCTATCCACCACAAGTTACTGATGAAGGGTACCAAATTGCCTTAATTAGTACAGAAATTCTCTCCTCTAAAACAAAAGATAACTCTAAAGATATTACCAGATTGATTGTGACTTATGATGATCACAATTTTAAAGCTTTAAACATCTTGAGAAAACATTGGGACATTTTGCAAGCACATATGAATATCTCTGAATTTATTTGTCCTACACTCGGTTACATGCAGGAGAGTGAGATCAGTAGGGGATTATGTTATGCATAGCCATTATACTACCCAAAAACCAGCGGGCACTTGACTCGATCGGAGAGAATTGGGCACTTTCAAGTGCGGTACTTGCAGCTTCTGTTGCTACATCAATGTTTCAAAAACTTTTTCGAGTGTGGTAACTGGGAGAACCTACAACAAAAGGGACTTCGCAAATTGTAAAACAAAAAGGGGTCATATACTTATGTACATGTCCTATGAATTACATGGGCAATACTAAAAGACGGGTAAGGATAGGTGAACACTTTGGCGACATTAATCATAGGAGGGATACTAATTTATCACGCAACATAGTCAATAAACACCATTTAATTTAGGGTGATTGAGGTAATACCACAATCTAAGAGACTGGGTGATTGGGATAAAAAAAAAAGTATCCAAAGAGAACCCAGATGGATATTCTGGCTGGAATCAATGAGTCCAGGGGGAATAAATGAGCAAGTCAGCTTCACTCGATACATATGATAGGTGTTGACAATTTAACCCATTGGACAGTTAATATCAGAGTGTATCGGTCCAGGTAGACCACGTCATTTATTATTTTTTGTCCTTGATTGGGGGAATAATTACATATGTTCAGTGGACCTTTTCTGACAATCCTCCAGCTATACCTTTATTGGTAGTCTTAGCATATGGATCCTTTAATCTAGTGTCTGTGGATGTTACCTATCTGTGCCTTAATAATGTCAGGTCCGATCGGCATCGCGGTCTGGGGCCTCCCATCTTCTTATGATGCAGTGCGCAGGTGCCGGGAATGGTCAGAGAGGCCCAGCACCTGCGCACTGCAGTACTTTGCTCTGCCCTCAAGAGGGCAGACAAAGTACACCTGCACCAGAGCGTGAAGACAAGAAGAGGAAGTCATCCTATGAGGATGGTGAGGCCCCGGACCGCGACGCCCATCGAATCTGACCGCCCGCGTGAGTATAATCTAACCTCTTTTCTCATCTTTCAGGATACATCAGGGGCTTATCTACAGCATTACAGAATTCTGTAGATAAGCCCCTGATGCGGTGAGCTTAGCTCACCTTCAATGTTGGGGAGGACAGGTTCCCTTTAAGCTGGATTTGTCTGGGCTGTAAAGGGCATAAAAAAAAAAAAAAACATCTCTGTCCTTGACAGTCTTCAACTGCTTCCTTATGTACCCACTCTGGCTTCTGTCTCCTCTACACAGGTGCCGGTTGGGCTTCAACGCTGTGACCATGCACGGTCATATGGTCAAACACAGTCAAAGCCATTTATTATGCTTGAGGTTGGAAGACCATAAAGCATAATTTACATTTTTTTTTTTTTTTTACTGCAATCAGGGAACTTTCAATTTGCATTGAGAATTTTTCGCTTGAATTAGAAATTTGGCAGATGTGCTGACCTCTAGTTACAGCTGTAATAATAATCGACAGAATTAAAGTTAACACTTCATTTATACCACACAGCATGCTGCCGTTCATCACTGTGAAACCTCTTTCAGACCTCTGGGTTTTTTGTACGAGAGGAAATTAAAAAAATTTAAAAAAAAAAAAAAAAAAGACAATTTTTCAGTGTGCTCAATCCTATGTTCAACCATTTTTGGTCCGTTTGTTTGAATTTTGATCAGTGAGGCATCAGAGTGCTATACATTAGTTTTAGAATACATTTAGTTTTATTTTTTTGCGGACAATGGTCAGATAAAGGTCTATAATAATGGACACGTGTGAACATGCCCAGAGGCTATAATCGGGTATGTGTTTTATCTGTGAAAACCATGGACAGAACAATGAATGAATGAGACAATCAACTACGCACATACTTGTCAGTAGAAACGGAAGTGATGCATCTGTGCTACAGGTAGTCTGATTCAGATAGTAGCTGCCATGTAAATCATTATTGCACACTTACTCTTTAATATCTTTCAGTTGCTCTATATCTTGAATTTTCACATAGTCCGGGTCATGTGCGAGAAGATGAATTGTGTATGGAACAACATATTCAGGCAGGAGAGACAGCAGCTTTTCTGGGGAAAGTAATTGCTGTGTTATTTTTAGTATGGTAACAACACTGTGCATGGCTTTAAGCAATGTGTTCAATGTAACAGGAAATTTAGCAGCAAGTCCCAGTTATTTCCTGCCAGTCACCCATTGTTACTTTACATTAAATCAGGAACAAACACATCGCTATCTTTATGGCTCTAGCATTTTCAACTTTGTTTTCAGCCTGTCTAGGATATATTATTTAAAGGTAATATGTCAGCAGGTTTTTGCTATGTGATCTCAAAGCAGCATGGTGTAGGGTCAGAGCACTTGATTTCAGAGATATGTCACTTAGTGGGCTGTGTTTTCAATAACATCAGTTTTACCATCAGGAGATTAAAGGGAACCTGTCACCCCGTTTTTTGAGATTGAGCTATAAATACTGTTAAATAGGGCCTGCGCTGTGCGTTACTATAGTGTATGTAGTGTACCCTGATTCCCCATGTATGCTGAGAAATACATTACCAAAGTCGCCGTTTTCGCCTGTCAATCAAGCTGGTCTGGTCAGGTGGGCGTGTTCACAGCGCTCTTTTCTTCCCCAGCTTTCCGTTGGTGGCGTAGTGGTGTGCGCATGTCCAGAGTTCCGACTTCCCTGCGCCCACGTGAAGACACAGCGCGCGATCTGCGCTGTAATCCCTTGCATCGGTGGGGGCGGCCATCTTCCTGGGGCCGCGCGTGCGCAGATGGAGTGCTCTGCTGCACGGGGCTTCAGGAAAATGGCCGCGGGATGCCGCGCGTGCGCATTAGAGATCGCGGCGGCCATTTTCCCAAAGCCGAACTCGGCTGCCTACTGCCTCCTAGTCCAACCAAACTCCTGCAGCTGTCGCTATACAGTGTACACAGAAAGCTGCCAATCAGTTGTGTGCGCAGGGTTATACACAGCTCAGCATTGTGAGCTCTGCTAAATCTGCAGCAGGTTGTATCACAACTACTGCACACAATGAAATAAGTGACACATGGCTGGATTCAGGTTTTGTCCCTACATCATGCTGCTGTCAGATTACATAGAACAAATTGGTGACAGATTCCTTTTCATTTCTGCATCTTATTCATGATGAATACAATTTCTTTTCTTTTTTTTTTATTCAGGTTACTAGGGAAATAAAACAAAAAACTGTCTTATCCCTTATGTGCCCAATGACCTGAACACTGCTACAGTAAAACACTACAGAGGATCTCAAACTCATACATTGCATAGGCGAAATTGGTGAGAGCAGCGTACTGGGTACTTCCTCTGATGGGATCATGGCATGTGCAGTCAGTTATTTATTTTTTTAAAATCAGGATATATTTATATTACACACATTATATATATATATATATATATATATATATATATATATATATATATATACACACACACACATATATATATATTGTGTGTGTGTGTGTATGTATGTGTGTATGTGTGTATATATATGTGTGTATGTGTGTATATATGTGTGTGTGTGTGTGTGTGTGTGTGTGTGTGTGTGTGTGTGTGTGTGTGTGTGTGTGTGTGTATATATATATATATATACACACACACACACACACCTCAAAAAAATATAAAGGGTACACTAACATAGGGATTTTTGTGTACTAAATCCTTTTCTCCCAGCCATCCATTGGGGGACACAGACCGTGGGTGTATGCTGCTGCCACTAGGAGGCTGACACTAGATGATACAAAGAAAGTTAGCTCCTCCTCTACAGTATACACCTTCCTGTTGGCTCTCAGAGAACCAGTTCAGTGCAAAAGCAGTAGGAGATCAATAACAACATATGAAGGTATAGCATGTCACATTATATATGAGAGTATAGCATGTCAAGTTATAAAACAAGCACAAGCTAATAACAGGGTGGGAGCTGTGTCCCCCAATGAATGGCTTGGAGAAAAGGATTTTACGGTGAGTACACAAAAATCCCTATTTCTCCTTCGCCTCATTGGGGGACACAGACCTTGGGACGTCCCAAAGCACTCCCTGGGTGGGGACAACATCAGATCAGGCCCTGTGTAACCGCTACTTACAAGTGCGCCACCTCAGCCTGCAGAGTCCGCCTACCCAGACTCACATCTGCGGAAGTCTGGGAATTATAGCGCTTCAAGAATGCATGCGGACTGGACGAGCCCGCAAGCGTGCTTTGCTGACGCCTGATGCCTAGAATCCAAGAAACCTCGATAGACAGGGAGAAAGGCTGACATCTAACACGGAAGGACTCCTGGATAGTTTAACGAATCGACCTGGCTAACATGGCCGATGAAACGGCTAAACCCTTCCTGTAACCGTCAGGAAGCCTAACTCTTACCGTCAGGAAGCCCAAATAAAGTGTCCAACCTTTGGAAGGACGCTGTACTCGATGCATACCTACTCCAAGCACTCAGTTTGTCCAGAATATGGGGAACCAATTCCGTTTTGTGGACTGGTGCCAAAAGAGATGAGGGAAGAACGATGCCCTCATAACAGTGGGAATACAATATCACCTTGGTAACAAGGGACGGGGATCGCCTGTGGACAACCTTGTCTTGATGGCAATAAGGGAAAATGTCTGAAAGAACATAGCTGCTAGCTCTGAAGACTCGTCAGGATGACGAGATCGCAGAGAAAAAACGGCGACTTTCCTTAATAGTAAAGTCTGTTCAGATCAAAAGGAGTCTACTGTAAGACTCCCAGGACCATTAAAGGTCCCAAAGATCTAACGGTATGTGATAGGGAAAAACCACATTTGAAAACTCCCTGCGAGGAAGTCCCTACTTGCAGTTTTGTTGCAATAAGACGGAAAAATACTAGTTCCGCAAACGAAAAAACCTGACGTGGTCAGTGCGGATCTCCCAGGATCACGGGGACCCTTTCTGCTTCCGAAAGGCTCTCGGAAGTAGTAGAAGAGGGGTTATGGAAACTGGTACCCCAGATGAACCAGAGTATGCACTGCGATGGCTTTTGGATCTCGAAGCCAAACCATGAACTGGAGTACATTGGCGTTCAGTCTGGACACCATCCGATCTACATCTGGAGTGCTCCAGTGAAGGCAGATCTGATGGAAAACTTCCGGGTGAAGTTCCAACTCACTTAAGGTGGGACCCTGACGGCGTCTGCCACCCAGAGTTCTACTCCTGGGCTATGTAGTGCCAAGATCATCGAATGATAGATCTCGGCCCATCAGAGAATGTGAGGTACCTCGGCCATGGCGCCTGACTGTGGGTACCTGCTAGATGATTGACGTATGGCACAGCCGAGGAATTATCCGATTGAATTCAGATGGGGCGACCCGCCAGAAGACAGTGGACCTGCTGTAGGACTAGCCATACCGTTCGGATCCCAAGAACAATAATTGGGAGAAGACTGGCATCAATAATCACTAGTAACCATTGCACCAGGAGATAGGATCTCCCCTGGATGAGGAAGGAGCTCAGGGACTACCATCTGAAAGCCTGTTTGGCCTACAGAAAATGAGAGGAGCGAAGGAAACTGCTTCCATTGCCGTCACCATTTTTCCTAAGAACCCTCCTAGCAAATCAAATGGAATGAGGGGATGAGTGATCAAATGCGCGAGCTCCCTGTTGAAGGGCCACGACCTTGTCTCAAGGGAGAATTACCAACCTTCTGGAAATGTCCAGGATCATCTTCAAAAAGGATATCTGCTGGGCTGGAAATGAGGAAAACTTGTCTAAGTTTAGCTGCCAGCCCAGGTGAGAGAGGGTATCGCAAGAGATATAGACGACTCAGCGCAGTCCTGGAAGTGCAGCTAGAAAGTCGACCAGATAGGGCAGGATGACCATGCCTCTAGGGTGCAAGAGGAACATGACAGGCGCCATGACCCTTGTGAACACTCTGGGTGCGGTAGCAAGGCCGAAGGGCAAAGTCATGACTTGAAAATGCGAAAGTAAGCATCCCGAAAGTAGATGGATGCCAGAAACTCCACCTTTTTCCGTTGAAATAATGGCTGAGTGGAGGAACTCCATCTGAAGAAGGAGGACCTTGTCAAGCTTGTTAGAAGTTTACGGTCCGGGATCGATCTTACTTTTCAGTCCCCTTTTTGGAACCACGATCCCCTAGATCTAGACTGTCCTGGACAACCCTTCCACTGCTGGTTGGGTCTATAAGAAACATGCGATCCTTTGTTCATGCATAGGGAACGCCCCTAACTTCTCACCGAATAACTGACCACTCTGGTAAGGGAGTGATGTCAGAGGCTTTTTAAACACAGAGTACGCTCCCATTCTCTGAGCTATAATGCCCTACTGAGTGTAATGGCATTTGCTGCTAACAGCACCGCGCAACTAGCCGCATCCAAGAAGCGTGAACACAGTCTCCCGCTCAAGAGATTTGAATGGCCAGCTGTAATGTCTACGGAAAAAGGTTACTGTTGTAAGTAGTTAAGGTCTCTGACCAGGAAACCATTGCTCTAGCAACCCATGCGGCGGCTAAGGAAGGGTAGAGCGCTGAACCCGAGGCCGCAAGACAGGACGAACTACATTTGCTATCTGACAGTCCGTGGTATTTTTAATTGATGACCCATCGGGCAGGGATACTGTTAGGTATACCACAGGTGATTCTACCCGGTTAATTTACCAAGTGGCAGAATGCGCAGCTGCATCCAGCAGTTCAGGAAAAATCCGTCTCTTGCTATCGACGCTCTCTTTTGACTGTGCAGAGTTAAAATGATGAATCCTTGATCCACCATCCTCTTAACAGGGAAGTGGAAAGGGATCGTCCACCTTCTTGCATCATCTGCTAAATAGTGTTGATGCGGAGAGAGGTGCTCGGACACCAAAAAGGGTGCCTCTGTACATTCACAGAGTTCAAGGTCCCCGTGTAGACAGGGCTGGTTGTCCGGCGTTAGGCCTGGCTGCAGGAGAGGATACATGGAGGCGACACTCCATGTGCTCATTTGTTGATGGTGTGGGGAGATCGGTGCCCTTTAAAGGACCAGACGCCCCTAAAAATCAGACCAGACATGGCATCCCACGTCACAGGGGGTATACGTGGAGGGGACACCTCACGTGTTTGCATATTGCCTGAAAAAGGATACCACGCTTGAAGAGGATTCTGTCCAGTGAATCGCTTATCCGGACGCTCTCTGTCCAAGAGAATGGCAAATGCTCTACGAGGGAGTATAGCCTCCTTATGAGTGACACTGCGTGATCTAGAGCAGAACCGGAGTTTTCGTCAATCTACAGATTGGTTGATATAAGTAGTCAAATCCATTTTTTTCTGAAGCTCTTGCGAGTCCAGATCCAAGGCAATATCCGATCCATATTCAGAGTCTTGTTCTCAGCAAATCATTGGTGAGGGATCAGGAAATGAAGTTTCCGTTTTCTAGACGCCTGTACATTTATAGATGTCTGTACGATTCTAGAATACTTGCGGCCCCTGCTAGCCGACGGCTCCCTTGTAGGAGAGGGACCATCTATATCGGTCCTTCAAGCACTCCGACCCACAGAGGGTTCATGGAGGGATTCAGTCTCTTGGTCAGAGAAGCCATGTATTGCGGCAGTGACGAAGCCCACTCAGGGGAACTAGGTACTCTGGGATAAGCTGGGATCAGCGGCGGAGGGCTCCTGAGCTCATTTAGGGTGACCAGCTACGAACTGGTCATGTACCTTTAAGACAAGTGAATATTGGTCATGAGCCTTTAAGACCAGGAAATACAGGTTCTGTGCCTTTAAGACCAGGGAATGCTGGTCAAATGCCTTTAAGACCAGGGAATACTGGTCACGAGCCTTTAAGATCAGGGAATAATGGTCATGTGCCGTTAAGACCAGGGAATACTGGTCATGTGCCGTTAAGACCAGGGAATGCTGGTCAAGTGCCTTTAAGACCAGGGAATGCTGGTCACGAGCCTTTAAGATCAGGGAATACTGGTTATGTGCCATTAAGACCAGGGAATACTGGTCATGTGCCGTTAAGACCAGGGAATGCTGGTCATGTGCCATTAAGACCAGGAATTACTGGTCGTGCGCCTTTAAGTACAGGAGGAAAATGCAGGTGGAGAGAGCAGTACTTCCTTACCTGGGTACTGATGTAGCAGCATATTTGTGCCCCTTTAATGCGTCGTCCCTGTGTGAGCCGGCTGGGTGGTCCAAGATGGCCACCGAGAGTTGCAGAGGTGGAAAAGTCTCGCAGGGAGCGAGAGGCACCAATTTGGGGGGCGGAGCCACAGACGCAATCTGGGCGAAGCTTCGTGACTTCCATGAATAAGCCCAAACCTGGCCTAAATTTCTGCAGCTGGTGGGAGCAAAACCAAGGGTAGAAGTAAGGGGCGTGTTGGAGTGGCCGAGAGTGCTCCCGTGCCAGGCGAGAAGCGCCAGAAAAGTGGGCGGAGCCTCCTTAGCGCGCCATAGTGCAGGCGCGGCTTCCGGGATGCGGCCTACACATTGGCTGAAGCCGGGGGCTAAATTTTTGCAGCCGGCCGGAGCGTTACCTCAGGGAGGTAGGCTACAGGGAAGCCGTGGCTGAGGCTGCCTGTCAGCATGTGAATATCCCACTGCAGAGGCCCATCGCCGACTGGATCCACTCACCATCGGTGCGCGTCCCGGCATGGAGCCAAAGCAAGACACGTACTGATGAGGAAAGAGCGCAAACTCTATTGTTCTGCTGCATGTCAGGTATTGCAGAGTGGACGGTGCAGGGATAAAGGGGTAACCCTCAATTCCTTTGTTAGGGAGGTGGAGAGGAACCGTCCGCCTCTTTGTGCCATCCGCTTTAACAGTGGTGGTACAATGAGGGCTGCTCGAATGCCAAAGACAGATTGCCTCTGTACCCAGGCCCAGTTGTCTGGCATTAGGCCTTGCTGCAGAAGAGGGTAAGTGGAGGCGACACTCCATGTGCTCGTCTGTTGATGGTGAAGGGAGATCGATGCGCCCTTGAAGGGACCCGTTGCCCCTAAAAATCAGCTCAGGCATAGCATTCCACGTCGAAGGAGAGGATACGGAGAGGCGACACTCTCCGTGCACGCCTGTTGATGGTTCGGGGAGATCGGAGCCTTGAAAGGATCCGTCGCCCCTTCGTTGTAAAAAGTGAAATCAAAAATGTAAAAGGTAAAAATAAAATAATAGTTTTGGGTCTGAATAGCAGACCCGTCCGTGTGCCTCCTACGCACTAAAAGCAAGAACTGGTTAGCTGAGAGCCAGCAGGAGGGTGTATACTGCAGAGGAGGAGCGAACTTCCTTTGCATCACTTAGTGTCAGCCTCCTAGTGGCAGCAGCATACACCCACGGTCTGTGTCCCCCAATGAGGCGAAGGAGAAATACCACATCCTAGGTTTCTCTGAATGAAATATTCCAATTGCAAATTTTTATTCTTGGATAGAGGAATATCTTCAGAACAATAAAACATAATTATCAAAGTAAATCAAAATGAATGTCCCATGGAGGTCTGGAGTTGGAACGATACTCAAAATCAAAGTGGAAAATGAAATTACAGGCTTATATTATATATGCCGCCTGCCTGCCAACTCTGGGATGTGAGATGTGTGTGGCATTTCAACACTGCAAAACTCAGCTCATGGACTACAGTGGAGTTGGTACTGAAGAAACGCGAGCGGACCATTGCTTCTTATCCGATACAACCTCCTTAGCACCCAGGACACCAAGTTCACTTAATTATGAGAAATTTAATATGAGCCAGAAAAATATCTGGAGTGCCTTTCTTGATGCTTTTTACAATAATAAGTGAGCACCATGGAATATTCAGTAGAAGTACAGTGAATAGAAATGTGACTGTTACTGATAACACATACAGTTGTGGCCAAAAGTATTGACACCCCTGCAATTCCGTCAGATAATACTCAGTTTCTTCCTGAAAATGATTGCAAACACAAATTCTTTGGTATTATCTTCATTTAATTTGTCTTAAATGAAAAAACACAAAAAGAATTGTCCTAAAGCCAAATTGGATATAATTCCACACCAAACATAAAAAAGGGAGGGGGGGGAAGTATTGGCACTGTTCGAAAAATCATGTGATGCTTCCCTAATTTGTGTAATTAACAGCACCTGTAACTTACCTGTGGCACCTAACAGGTGTTGGCAATAACTAAATTACACTTGCAGCCAGTTGACATGGATTAAAGTTGACTCAACCTCTGTCCTGTGTCCTTGTGTATACCACATTGAGCATGGAGAAAAGAAAGAAGACCAAAGAAATGTCTGAGGACTTGAGAAACCAAATTGTGAGGAAGCATGAACAATCTCAAGGCTACAAGTCCATCTCCACAGACCTGAATGTTCCTGTGTCTACCGTGCGCAGTGTCATCAAGAAGTTTAAAGCCCATGGCACTGTGGCTAACCTCCCTAGATGTGGACGGAAAAGAAAAACTGACAAGAGATTTCAACGCAAGATTGTGCGGATGTTGCATAAAGAACCTCAACTAACATCCAAACAAGTTCAAGCTGCCCTGCAGTCCGAGGGTACAACAGTGTCAAACCGTACTATCCGTCGGCGTCTGAATGAAAAAGGACTGTGTGGTAGGAGACCCAGGAAGACCCCACTTCTTACCCCGAGACTGTTCTCTGGTCAGATGAGACAAAAGTAGAGCTTTTTGGGCAAAGGCATCAACATAGAGTTTACAGGAGAAAAAAAAGAGGCATTCAAAGAAAAGAACACGGTCCCTACAGTCAAACATGGTGGAGGTTCCCTGATGTTTTGGGGTTGCTTTGCTGCCTCTGGCACTGGACTGCTTGACCGTGTGCACGGCATTATGAAGTGTGAAGACTATCAACAAATTTTGCAGCAAAATGTAGGGCCCAGTATGAGAAAGCTGGGTCTCCCTCAGAGGTCATGGGTCTTCCAGCAGGACAATGACCCAAAACACACTTCAAAAAGCACTAGAAAATGGTTTAAGAGAAAGCACTGGAGACTTCTAAGGTGGCCAGCAATGAGTCCAGACCTGAATCCCATAGAACACCTGTGGAGATATCTAGAAATGGCAGTTTGGAGAAGGCACCCTTCAAATATCAGGGACCTAGTGCAGTTTGCCAAAGAAGAATGGTCTAAAATTCCAGCAGAGCATTGTAAGAAACTCATTGATGGTTACCGGAAGCGGTTGGTCGCAGTTATTTTGGCTAAAGGTGGTGCAACCAAGTATTAGGCTGAGGGTGCCAATACTTTTGTCTGGCCCATTTTTGGAGTTTTGTGTGAAATGACCAATGTTTTGCTTTTTGCTTCATTCTCTTTTGTGTTTTTTCATTTAAGACAAATTAAATGAAGATAATACCAAAGAATTTGTGATTGCAATCATTTTCAGGAAGAAACGGAGTATTATCTGACAGAACTGCAGGTGTGTCAATACTTTTGGCCCTAACTGTAGGCCCGGCTCCCATGTGAGCGCTACGGAGGATGGCATGAGGCATTACTTACCGCTGACGGCAGCGTGCTGCTTCAGATACTCCCTCCGTACGTTAATATTCTTCACCAGGCACTGCCTGGCATGTGCCCTTCTCTCTTTCACGGGATCTTTTGCACAAAGGGCGCAAATTGCCATATATTCAAGTGGAAGCCTCAATCTAGATAAACCTTTGTGTAGCTTTTGTGCAAACAGCTGTCTGACTTGGTAACACTCATCCTAAGAACCAGGAGAAAACACAATGATCAATAGAGCCCATAGAGGACCTTATACTATAAAGCTGCCTTGCACATTAATAATAATCTCTTTATTTACATAAAGCCTACATATTCTATAGCGCTTTACAGTTTTTCTAATCTAAATTCCCTACCAGTATGTGTTTGGGAGGTCAGACAGAAGCGGACCGCTATCTAATGTGTGGGTCTCAAACTGCAGATGTGGAAGAAGAGGGAGAAGGACCAAGCATGTGGTTCTTTGTTTGAAGCAGCGCTAAGTTTCTACCCTAGGATTTAGGTTTTGGCTCATCTCCATAGCCGCCACTGAAAGCATTACTAATCCACAAAGCAGGTCTTTGGGGAAACTTTACCAACAGTTTTCTAAGGTGTAAGCCCACTTTAGAGTGTAGAAGTTGAGTGGCATATTTTAGAAACCTTCAGCTCCCACGTACACACATTATACATCTCAAAAACATTTCTAGAATTCGCCCTTTTCTTACTTTCGACTCTGCAAAAACTCTTACTGTTTCACTTATTCATTCTCGTCTGGACTATTGTAACTCTCTACTAATCGGCCTCCCTCTTACCAAACTTTCCCCGCTCCAATCTGTCCTGAATGCTGCTGCCAGGATCATATTCCTCACCAACCGTTACACCGATGCCTCTACCTTGTGCCAGTCATTACACTGGCTACCCATCCACTCCAGAATCCAGTACAGAACTACTACCCTCATCCACAAAGCACTCCATGGCTCAGCACCACCCTACATCTCCTCTCTGGTCTCAGTCTACCACCCTACCCGTGCCCTCCGCTCCGCTAATGACCTCAGGTTAGCATCCTCAATAATCAGAACCTCCCACTCCCGTCTCCAAGACTTTACACGTGCTGCGCCGATTCTTTGGAATGCACTACCTAGGTTAATACGATTAATCCCCAATCCCCACAGCTTAAGGCCGGCTTCACACTCAGCGTATGAAAATACGGTCCGTATATTACGGCCGTAATACGCTGAAATGTCCCGAAACTAGTGGTCCGTAGCTCCTCCGTAGGCAGGGTGTGTCAGCGTTTTTTGCGCATGGCATCCTCCGTATGTAATCCGTATGGCATCCGTACTGCGTGGTTTTCTCGCAGGCTTGCAAAACCAACATACCGCTATAGAAATGATCCATGTGTCCCAAAAAGAAAAAAAAAAAAAAAAATATATATGTATATATATATATATATATATATATATATATATATATATATATATGTATATATATATATATATATATATATATATATATATATATATATATATATATATATATATATATATATATATATATATGTCATTAGACACATATATGTATATATATTAATATTTATTCCAGCGCTATACAGCTTGAAAGCCGGTAATTCAATTACCGGCTTTTTCTTTCTCCTTCCTAAAACCCGACATGATTTGAGACATGGTTTACATACAGTAAACCATGTCTTCTCTCCATTTTTTTGGCAGATTCCACACTACTAATGTCAGTAGAGTGTATCTGCAAAATTTGGCCGTTCTAGCTCTTAAAATAAAGGGTTAAATGGCGGAAAAAATTGGCGTGGGCTCCCGCGCAATTTTCTCCGCCAGAGTAGTAAAGCCAGTGACTGAGGGCAGATATTAATAGCCTGGAGAGGGTCCATGGTTATTGCCCCCCCCCCCCCCCCCCCCCCCCGGCTAAAAACATCTGCCCCCAGCCACCCCAGAAAAGGCACATCTGGAAGATGCGCCTATTCTGGCACTTGGCCACTCTCTTCCCATTCCCGTGTAGCGGTGGGATATGGGGTAATGAAGGGTTAATGCCACCTTGCTATTGTAAGGTGACATTAAGCCTAATTAATAATGGAGAGGCGTCAATTATGACACCTATCCATTATTAATCCAATTGTAGTAAAGGGTTAAATAAAACACAAACACATTATTTAAAATTATTTTAATGAAATAAAAACAATGGTTGTTGGAGTATTTTATTCTACGCCCAATCCAATCACTGAAGACCCTCGTTCTGTGAAAGAAAAAACATAATAAACCAACAATATACTTACCCTCCGCAGATCTGTAACGTCCAACGATGTAAATCCTTCTGAAGGGGTTAAAACATTTTGCAGCAAGGAGCTTTGCTAATGCAGGCTGCTCCTCGCTGCAAAACCCCGGGGAATGAGTCTAAATATAGATCAATGAGCTATATTTAGCTTCATTTGCGGTGAGGCGCCCTCTGCTGGATGTTCATAGATCGTGGGAAATTTCCTAGAAAGCTCCCAGGCTTTCTGGGCAAGTTCCCACGATCTATAAACAGCCAGCAGAGGGCGCCTCACCGCAAATGAAGCTAAATATAGCTCATTGATCTATATTTAGACTCATTCCCTGGGGTTTTGCAGCGAGGAGCAGCCTGCATTAGCAAAGCTCCTTGCTGCAAAATGTTTTAACCCCTTCAGAAGGATTTACATCGTTGGACGTTACAGATCTGCGGAGGGTAAGTATATTGTTGGTTTATTATGTTTTTTCTTTCACAGAACGAGGGTCTTCAGTGATTGGATTGGGCGTAGAATAAAATACTCCAACAACCATTGTTTTTATTTCATTAAAATAATTTTAAATAATGTGTTTGTGTTTTATTTAACCCTTTACTACAATTGGATTAATAATGGATAGGTGTCATAATTGACGCCTCTCCATTATTAATTAGGCTTAATGTCACCTTACAATAGCAAGGTGGCATTAACCCTTCATTACCCCATATCCCACCGCTACACGGGAATGGGAAGAGAGTGGCCAAGTGCCAGAATAGGCGCATCTTCCAGATGTGCCTTTTCTGGGGTGGCTGGGGGCAGATGTTTTTAGCCAGGGGGGGGGGCCAATAACCATGGACCCTCTCCAGGCTATTAATATCTGCCCTCAGTCACTGGCTTTACTACTCTGGCGGAGAAAATTGCGCAGGAGCCCACGCCAATTTTTTCCGCCATTTAACCCTTTATTTTAAGAGCTAGAACGGCCAAATTTTGCAGATACACTCTACTGACATTAGTAGTGTGGAATCTGCCAAAAAAATGGAGAGAAGACAATGTTTACTGTATGTAAACCATGTCTCAAATCATGTCGGGTTTTAGGAAGGAGAAAGAAAAAGCCGGTAATTGAATTACCGGCTTTCAAGCTGTAAAGCGCTGGAATAAATATTAATATATATACATATATGTGTCTCACTGACATATATATATATATATATATATATATATATACCTATTCTATGTGTACACATTTATTCTACCTATTGGACTGTAAGCTGTCAGTGTGATTTTACTGTACACCGCACTGAATTACCGGCTTTTCTCTCTAACAGCGCTGCGTATTTCTCGCAAGTCACACTGCTTGTCCGTGTGAAATCCGTATTTTTCACGCTTCCATAGACTTTCATTGGCGTATTTCTTGCGCAGTACGGTGACAAACGCAGCATGCTGTGATTTTGTACGGCCGTAGAAAGCCGTATAATACTGATCAGTAAAATACGGCAGATAGGAGCAGGGGCATAGAGAATAATTGTGCCGTATTTTTTGCGAGTTTTACGGACGTAGTTTCTGCGCTCTTACGTCCGTAAAACTCGCAAGTGTGAAGCCAGCCTTAAGCGTACTCTAAAAACGCATTTGTTCAGACTGGCCTACCGCCTCAATGCATTAACCTAACGATCCCTGTGTGGCCTATTTAAAAAAACAAAAAAAAACAGGTTCCTCGCATTATGTTCTCATTCACTTTAGGCAGTTAATAGCCCTCTGTGTCTGTACTGCTACATACTTAGGCAGTTAACTGGTTCATGCAGCTTTACATGAACACCCGAGCCTTACACTATGACTGGTCCGAATAACTATAGCATTTGTTACCATCCACCTCTCGTGTCTCCCCTTTTCCTCATAGTTTGTAAGCTTGCGAGCAGGGCCCTCATTCCTCCTGGTATCTGTTTTGAACTGTATTTCTGTTATGCTGTAATGTCTATTGTCTGTACAAGTCCCCTCTATAATTTGTAAAGCGCTGCGGAATATGTTGGCGCTATATAAATAAAAATTATTATTATTATTATTATACATCACATAGGTGAGCAGCAGCCACACAGCAGGGAGGGTGAAGAGTGCACCTCCTCACAGAGACACCATAGACACAAGTACTGGACTCCAAATATCACTTTTACTGTACAGTGGGGCAAAAAAGTATTTAGTCAGTCAGCAATAGTGCAAGTTCCACCACTTAAAAAGATGAGAGGCGTCTGTAATTTACATCATAGGTAGATCTCAACTATGGGAGACAAACTGAGAAAAAAAAAAATCCAGAAAATCACATTGTCTGTTTTTTTAACATTTTATTTGCATATTATTACTGAGCTTAATAGAATAGTGTTTGGCCCAGGACTTCACTATAGATTTACTGACAGCAAAGAAGCTTCATTTATACTCCCACTCTTGCCTTCACAAAAGGCAGAAATAATAAGAGAAACACGAACAACCCATTAATAAACCAATGGGAGAGCATTCAAAGTGGTTCCATAGTAATGGTGGTGGTCATGGCTTGGTAATAAAGGAAATCTATGGCGCCAATATGAACAGTCTCTTTTATAAGAAGCAACTTCATAGTTTTTCTAAGTCCATCAAACAAATAATTTAATAAGAATGTTGTCCTAAAAAAAACAAAAAAAATCCTTACATTGACCACGAGGGCACACAGCTGATACTGCTCCAGGGTGATGATTTCATGGTAACATGGCTCCTGTGCTAGCTTCACTATCGCACTACCGGCTGCTAGTCGGAGCCGTGACATGTCCGGCTTACTGCATGGAAGAAAATATTAATAGTTATTTTAACTATAGATAAAAAAGGAGCCGTTTACTACAAACATACTTAAAAGGTTTTTCAGCCCATTGATCTGTGATAGGATAAAATAATAAAAGCAGATGTTTATCACCCCACCAGGGTCCAGAGCTGCCTCTCTGCCGCTGCTTCAGTCTTTGTTGACAGGCTGCAGTGATGACGGAACAACTACAGGGCATATTATAGCTGCAAGCAATCACTTGGCCCATCTACAAAGGCAGGGCCAACAAACTTAATGGCTGCAGCGTTGATGTGAACAGTCTGCCAAAAAAAAATTGGAGGAGTAGCAGCAGCAGAGACGGCATGCTGGACCCACGGACAGCGAGTAACAACTCCTCCTATTATTGCTACCTAGCACTGGCCGATAGGCTGAAAACCCTATTCCTAGAAAACTACACTGAATAATATTTTACTGTGAACTCGTATCATATGTATTATCATAAGAAAAAAATGTTGTAAAGCTGTACAACTACTGCGAATTTGTGACTTTGTACAGATTGTCCCAATGTACTAACTTGTGACCATTTACCTCAGCTTTCCATGTTCGGTTAGATCTCCATCAGCATGTAAAATGGCTGTTAAAAGCCGCAATGTGGAGGTTCCAGATTTACTAAGGTTATTTTTCATTCCCAATAACCAGCGCACCATCATCTTAATTGCCTGAATCTAGATGAATGAAAAATTCAGATTTTGTTTCTGTAATACATGTAGTAACACATACAGTGTTATTTTATAACTTATCAATTGGAAATGAGTTATGAATGAAGTTATATATTATATAAGAGGGTTGATGTATTCTCTTGTTTGGAAGTAGAGGTGGTATTTTACTTGTGGGAAACCATGAATGAGAAGGGGTTGTCCAAGTATAGTAGAAAACCCCTTTAAGGCTAGCTTTACGTGTCTGTATGGCAGTGTGCATGGACCAGTTTCCAGACCGGTCGTTGGTCTCCTGAAAGCCTATGAGTCTGTCTGTCCGGGATACGGGACTCACAACCAGTCTGGAAACCAAAAATGCAGATGTGTGAAGCCAGTTCAACGGTGTAGAAAATCTACATAGAGATTAGGCATATAAAACAGACCATTTATAATCAAAAGCATTGGATAGACGTTATAATTAGGGATGGGCGGACCCCTGGATGTTCGGGTCCGGCCGAAAGGTTAAAAAAAAAAAAAAAAGTTCAGGTTTGGGTACCAGAACAGTACCGGGACCCGATCTACTTGAATGGGGGGCCCAAACATCCAGTATTTGCTACGCTGTCATGTGCATGATGTGACAATACTGGCGCTTTGCCAGACTCTTGTGGCGGCAAGTGGGAAGTCTCATGGCGCAGCACTGAACTCAGAGTTCATCGGGAGAATTGAAAAACTGCGCCTGACTGTGTTCTCCAGTCTCTTGGAGGGGGGAGGACATTCTCTCCTTCACAAGACTATTTCTCACGGTGGTCTCACCACGGTCCCCACAGTTCAGGGCTGGGAACGCAGAAGCTCATTCACTAGTGGGTCTCGGCCTGGACGGTCGCATCTTGGCACCGTTCAGGTTGGAAACTATTTATCCCCAGACATGGATTACAGCATGGGACAGAACGACGGACAGGTGAGGGATATGGTTGTTTTTCATTTCTATTTTATTACAGGAGATGAGGGATTCAATGGAATAGGCATTAGATAAGTATAACTGTGTTTATTTTTAAATAAAAACATAAAAGTGCGGGGTTTTTTATATTACAAATAAAAGATTTTAATCTTGCTGTGTGTTTATTTACAATATAATTATATGATTAGCAATGGATAGGTGTCTTATAGATGCCTCCTCATTAGTAATCCGTGGTCTTGATGACAACGGGCAATACAAAGGTGACATCAACCCCACAAATACAGTATGAACTACACTTGCCACTGTCAGGGCAAGTGAGAAGAGCAGGGCAAAGCGCCAGAATCAGGACATCTAATAGGGTTAAGTTCGGGGTCCGTACCGAACCCACGCCTTTTATTTTAACCCCTTCATGACCCAGCCTATTTTGACCTTAAAGACCTTGCCGTTTTTTGCAATTCTGACCAGTGTCCCTTTATGAGGTAATAACTCAGGAACGCTTCAATGGATCCTAGCGGTTCTGAGATTGTTTTTTCGTGACATATTGGGCTTCATGTTAGTGGTAAATTTAGGTCAATAAATTCTGTGTTTATTTGTGATAAAAACGGAAATTTGGCGAAAATTTTGAAAATTTCGCAATTTTCACATTTTGAATTTTTATTCTGTTAAACCAGAGAGGTATGTGACACAAAATAGTTAATAAATAACATTTCCCACACGTCTACTTTACATCAGCACAATTTTGGAAACAAAATTTTTTTTTGCTAGGAAGTTATAAGGGTTAAAATTTGACCAGCGATTTCTCATTTTTACAACGAAATTTACGACACCATTTTTTTTAGGGACCACCTCACATTTGAAGTCAGTTTGAGGGGTCTATATGGCTGAAAATACCCAAAAGTGACACCATTCTAAAAACTGCACTCCTCAAGGTGCACAAAACCACATTCCAGAAGTTTATTAACCCTTCAGGTGCTTCACAGCAGCAGAAGCAACATGGAAGGAAAAAATGAACATTTAACTTTTTAATCACAAAAATGATTTTTCAGCAACAATTTTTGTATTTTCCCAATGGTAAAAGGAGAAACTGAACCACGAAAGTTATTGTCCAATTTGTCCTGAGTACGCTGATACCTCATATGTGGGGGTAAACCACTGTTTTGGCGCACGGCAGGGCTTGGAAGGGAAGGAGCGCCATTTGACTTTTTGAATGAAAAATTGGCTGCACTCTTTAGCGGACACCATGTCAAGTTTGGAGAGCCCCCGTGTGCCTAAAAATTGGAGCTCCCCAACAAGTGACCCCATTTTGGAAACTAGACGCCCCAAGGAACTTATCTAGATGCATAGTGAGCCCTTTAAACCCCCAGCTACTTCACAAATTTATCCGTAAAAATGAAAAAGTACTATTTTTTCACAAAAAAAATTCTTTTAGCCTCAATTTTTTCATTTTCACATGGACAACAGGATAAAATGGATCCTAAAATTTTTTTGGGAAATTTGTCCTGAGCATACCGATACCTCACATGTGGGGGTAAACCACTGTTTGGGCACATGGTAAGGCTCGGAAGGGAAGGAGCGCCATTTGACTTTTTGAATGAAAAATTATCTCCATCGTTAGCGGACACCATGTCGCGTTTGGAGAGAGCCTGTGTGCTTAAACATTGGAGCTCCCCCACAAGTGACCCCATTTTGGAAACTGGACCCCCCAAGGAACTTATCTAGATGCCTAGTGAGCACTTTAAACCCTCAGGTGCTTCACAAATTGATCCGTAAAAATGAAAAAGTACTTTTTTTTCACAAAAAAATTCTTTTCGCCTCAATTTTTTCATTTTCACATAGGCAATAGGATAAAATGGATCCTAAAATTTGTTGAGCAATTTCTCCCGAGTACGCCGATACCTCATATGTGGGGGTAAACCATTGTTTGGGCACACGTCAGGGCTCGGAAGGGAAGGCACGCCTTTTGACTTTTTGAATGGAAAATTAGCTCCATTTGTTAGCGGACACCATGTCGCATTTGGAGAGCCCCTGTGTGCCTATGCAATGGAGCTCCCCCACAAGTGACCCCATTTTGGAAACTAGACCCCCCAAGGAACTTATCTAGATGCATACTGAGCACTTTAAACCCCCAGGTGCTTCACTGAAGTTTATAATGCAGGGCCATGAAAATAAAAAATAATTTTTCTTTTCTCAAAAATGATTTTTTAGCCTGGAATTTCCTATTTTGCCAATGGTAATAGGAGAAATTGGACCACAAATGTTGTTGTCCAGTTTGTCCTGAGTACGCAGATACCCCATATGTGGGGGTAAACCACTGTTTGGGCGCACGGCAGGGCTCAGAAGGGAAGGCACGCCATTTGGCTTTTTAAATGGAAAATTAGCTCCAATCATTAGCGGACACCATGTCGCGTTTGGAGAGCCCCTGTGTGCCTAAACATTAGAGATCCCCCACAAATGACCCCATTTTGGAAACTAGACCCCCAAAGGAACTAATCTAGATGTGTGGTGAGCACTTTGAACCCTCAAGTGCTTCACAGAAGTTTATAACGCAGAGCCATAAAAAAAAAAAAAAAATTCTTTTCTCAAAAATGATTTTTTTAGCCCGCAATTTTTTATTTTCGCAAGGGTAACAGGAGAAATTTGACCCCAAAAGTTGTTGTCCAGTTCCTCCTGAGTACGCTGATACCCAATGTGTGGGAGTAAACCACTGTTTAGGCACATGCTGGGGCTCGGAAGTGAAGTAGTGACGTTTTGAAATGCAGACTTTGATGGAATGCTCTTCGGGCGTCACGTTGCTTTTGCAGAGCCCCTGATGTGGCTAAACAGTAGAAACCCCCACAAGTGACCCCATTTTGGAAACTAGACCCCGAAAGGAACTTATCTAGATGTGAGGTGAGCACTTTGAACCCCCAAGTGCTTCACAGAAGTTCATAACACAGAGCAGTGAAAATAATAAATACGTTTTCTTTCCTCAAAAATAATTTTTTAGCCCAGAATTTTTTATTTTCCCAAGGGTTACAGGAGAAATTGGACCACAAATGTTGTTGTCCAGTTTCTCCTGAGTAAGCGGATACCCCATGTGTGGGGGTAAACCACTGTTTGGGCACACGTGGGGCCTCAGAAGGGAAGTAGTGACTTTTGAAATGCAGACTTTGATGGAATGGTCTGCGGGCGTCACGTTGCGTTTGCAGAGCCCCTGGTGTGCCTAAACAGTAGAAACCCCACACAAGTGACCCCATTTTGGAAACTCGACCCCCCCAAGGAACTTATCTAGATATGTGGTGAGCACTTTGAACCCCCAAGTGCTTCACAGACGTTTACAACGCAGAGCCGTGAAAATAAAAAATCATTTTTCTTTCCTCAAAAATGATGTTTTAGCAAGCAATTTTTTATTTTCTCAAGGGTAACAGGAGAAATTGGACCCCAGTAATTGTTGCGCAGTTTGTCCTGAGTATGCTGGTACCCCATATGTGGGGGTAAACCACTGTTTGGGCACACGTCGGGGCTCGGAAGTGAGGGAGCACCATTTGACTTTTTGAATACAAGATTGGCTGGAATCAATGGTGGCGCCATGTTGCGTTTGGAGACCCCTGATGTGCCTAAACAGTGGAAACCCCTCAATTCTAACTCCAACACACCCCTAAACCTTATCCCAACTGTAGCCGTAACCCTAATCACAACCCTAACCCCAACACACCCGTAACCCCAACACACCCCTAACCCTAACCACAACCCTAATTCCAACCCAACTCTAGCCCTAAGGCTATGTGCCAACGTTGCGGATTCGTATGAGATTTTTCAGCACCATTTTTGAAAAATCCGCGGGTAAAGGGCACTGCGTTTTACCTGCGGATTTTCCGCGGATTTCCAGTGTTTTTTGTCCGGATTTCACCTGCGGATTCCTATTGAGGAACAGGTGTAAAACGCTGCGGAATCCGCACAAAGAATTGACATGCTGCGGAAAATACAACGCAGCGTTCCCGCGCGGTATTTTCCGCACCATGGGCACAGCGGATTTGGCTTTCCATATGTTTACATGGTACTGTAAACCTGATGGAACACTGCTGCGGATCCGCAGCGGCCAATCCGCACCGTGTGCACATAGCCTAATTCTAAAGGTATGTGCACACGCTGCGGAAAACGCTGCGGATCCGCAGCAGTTTCCCATGAGTTTACAGTTCAATGCAAACCTATGGGAAACAAAAATCGCTGTACACATGCTGCAGAAAAACTGCACGAAAACGCAGCGGTTTACATTCCGCAGCATGTCACTTCTTTCTGCGGATTCCGCAGCGGTTTTACAACTGCTCAAATAGAAAATCGCAGTTGTAAAACCGCATTGAAATGCGCAGAAAAAACATGGTAAATCCGCCATAAATCCGCAGCGGTTTAGCACTGCGGATTTATCAAATCCGCAGCGGAAAAATCCGCAGAGGACCAGAATACGTGTGCACATCCCGAACCCTAACCCTACCCCTAATCCTAGTTCTTACCCCAACCTTAGTGGAAAAAAAAAATTTATTTTTTTTATTGTCCCTACCTATGGGGGTGACAAAGGGGGGGGGTCATTTACTTTTTTTTTTATTTTGATCACTGAGATCAGTGATCAAAATTCACTCTGGAACGAATCTGCCGGCCGGCAGATTCGGCGGGCGCACTGCACATGCGCCCGCCATTTTGGAAGATGGCGGCGCCCAGGAAAGGAGACGGACGGTCCCCGGGAGGCCAGGTAAGTATAAGGGGGGGGAGATCAGGGCACGGGGGGGAAGCGTCGGAGCACGGGGGGGTGGATCGGAACACGGGGGGGTGGATTGGAGCACGGAGTAGCGGATCGCTGTGCGGGCGGGTGGATCGGAGCACGGGGGGGATCGCTGTGCGGGGGGGATCGCTGTGCGGGGGGGGATCGGAGTGCGGGGGGGGTTTGATTGGAGCACGGGGGGTGTGATTGGAGCACGGGGGGTGTGATTGGAGCACGGGGGGAGCGGGCAGGAGGACGGGGGAGCGGAGCACAGGACCGAGGGGAGCGGACCACAGATCGGGGGGCTGGGGGGGCGATCGGAGGGGTGGGGTGGGTTCACATTAGTGTGTCCAGCCATGGCTGATGATATTGCAGCATCGGCCATGGCTGGATTGTATTATTTCACCATTTTTTTAGGTGAAATATTACAAATCGCTCTGATTGGCAGTTTCACTTTCAACAGCCAATCAGAGCGATCGTAGCCACGAGGGGGTGAAGCCACCCCCCCCTGGGCTAAACTACCACTCCCCCTGTCCCTGCAGATCAGGTGAAATGGGAGTTAACCCTTTCACCCGATCTGTAGGGACGCGATCTTTCCATGACGCATATGCTGCGTCATGGGTCGGAATGGCACAGACTTTCATGACGCAGCGTATGCGTCAAAGGTCGGGAAGGGGTTAAAATTATTTATTTACCGTATATACCCGAGTATAAGCCGAGATTTTCAGCCCATTTTTTTAGGCTAAAAGTGCCCCTATCGGCTTATTCTCGAGTCATTGTCCCAGGGGGTCGGCGGGGTGCGTGGAACAGCAGCTGTCACATCATACTCACCTGCTCCCGGCGCGGTCCCTGCTTCTCAGATTGTTTCTGACGCCAGCAGCTTGTTCCTGTGTTCAGCGGTCACATGGTACTGCTCATTAAAGTAATCAATATGGAAACTACTCCACTCCCATTGGGGGAGGGGGAGCCATGCAATATTCACCTGTCCCCGTTCCACCGCCGGGCTCAATCTTCTGCGTCCTATGGCTGTGACGTTTAGGTCAGAGGGCGCGATGACGTGGTTAATGCGCGCCCTCTGCCTGAACAGTCACTGGAGAGACCCGGAAGACAGCGGCGCACGGCGGTGGAACGGGTACAGGTGAATATCCAAAGTGTCGGCGGCCTGAGCGACGAGAGGCGAGTATGTCATTTTTTTATAATCGCAGCAGCAACATATGGGACATAATATGCTATGGAGCATCTTATGAGGCCATCAACCTTTGTGCATCATTATATGGGGCATAATATGCTATGGAGCATCTCATGGGCCCATCAACCTTTGTGCAGCATTATCTGGAGCATAATATGCTATGAAGCATCTTATGGGGCCATCAACCTTTTCGCAGCATTACATGGGGCATAATATGCTATGGAGCATCTTATGGGGCCATTCAACCTTTGCGCAGCATTATATGGGGCATAATATTCTATGGAGCATCTTAACCTTTTATGCAGAATTATATGGGGCATATTTTAATATGGAGCATCTTATGGGGCCCATCATGAACTTTATGAAGCGTCTTATGGGGAGTATTTTGTATGGAGCATCTTATGGGGCCCATCATAAACTGTATGGAGCATTATATGGGGCTCCTGATTCAATATGGATATTCAAAAACACAACCTACTGATGTCTCAATCAATTTTACGTTTATTGGTATCTATTTTTATTTTTGAAATTTACCAGTAGCTGCTGCATTTACCACCCTAGGCTTATACTCGAGTCAATACGTTTTCCCAGTTTTTTGTGTCAAAATAAAAGGTCTCTGCTTATACTCAGTATACGGTAAATGGAAAAAAAGTGTGGGGATCCCACTATTCTTGATGACCAGCGTTGCCAACGCCGATACCTGATGGCTTCATCCTGCAACTGTCAGTTTTGCCTGGCTGGTTATCAAAAATACAGCTGAACCCACAACGTTTTTTTCTTTCTCATTATTTAAAGTGCAGGCGCCGGCTGATGAATACCCCCATCAGTTGCCACCTGCTCTGGCTGTTATTAGCGGCAGCAGACACTGGCTGATGTGTGCAGTAGTCCAATCAGCTGACGCCAGTGACCGGATGTAAACTTTTTACCTTAGATCACAGATGCGGGCTCAGATTGTCATTTGACAGCATGGGAACAGGGGCTAACTGACTGGGGGTAATGATTTTACAGCCGATCAGAGGCAGCGTATGCCTCACTGCCATGTACATAACTGCGTGGCAAACACTGGATTTTCGGGCCTCCCATTCACTTGATGGTACACAAACTTTTTGTTTTTTTACTGTTTGTCAGAACCCAAACATCCTGGGGTCCACCTATCTCTGAAGTTTGTGTTCGGAGTCTGTGCCCAAACAGTAGGTGTTCGGTACGAACCCCAAACTTTACTGTTCAAGTTCGCCCATCTCTAGTTATAATCAGTTCACTGGATGATTGGAGCAAAATAAAAAAAATAAAAATGATGCACATTTCCTTTATGCTGTAACAATCACGTCTTGGGAGGACACAGGAGGAAAATTTCAGTTAAGTTATAGGAGTTTACTCACCTTAACTAAAGTTTCCTGTGAAACTTCATCATCAGTCACCCAGAGCTTGGTGGTCTTTCTACCTGGACACTAATGAGTAGAGCAAGATATTTACAATATGAAAAGAGATAATTTTTATATATTTTCTCTTCAAAAACCATACACTCCACATGCAGACAGGTATTCCCTCCTGAGCCATGAAGGGCTGAGACAGGAATACTCATCATTCTCTGCTAACACATTCCCTATAAATCTCTACATCTCGTGTACAGTCATGGCCAAAATTTTTGAGAATGACACCAAAATTATATTTTCACATGATCTGCTGCCCTCTGGTTTTTATTAGTGTTTGTCTGATGTTTATATCACATACAGAAATATAATTGCTTTCATATTATGAGTACCAATAGGTTATATTGTCAGTTAGAATGAGTTAATGCAGCAAGTCAATATTTGCAGTGTTGACCCTTCTTCTTCAAAACCTCTGCAATTCTCCCTGGCATGCTCTCAATCAACTTCTGGACCAAATCCTGATTGATAGCAGTCCATTCTTGCATAATCAATGCTTGCATTTTGCCAGAATTTGTTGGTTTTTGTTTGTCCACCCGTCTCTTGATGATTGACCACAAGTTCTCAATGGGATTAAGATCTGGGGAGTTTCCAGGCCATGGACCCAAAATCTCTATGTTTTGTTCCATGAGCCATTTAGTTATCACCTTTGTTTTATGGCAAGGTGCTCAATCATGCTGGAAAAGGCATTGTTGGGCGCCAAACTGCTCTTGGACGGTTGGGAGAAGTTGCTCTTGGAGGACATTCTGGTACCATTCTTTATTCATGGCTGTATTTTTAGGCAAGACTGTGAGTGAGCCGATTCCCTTGGCTGAGAAGCAACCCCACACATGAATGGTTTCAGGATGCTTTGCAGTTGGCATGAGACAAGACTGGTGGTATCGCTCACCTCTTCTTCTCCGAATAAGCTGTTTTCCAGATGTCCCAAACAATCGAAAAGGGGATTCATCAGAGAAAATGACTTTGCCCCAGTCCTCAGCAGTCCACTCCCCGTACCTTTTGCACAATATCAGTCAGTCCCTGATGTTTTTTCTGGAGAGAAGTGGCTTCTTTGCTGCCCTCCTTGAAACCAGGCCTTGCTCAAAGGGTATGTTCACACGTTCCTGATTTCCATCCTTTTTTTTTCAGGACTGTTTTTTAAAAAACTGCAGCTCTTGGCAGAAAACGCAGGTCCTTTTTTTGGTCCTTTTTTTGTCCTTTTTTCATGCGTTTTTTGATCCTTTTTTTGATCCTTTTTTTAATGCAGTTTTCTATGCAGTTAAAATGGCTGAAAATACCCTACCCCTAACCCTACCCCTACCCTTAGTGGAAAAAAAAAAAAAAATTCTTAATTTTTTTTTATTGTCCCTACCTATGGGGGTGACAAAGGGGGGGGGGGGTGTCATTTACTATTTTTTTTATTTTGATCACTGAGATATAACCTATCTCAGTGATCAAAATGCAGTTTGGAACGAATCTGCCGGCCGGCAAATTCGGCGGGCGCACTGCGTATGCGCCCGCCATTTTGCAAGATGGCTGCGCCCAGGGAGAAGACGGCCGGACGGACACCGGGTAAGTATAAGGGGGGGAGATTAGGGCACGGGGGGGGGGGCATAGAAGCACTGGGGGGGGCATCGGAGCACGGGGCGGTGGGATTGGAGCACGGGGGGCGGGATCGGAGCACGGGGGGGGGGGGGGGCAGCCACACTCCGCCCATGCACTTCCGCCCGCTTCCCCGCACTTCCTGCTGCAGCAGTTCGGCACCACAAACCGCAGTAAAACCCGCAGATATTTTTTTCATCTGCGGGTTTTACTGCGGGTTTGACCTCACAATGGAGGTCAATGGGTGCAGAACCGCTGCGGCTCCGAAAAAAGAAGTGACATGGTACTTCTTTTTTCCCGCAGCTATTCAGCGCGGGTTTTTTTTTTGATTTTCCGCATTGTGGGCACAGCAGTTCCTGTTTTCCATAGGGTACAATGTAATGTACCCTTCATGGAAAACAGCTGCGGACCCGCAGCGGGAAAATCGTGGCAATTCCGCATGAAAAAAAGGATCGTGTGAACATGGCCAAAGAGTCTCCGCCTCACAGTGCGTGCAGAAGCACTCACACCAGCCTGCTGCCATTCCTGAGCAAGCTCGGCACTGCTGGTAGTCCGATCCCGCATCTGAAACAGTTTTAAGATACGGTCCTGGCGCTTGCTGGTCTTTCTTGGGCGCCCTGGAGCCTTTTTGACAACAATGGAAGCTCTCTCCTTGAAGTTCTTGATGCGATAGATTGTTGACTGAGGTGCAATCTTTGTAGCTGCGATACTCTTCCCTGTTAGGCAATTTTTTTGCAGTGCAATGATGGCTGCACGTGTTTCTTTAGAGATAGCCATGGTTAACTGAAGAGAAACAACGATACCAAGCACCGGCCTCCTTTTAAAGTGTCCAGTGATGTCATTCTTACTTAATCATGACTGATTGATCGCCAGCCCTGTCCTCATCAACACCCACACCTGTGTTAATGGATCAATCACTAAAACGATGTTAGCTGCTCCTTTTAAGGCAGGACTGCAACGATGTTGAAATGTGTTTTGGGGGTTAAAGTTCATTTTCTGGGCAAATATTGACTTTGCAAGTACAGTAATTGCTGTTAAGCTGATCACTCTGACATTCAGGAGTATATGCAAAATGCCATTAGAAAAAATGAAGCAGTAGACTTTGGAAAAATTAATATTTGTCTCATTCTCAAAATTTTTGTCCATGACTGTACACGTTCTTACACCCACTACAAATACTTTCCGAAGGGTTTACACCTCCATTAGCCTGATGTCTTAATAGTTTGTATGTTCTTAAATGGAAAAAAAGTGATGACCGTATTACAAATTGCTAAATGGGTAAAAAAAAATAAATAAATAAATAAAATAGATTTTTTTTTTGAGCAAGTGATTCACCAATTTACTTTTTATTCATTCTTACACAGAATACTGGTTCATTGTGGCTGATATTCAATTTATTCATGATAATAGCCAGAAAATTATAAAGATTAAAATTAAAACTGCAGTGCACCCTCTGTTCACTGAAACAGTCAGGTACAGAATAAACATGAAAATGTCATCAGCTAAACACAGGGTCACATGTAAGGGGCCCACCACTTTGATTGTTGCAGCGGCTGTCAAATTAAACTGATTACTTATTGTTCGTAATAAGGCCTTTAAGAATAAGCAATCAATTTATACACATTTAGTTGAAATTTATTTTACAACAGCTGCAATTGTCAGGATGCAGCTGTGCAGCGAACATGCCAACCTTAAAGGGAACCTGTCACCAGGTTTGGCCGATATAAGATACGGCCATCACCTTTCAGGGCTGATATACAGCATTCCATAATGCTGTAGATAAGCCCCCGATCTGACCTGCAAGAGAAGAAAAATAAGTTTTATTACACTCACCTGCAGGGCGGTCTGGTCCGATGGGTGTCGCAGGTCCTGCTCCGGCGCCTCCCATCTTCTTGCGACACCCATCGGACGGGAACGCCCAACAGGTGAGTGGTCGGATCGGGGGGCTTATCTACAGCATTATAGAATGCTGTACATAAGCCCTGAAAAGCAGTGGTCTTAACTCGTATTGGCCAAATCTGGTGACAGGTTCTCTTTAATGTGTGACTGTACCCCAAGAAAATACAAGAGTTAAACACCTATAGGAAAATACCAATATAAAACCTAAACAAATGTATATGCTGAAATGTATCCTTTTTGGATCATATATGAATAAAAGAGGAAGGATTGAAAAAATATGAATCACACAATGAAGGCGTGGTGCTACACAATATAAATACAACAGAAAAGAAAAATATAAATTTTAGAAAAATTGTATAATCAATAACGCAAGTAATGAATTGCATTAAAAGGAACAATTCACCTCCAATATCATTACTTACCTGCAGATAGTTTAAATCCTGTGTAGACGGCTTGTTTGAGCAGCAGCTGCAGTGAGAAGATGACATTTTTTGACCCCCTGCAGCCCCTCTTTTCCAGTCATCAGGACGGTGCAAGGAGCCGTCACAGTCTCCACTCCATACATCGCTGTAATCACACCCCCGACACATTGACTAATAGCCTGTTCTGAACACATCGTACACATGTATGTTGAAGAGCTGGCTGTCACAGTGCCAGGGAGTGATTACAGCTGCACTTACTATGCATTGAGTGGAGACTAACAGTTCACTGCACAGCCCAGATGGCTGGAAGTGAGAGGCTGCAGGGAGGAAATATCTTTTTCTCCCTGGAGCTACTGCTCCAGTGAGACAGCTAAACAAGATTTACTTGAGGTAAATTGTGTTTTTTTGTAGGCAGCAAGTCTCCTTTAAACAGTTACACAATAGAACCATAGATACAGTGGGGCAAAAAAGTATTTAGTCAGTCAGCAATAGTGCAAGTTTCACCACTTAAAAAGATGAGAGGCGTCTGTAATTTACATCATAGGTAGACCTCAACTATGGGAGACAAACTGAGAAAAAAAAATCCAGAAAATCACATTGTCTGTTTTTTTTAACATTTTATTTGCATATTATGGTGGAAAATAAGTATTTGGTCAGAAACAAAATTTCATCTCAATACTTTGTAATATATCCTTTGTTGGCAATGACAGAGGTCAAATGTTTTCTGTAAGTCTTCACAAGGTAGCCACACACTGTTGTTGGTATGTTGGCCCATTCCTCCATGCAGATCTCCTCTAGAGCAGTGATGTTTTTGGCTTTTCGCTTGGCAACACGGACTTTCAACTCCCTCCAAAGGTTTTCTATAGGGTTGAGATCTGGAGACTGGCTAGGCCACTCCAGGACCTTGAAATGCTTGTTACGAAGCCACTCCTTCGTTGCCCTGGCGGTGTGCTTTGGATCATTGTCATGTTGAAAGACCCAGCCACATTTCATCTTCAATGCCCTTGCTGATGGAAGGAGGTTTGCACTCAAAATCTCACGATACATGGCCCCATTCATTCTTTCATGTACCCGGATCAGTCGTCCTGGCCCCTTTGCAGAGAAACAGCCCCAAAGCATGATGTTTCCACCACCATGCTTTACAGTAGGTATGGTGTTTGATGGATGCAACTCAGTATTCTTTTTCCTCCAAACACGACAAGTTGTGTTTCTACCAAACAGTTCCAGTTTGGTTTCATCAGACCATGGGACATTCTCCCAAAACTCCTCTGGATCATCCAAATGCTCTCTAGCAAACTTCAGACGGGCCCAGACATGTACTGGCTTAAGCAGTGGGACACGTCTGGCACTGCAGGATCTGAGTCCATGGTGGCGTAGTGTGTTACTTATGGTAGGCCTTGTAACATTGGTCCCAGCTCTCTGCAGTTCATTCACTAGGTCCCCCCGCATGGTTCTGGGATTTTTGCTCACCGTTCTTGTGATCATTCTGACCCCACGGGGTAGGATTTTGCGTGGAGCCCAAGATCGAGGGAGATTATCAGTGGTCTTGTATGTCTTCCATTTTCTAATTATTGCTCCCACTGTTGATTTCTTCACTCCAAGCTGGTTGGCTATTGCAGATTCAGTCTCCCCAGCCTGGTGCAGGGCTACAATTTTGTTTCTGGTGTCCTTTGACAGCTCTTTGGTCTTCACCATAGTGGAGTTTGGAGTCAGACTGTTTGAGGGTGTGCACAGGTGTCTTTTTATACTGATAACAAGTTGAAAAAGGTGCCATTACTACAGGTAATGAGTGGAGGAAAGAGGAGACTCTTAAAGAAGAAGTTACCGGTCTCTGAGAGCCAGAAATCTTGATTGTTTGTTTCTGACCAAATACTTATTTTCCACCATAATATGCAAATAAAATGTTAAAAAAACAGACAATGTGATTTTCTGGATTTTTTTTTTCTCAGTTTGTCTCCCATAGTTGAGGTCTACCTATGATGTAAATTACAGACGCCTCTCATCTTTTTAAGTGGTGGAACTTGCACTATTGCTGACTGACTAAATACTTTTTTGCCCCACTGTATATACAGCCTTCAAAACGGAATGGCCACGTAACTCCAGGGCTCCCCAAGCCTTTTCTATGACACCCTTCTGATGGCGCCTACAAGAGCACGTCATCACATACACGCGCCACTTGCCAGAATAGCAGAAGTGGAACTGTGCCTGCAGGGGATCTTTTTATTTTTTTTATAAAATAAAATGAATTAAATGTGTGTTGGGAGGGGGAAGCAATTGATGATGAATTGAGACTGGGAGCTGGGAAACAGCAAATGGTGATGGTTTAAGGGAGGGGGAGAGCAAATGATGAATTGGGGGTGGGTCCTGTTACTGTGCAGGGCGGAATTGTGTCACTTTTCTTCATCTGACAGTGTAGAATTTGGGGAAAAGTTGGGAATGTGCTCTTACAGCGGTGCTCTAGATAATTGTGTGTTATTTTCTGCAGTGATGAGTCCTGGCTGGAGGAAGTGATGGTGGTCTGCACTGGATGAAGAAGAAAAGCAAAAATGAAGGACCAACTACAGACGTCACTGGTGAGTTCGTGTATTAGGCTACTTTCACACTAGCGTCGGAATCTCCCCGTCGCAATGCATAGGGCAGAGATTCCGACGCTAGCGTTTGACGCACTGCACAACGGGGGCAGCGGATGCATTTCTCCGGCGCATCCGCTGCCCCATTGTGAGGTGGGGGCGGTCCATCAGGAGCAAAAAACGTTACATGTAACGTTTTTTGCTCCCGGCGGTCCGCCACAACACGGCGCAACCGTCGCACGACGGTTGCGACGTGTGGCAAAGCGTCGCTAATGTTAACTTATGGGGCAAAAACGCATCCTGCAAACAACTTTGCAGGATGCGTTTTTTTGCCATAAACGACGCATTGCGACGTCTGGCAAAAAACGCCAGTGTGAAAGTAGCCTTACCTGTACACTTACATGATATACAGGTCTCGTGTGTATAATATGTCACCGGTGATCCCTATATTACCGTTACACTTACATTATACACATAGCTCCTGTGTATAAGGTCACTGTTCACTGTACTTAACCTGTACACGGACACGATATACAGAGTTCCTGTGTGTAATGACAATGGTGCGTCAGTGTACTACCTGTACACTGACACTATATACTGTGTACTATGTACAGGGCTCCTGTGTATAATGGCACTTATGATAATATTAGTGCTGTTTTTTTAATTTTTTTTATTAATGATCAGTATTGTAGTGTTTGGTCACTATGCAGTGATAATATGTGGTATGGTCATGGTGTGGCTGTATTTCTTCCTTGCATGTGGTATTATTCATTCACTATGTGGTGGTAATACGTGGTCCGGCCATGGTGTAATGGTATTTATTCCTTGTATGTGGTATTATTGATCATTTTAAAAAAATAAATAAAAATCTACCTAAAAAGAGTATTAGATATTTTAACAAATGTTTAATAGGTTACAGATGAGTAGGGCCCTGCCAAAAATAGTTTACTTTGTCGTGGTGACAGATTGTAAAAAAGTCTTTTGGCCAAATTAAAAGCTGCTAGCTATGCATGTGATCTGGTGTGATATGGAACTGTTAATGTGTGATTGGTGAGGACGTGGCGCAGGAGTTATTTATTTATTTTTATTAAAGAGTTGGGGGTGGGATTGTGGTAGGTTCGAGGGGTGAAGGCAGAGCTGGGTAGAGCCTGGGCAGAGTTTCAAGTGGGCCCGAAAATGTTGAAAGTATGGGGCCCCAAAATTCCTGGTGGCAACGCAGGTAATTACCGAAGGCGCTAATGAACAAGCAGCCAATATGATTTTTAAGGTATATAATAGAGTGCAAAGGAAAATAATTGAATGAGAATACACACAGTGTGACAACAGCATAATCTTAGGCTGGGTTCAGAACGGCATAATTAACGGTCCAAATACAGACTACAGGTCTCCCAACCCGAACTTACAGCTTCATATGTATCCATGAGACTGGTGATTTGGGTCAGAAGAAATAGCCCAGGTATTGAAGTCCATATACTGACTGTGAAATAATCCTGACTGAGCTCAGTCATTACTGATTACAGATGATTTTTTTCTTTTTTAATTTCTCCCCCTTCGCTTTATTTTTAGTCTACCGTATTTAATGGTGTATAAGACGACTGGGCGTATAAGACGACCCCCAACTTTTCCAGTTAAAATATAAAATCTTCTAAAAAGGCGGGGGTTGTCTTATATGCCGGGTGTCGTCTTATAGGGTGGGTGCGGAGCAATCTGCGGTCGAAGTATATAGTGGGGGGGAGTGGTCCCGATGACGAGGTGAGGGAGCGCCTCACCAGGAAGGTGTAAGTGAAGCAAACTGTCAGCGTCTGGGATGCCACGGGGTATGCAAAAAAGAGAGAGAGCGGTGCTGTGCCTAAAAAAAACACTCCTCTTTCACTAATCTGGCTCACCCTTGTATCCTATTATCTCCTTCTCTGCCTCTGCTTCACTTACACCTTCCCGGTGAGGTGCCCTCTCACCTCGTCATTGGGGTCGCTCCCCCCACAATATGCAGCGACCGCAGATTACTCCGCACCTGCCCTATAAGACGACACCTGGCGTATAAGACGATACCCGACTTTTGAGAAGATTTTCAAGGGTTAAAAAGTAGTCTTATACGCCAGAAAATACAGTACTTATATTGTGTATATCAGTCTTCCCTTTGGAACATTGCTCCCTCATGGTTTGATTTATCTTTTTTAATCCTTTCCCTTTTTAATCATGAACAATCAATAAAGAAATACATTTTTATAGAAGTTCATTTCGGGTTTATTTTCGTATTTTTATACGGTTGATTGTGTACCAATATTGAAGCAACACCCTCTGCTGACATGTCCAAATACTCAGGGATCATTCAGACGTCTGTATAAATCGGTCCCAGTATGGAATGGTGGCGGCTCTCCCAACCAGAGCATGACAGCCTCGTAGAAATATATGACGCCATCATGCTCCGGTCAGGAGACCTCTGCCTGTCCGTAAACAGACCGATCTGCACACACATTTGAATTGGCCCCTAGGAGCCATATAGATTGAAAACAAATGAAAATCTGATCCAACACAATGACGAAAATCCGTCATCTCCCTGCATATGGGTACAGAGCGGGCTGTCAGTCAGTGCCAGGGCATGCTTACAGATGCTGCTCAGTATGTATTGAAGCAGCAACGGCTGCGCCTCTATGACTGAAAGCCACGGTCTGAGAGAAATAACGTTCATTTCTTGATTGTAGCCAAACTTTCATTGTGGCGTCCACACAGCTTTAGAACACTGTTAACCTGCAGATTAAGCCCGTCTCCGCAGGTTAATAGCCTTTACGGACTCAACAGGTTCGTTTTAACTGGTCTAAGGTCCCATTCACATATCTTATTTTGTTATTATTGGATACCACACAGACACATTATTCTATAGGATAGGTGCATTCCTAAGTTCGATTCAAGGACCAAACATATCTATAAATTAGTATAGGACAAAAACACACAGCAAATAAAATGTCACCTGTGTTGCATCCGTGTGCTGGTCAGTCACAGGCTGAAAACCACTTAGTAGTTGTCCTATAGTTATTATAGTGAATGAAGAATTATACATACAAAATAAAACTTACTCTGTCCGTCATTAACAAGTCCTTTACCACAAAGTTTGCTACCATAGACTTTAGAGGACCAGCAAACTGATCAGGCGCCTGCTGTGCTATGTGACCAATGGTTATGAGGGATATAACGAGCTGCTCCGGATTACTGGGGTCGAGGCTTTTGTGTAACGGCTAAAGAGGGAAATAAAAAGGTAAGGAAACCTCAGTAAGATCACATTGTAATTAGAGCACACAGACACAAATAAAAAGAAATGAAAAATTAGAAGCTCAGATCTAAAATGTTAAAACAATCTGTTAAGTTTATGTAAAAAAAAATCTTAAAATGTTATGTCAAAAAATGTGTAGCTAAAAATAACACTTGCATGAGATCAATAAGGTTGTTTTTTGCTTTTCTAGTGCAGTTCTGAGGCTCAAGGGGTTATCTGCGATGAGACAGCACCTTTAAAGGGAATCTGTCAGAACGAGTCGCCTTTCTTAAATTGTTTCTAAGGTTATGTTGCTCTCTGGAAGATAATTTCATGCACACCTTTATTTGTGCAATCTGTTTCTCCAACTCAAAAATCGCTGTTTTAATGCATACGCAAATGAGGTTTGTGTGCTCTGGGTGTGATGAGAGCACTTCTCAACACGGCTATGGAGTTGGAGAAAAATCGTAACATAGTTGGCAAGGTCGAAAAAAAAAGTCATTTGTCCATCCAGTTCAGCCTATATGCCATCAGAATAAATCCCCAGATCTACGTCCTTCTACACATCCTAATCACTGTAAGATACAATATTGTTACACTCCAGGAAGACATCCAGGCCTCTCTTGAACCCCTCGACTGAGTTCGCAATCACCACCTCCTCAGGCAAGGAATTCCATCTACTCACTGCCCTAACAGTAAAGAATCCTCTTCTATGTTGGTGGAGAAACCTTCTCTCCTCCAGACGCAGAGAATGCCCCCTTGTGCCCGTCACCTTCCTAGGTATAAACAGATCCTCGGAGAGATATTTGTATTGTCCCCTTATATACCGTATATACTCGAGTATAAGCCGACCCGAGTATAAGCCAACCCCCCTAATTTTGCCACAAAAAAACTGGGAAAACGTATTGACTCGAATATAAGCCTAGGGTGGAAAATGCAGCAGCTACCGGTGCATTTCAAAAATAAAAATAGATGCTCTATACCGTTCATTATGGCCCCATAGCTGTGCCATATAGTGCTCTGCACCGTTCATTATTGCCCCATAGCTGTGCCATATAGTGCTCTATACCGTTCATTATGGCCCCATAGCTGTGCCATATAGTGCTCTGCACCGTTCATTATTTCCCCATAGATGTACCATAGAAAGCTGTGCTATATAGTGCTCTGCACCGTTCATTATGGCCCCATAGCTGTGCCATATAGTGCTCTGCACCGTTCATTATGGCCCCATAGCTGTGCCATATAGTGCTCTGCACCGTTCATTATGGCCCCATAGCTGTGCCATATAGATGCTCTGCACCGTTCATTATTGCCCCATAGATCTACCATAGAAAGCTGTGCCATATAGTGCTCTGCACCGTTCATTATTGCCCCATAGAAAGGTGTGCCATATAGTGCTCTGCACCGTTCATTATTGCCCCATAGCTGTGCCATATAGTGCTCTGCACCGTTCATTATTGCCCCATAGCTGTGCCATATAGTGCTCTGCACCGTTCATTATTGCCCCATAGGTGTGCCATATAGAGCTCTGCACCGTTCATTCTTGCCCCATAGCTGTGCCATATAGTGCTCTGCACCGTTCATTATTGCCCCATAGCTGTGCCATATAGTGCTCTGCACCGTTCATTTTTGCCCCATAGATGCTCCGTATAAAGCTGTGCCATTGCTGCTGCTGCTGCAATAATAATAAAAAAAAAAAACACATACTCACCTCTCTTGCTTGCAGCTCCCCAGCGTCCCGTCGTCTCTCCGCACTGACTGATCAGGCAGAGGGCGGCGCGCACACTAGTACGTCATCGTGCCCTCTGACCTGAACAGTCAGTGCAAGAGGACGCGAAAACAGAGCGGCGCCCGGCGGGTGGAACGCGGACAGGTGAATATAAAATACTCATTTAGTCCTGCCGCTCCTGACGCTGTCCCTGCCTGTCACACTGTCTTCGGGTGCCGCAGCTCTTCCTGTCAGCGGTCACTGGCACCGCTCAGAGGAATGAATATGCGGCTCCACCCCTATGGGAGTGGAGTCCATATTCATTTCTCTAATGAGCGGTCCCATGTGACCGCTGAACAGGGGAAGAGCTGCGGCACCCGGAGACCGTGGGACGGGCAGGGGGAGCGTCAGGAGCGCTGGGACTAGGTGAGTATGCCTCAGCGCCCTCACCCGCCGACCCTGCCGCCCACCGTGACTCGAGTATAAGCCGAGAGGGACACTTTCAGCCCAAAAATTTGGGCTGAAAATCTCGGCTTATACTCGAATATATACGGTACTTATACATGGTTATTAGATCGCCCCACAGTCATTTTTTTTATAGACTAAATAATCCTAATTTTGCAAATCTCTCTGGGTATTCTAGTTCCCCCATCCCCTTTATTAATTTTGTTGCCCTCCTTTGTACTCGCTCTAGTTCCATTATATCCTTCCTGAGCACCGGTGCCCAAAACTGGACACAGTACTCCATGTGCGGTCTCACCAGGGATTTGTACAGAGGCAGTATAATGCTCTCATCACGTGTATCCAGACCTCTTTTAATGCACCCCATGATCTTGATTGCCTTGTCAGTCGCTGCCTGGCCCTGGCTGCTCCAGGTAAGTTTATTATTAGCTAGAATCCCCAAGTCCTTCTCCCTGTCAGATTTACCCAGTGGTTTCCCGTTCAGTGCGTAATGGTGATATTGATTCCTTCTTCCCATGTGCATAACTTTACATTTATCATTGTTAAGCCGCATCTGACACCTTTCGGCCCAAGTTTCCAACGTATCCAGATCCATCTGTAGCAGAATACTATCTTCTCTTGTATTGACTGCTTTATATAGTTTGGTATCATCTGCAAATATCGATATTTTACTGTGTAAACCTTCTACTAGATCGTTAATAAATATGTTGAAGAGAACAGTACAATTTGGTGGAATCAGAGTGGATATAAAATGGACAGAGCCCGAGTCATAAAATATATAATGCACTGCGCACAGTAGTAAAATGCAGGATGTGCTGTCAATGTTTTCATAAGAATTTGGGAGAGTTGTGAAATGTTCTATAAATGTCTGTTCTTTATCTATGGATCTCGGCTTTTAGTTGAGATGAATCTGTGCTGCACTTTATGTACATGCTCAGTAGTGATGCCATGCTGGGCAGTTGAAGTCAGAGTTGGAATTCAAGGAAATTGCGGCGTCAGAGTTGGAGGTTTGGCTTACTGACTCCACAGCATTTCTTCTCAATGCCTCAGACTCCCCAGATGTTATTATCCGTTCCTCTGCTTGACTGACAGCTCACTGTGTAGTCAAGCTAGAGACAGTCAGCAAAGGAAAATGGGGCTGGGCGGGAATACTGTTGAGAAGATCTCAACCCCATTGAGCTCTCGTGGGAGCAGCTTGATCGTATGGTACGCGAAAGGTGCCCATCAAGCCAAACCAACTTGTGGGAGGGGCTTCTGGAAGCATGGGGGGAAATTTCTCCAGATTACCTCTGCAAATTAACTGCTAGAATGCCAAAGATCTGCAATGCTGGAATTGCTGCAAAGGGAGCATTCTTTGTTGAAAGCAAAGTTTGAAGGAAAAAAATATTTCAAACAAAAATCTTTTTTTTGAACCTTGTCAAAGTCTGGACTAGATTTTAAATTCATTTGGCAACTTATTTGATAAATAAAAGTATGAGTTTTCATGGAAAACACAACGTTGTCTGGGTGACCCCAAACTTTGGAACCGTAGTGTAACAGATCGGGCAGAGTTGATTTTTTCTTCTTCCTAGGGTCAGTCTTCTAGTGACAAGGTTACTGTGTGCCCCAATGTTATAAACGACAAATATAATAATCTAAAATAAAAAAAAACCTTAAATATATTACCATACTTAACAGATGAGATCTCAGCTCTGAGCTCTCATCTCCCGAGATCTTGGTGCCGAGATCTCCATCTGCCCCCAGAGTCCACCGCATAGTAAACCACGTAAGTGCGAGGGCTTTGGGCTTTCACAAAATGTCGGCAGAGCCCCCGGCACCAAACGTCCACAGCGACGTACATCCGAACACCCTCTCATCCCAACCTGCAGCAACGCTCCACTCTTGCCTCCTCCAGCAGCGACCCTGGGACCCCAGTTCATCGCAGCCACCACCCCTCAGTAAGCAATTAGATGCATAAATAATAAGCACCACCATTTTATTTTTTTAAAAAAAGTGTTTGTTTTTTTTTGTTTGTTGTTTTTCCCTATTTTTCTCCTCAAAATTTGGGGTGTGTCTTTTAATCCGCAAAATACGATATCGTTTGTTAAAATTTTGAATTGTGCCATTCCTCCTCCTACATGGAAACCGGAACAAATTTTCAACTGGGTGTTACCTTGCCTCTTGTCAACAGTGTCAGCAGGGCAGAGAGCATCCCCAAACTGGTAACACCCAGCTGTTAAAGGGAACCTGTCTGCAGGATTGTGCACAGTAACCTACAGACAGTGTCAGGATGGCACCGTTATACTGAATAAAACGGGTGATGAAATCCTTCTTGTGGCTGTTTAATTTTTATTTTCAGTTTTGTGTTAATGATATGCTCGTGCCCTAAGGCGGGGGTCTGCATGTGGTGCTCATTAGGTATTTATAATGCAGACTGCTCACCAGGGCTGTGGAGTCGGAGTCGTGGAGTCAGTTTTGGTCGGAGTCGGTAGAAATGTACCGACTCCAGCTTTTAAAAAAAAATGTATTAATATTTCATAATTGAACTTTCATATGAATTTTATAAATATTACTCAAATATATATGTTCTATCAAATTATGAACAACAGTGATAAGCAGTTCTGCTGGAGATAGAGATATTTCTTACTTCTTGTGTGTCACTGTTCTCCACTGCCCTTATCTTGGTTAACCTCATGCTGCCCCAACCCCCCTACTTACAATGTGTGAAACTGAAAGTGAAAATGAAAATCAATACATACATGCTAGCCACCTTAGGGAGAGACCCAAGTTGGGCTAAATGTAGCGGGACGAAAGAGACCGAAAAGCCCTCTACTTCAAGGAAATACATAGTGGATGCTTTCCTGAAACGGAAAGTACTTGCAAGCAGCATAATACAAAGAATAGCAGGTTTACCCAGAATCCTTTGCAGTAGGCGGAGCTATGCAAATCATCTCTTTCCTACATTTAGCCCAACTTGGGTCTCTCCCTAAGGTGGCTAGCATGTATGTATCGCTTGCTCACCGAGCCCCACTCCATACAGCCAACCAATTCCAGCCCTGTGCTGATGAGGGCCTAAAGCCCGAAACACGTGTCCACAGGTAGGAATTGGTTGGCTGTGTAAATTTAGAAACTAATCCGCAGCATTGCACGCTTGGCGGTTCCAAGCGCTGTGGATTAGACAGGGGTGGAAAGAGATGATTTGCATAGCTCCGCCTACTGCAAAGGATTCTGGGTAAACCTGCTATTCTTTGTATTATGCTGCTTGCAAGTACTTTCCGTTTCAGGAAAGCATCCACTATGTATTTCCTTGAAGTAGAGGGCTTTTCGGTCTCTTTCGTCCTGCTACATTTAGCCCAACTTGGGTCTCTCCCTAAGGTGGCTAGCATGTATGTATCGCTTGCTCACCAAGCCCCACTCCATACAGCCAACCAATTCCAGCCCTGTGCTGATGAGGGCCTAAAGCCCGAAACACGTGTCCACAGGTAGGAATTGGTTGGCTGTGTAAATTTAGAAACTAATCCGCAGCATTGCACGCTTGGCGGTTCCAAGCGCTGTGGATTAGACAGGGGTGGAAAGAGATGATTTGCATAGCTCCGCCTACTGCAAAGGATTCTGGGTAAACCTGCTATTCTTTGTATTATGCTGCTTGCAAGTACTTTCCGTTTCAGGAAAGCATCCACTATGTATTTCCTTGAAGTAGAGGGCTTTTCGGTCTCTTTCGTCCCGCTACATTTAGCCCAACTTGGGTCTCTCCCTAAGGTGGCTAGCATGTATGTATCGCTTGCTCACCAAGCCCCACTCCATACAGCCAACCAATTCCAGCCCTGTGCTGATGAGGGCCTAAAGCCCGAAACACGTGTCCACAGGTAGGAATTGGTTGGCTGTGTAAATTTAGAAACTAATCCGCAGCATTGCACGCTTGGCGGTTCCAAGCGCTGTGGATTAGACAGGGGTGGAAAGAGATGATTTGCATAGCTCCGCCTACTGCAAAGGATTCTGGGTAAACCTGCTATTCTTTGTATTATGCTGCTTGCAAGTACTTTCCGTTTCAGGAAAGCATCCACTATGTATTTCCTTGAAGTAGAGGGCTTTTCGGTCTCTTTCGTCCCGCTACATTTAGCCCAACTTGGGTCTCTCCCTAAGGTGGCTAGCATGTATGTATCGCTTGCTCACCGAGCCCCACTCCATACAGCCAACCAATTCCAGCCCTGTGCTGATGAGGGCCTAAAGCCCGAAACACGTGTCCACAGGTAGGAATTGTTTGGCTGTGTAAATTTAGTAACTAATCCGCAGCATTGCACGCTTGGCGGTTCCAAGCGCTGTGGATTAGACAGGGGTGGAAAGAGATGATTTGCATAGCTCCGCCTACTGCAAAGGATTCTGGGTAAACCTGCTATTCTTTGTATTATGCTGCTTGCAAGTACTTTCCGTTTCAGGAAAGCATCCACAATGAAAATCAAAGAACACAGCCAGTACATTTCAGCAGAATTTTTCATGTGCACTAAAAGAAATTGAGAAATTTGACCGTTCATCAAAAATAACAGTGCAACAAGCGATTCCTCTGTATCCTGACATTGTCAGAGATGTTGCCCGAGTGGTTACTAGTGTTGAGCATTCCGATACCGCAAGTATCGGGTATCGGCCGATACTTGCGGTATCGGAATTCCGATACCGAGATCCGATATTTTTGTGATATCGGGTATCGGTATCGGAAGTGTAAAATAAAGAATTAAAATAAAAAATATTGTTATATTCACCTCTCCGGCGGCCCCTGGACATCAGCGGGAGGATCCGGCGTCCGGCACGGCTTCTTTCTTCAAAATGCGCGCCTTTAGGACCTGTGGTATGACGTCCCGGCTTCTGATTGGTCGCGTGCCGCCCATGTGACCGCAACGCGACCAATCAGAAGCCGCGACGTCATTCCTCAGCTAAAGTCCTAGAATGAGCGCCTTTTAGGACCTGAGGAATGACGTCGCGGCTTCTGATTGGTCGCGTGGCGGTCACATGGGCGGCACGCGACCAATCAGAAGCCGGGACGTCATTCCACAGGTCCTAAAGGCGCGCATTTTGAAGAAAGCATTAAGCTACTTACTGGTAGCGGCATTTTTCGGAGGCCCATGACAGCACACGAGAGAGGGGATCCGCCCTTAAGGAACAGGAAACCTACAGATACAAAAGGGCGGCACCTCTCCCCATGCATCAGTTGTATTTCAGAGCCTGAGAGGACTGCCGCGGTTAGTGGTACACAAATATACAATATATACATTATATACATTTGAAACAAAATAACCCATTATTGTAATAAGACACCATACGTGAGATTTACATATTACGCTATATACATATCAGGAAGTGCTACCCCCACGTGAATAGGGAGGGAACTAAGGGTGCTGTCATGGGCCTCCGAAAAATGCCGCTACCAGTAAGTAGCTTAATGCTTTATTCGGACTCCCATGACAGCACACGAGAGATTTACAGAGATGTAAGCTACCTTAGGGAGGGACTATAGATTGTAGCACCCTTAACCCAAAGGAAAGATCAGAGGAGGACCCCAAATCCAACCAATAGTGTTTAAAGAAAGTGGAAGGGGATGACCATGTGGCCGCCTTACATATCTGCTCCACTGACACTCCAGATCTTTCTGCCCAGGATGACGCCATGGCCCGGGTGGAATGTGCCTTTAGGTTCTGCGGAGCTGGCCCCCCACCTGCTGTATAAGCTAGAGAGATAGTTTCCCTAATCCATTTAGCCAGTAAATATTTCGATACTCTAAATCCTTTCTTTGGACCTTGGAAGGAAAGAAGCAGTGCCCCATCCTTCTTCCAATTATCAGTAGCTGAAATATACTGAAGAAGAGATCTCCTGACGTCTAACGTATGAAGCTCCTGCTCTTTAGGATTAGAGGGATTAGGAATAAAGGACGGCAAAACTATCTCCTGTGATCTATGGAACCGTGTCGCCACCTTTGGCAGATATGCTGGGTCTGGTCTAAGGACTACTCTGTCTGACAAGATTTCAGTGTATGGAGGAGCTCTGGAAAGTGCCTGTATATCCCCTATCCTGCGAGCTGAGGTTATGGCGATCAGGAAGGCTGTCTTAAGTGTCAACATTTTGATCGAGGCCTCCTGCAGAGGTTCAAAGGGGGGTTTAGTTAGAGAGGACAGAACTAAATTTAAATCCCATGGAACTGTTCTGTCTTTATGCAGTGGTGTAGATCTACTAACTGCCTTCATAAACCTCGCTATCCAGTAGTTATTCGCTATATTACAGGAAAACAGGGCACCTAAAGCTGAGACCTGTACCCTAAGGGTACTAGGAGAGAGTTTCAACTCGAACCCCTTCTGTAGGAACTCTAGGATTTGTTGTACTGGCACCCCGTCTTGGATATTAAACTTTGAACAAGACAAGAACTTTCTCCAAGTCCTAGAGTAGATTTTCGTAGTTACTTGCTTTCTACTCTTTAGGAGCGTCTCCACCAAGTTTGGAGAGAAGCCTTTTCCCACTAATAGTGACCGTTCAAACACCATGCCGTCAAATGGAGCCCCGTCACTTGTGGATGGGAGATCGGTCCCTGCGAAAGCAAGTTCGGGATCTCTGGCAGTACCCAGGGGACCGCTACAGACATTGTCTTGAGCCAGGCAAACCAGGTTCTTCTGGGCCAAAAGGGGGCGATAAGGATGACTTTCGCTCGATCCTCCCTGATTTTCCTCACCACTAGAGGTATCAGGTTCAGTGGTGGGAAAGCATAGGCTAGTGGAAAATCCCATTTCATGAGAAACGCGTCTACCGCCAGGGGATTCTCCCTGGGATTTAGGGAGCAAAAAAGTTTTACTTTTCTGTTGTTTCTGGTGGCGAATAGATCCACCACTGGTTGACCCCATCTGCGGACGACAAGATTGAAAATGTCCTCGTTGAGAGACCACTCTCCCTGTTTTAACACATTTCGGCTGAGGAAATCTGCTGCCACATTTTCTTTTCCTTTGATGTGAAGAGCTGTCAAAGATAGAAAATTGAGCTCTGCCACCTGGAACAACCGATCCGTGATCTGCATTAAAGTTTCGGAACGAGTTCCCCCTTGCCAGTTTATGTAAGCGACCGCCACTCTGTTGTCCGACAGAATTCTGACGTGCTGGCCCTGCAGATATACGAGGAATTTTTTAACAGCCAGTTCAACCGCCAACAACTCTCTTTGATTTGATGAAAATGTTGTGAAGGGTTCCCACTGTCCCTGGACCACCATGTCCCCCATATAGGCTCCCCACCCTGAAGAGCTGGCATCCGTGGTTATCACGTGGGTGACATCTATCATCCAGGGAACCCCTGCTGATAAATTTTGTTTATCTAGCCACCATCTAAGGGAATTCAATGTTATCGGCCTCAATGTCAATTTTCCATTCAATGCGCCTCCTAAGGCTCTGTCATGGAACAGGACTTCATTTTGTAGGGACCTGGTGTGGAACTGAGCCCACTTAACTGCTGGGATGCAAGATGTGAGTGACCCAAGTAGAGACATTGCTTGCCTAAGTGTCATGGAAGGTGTATTGATTGCTCTTAATACAAAACTCTGAATTTGGTCCATTTTCTCTATAGGGAGGAGACACTGCTGTGTCACTGAATTCAACATTAACCCCAGGAATTTTTGAACATTTAGGGGCTGTAATTTAGATTTTTCAAAGTTTATGATCCAACCCAACCGTTCTAGTTTGGTTTTAGCAATCTCCCATTGTGACAGACAATGATCTACCGAGTTACCTACAATGAGGAAATCGTCTAAGTAGGGGACTATAAGGATATTTGACTCTCTTAAATGCGCCATAACTTCCGCAATTATTTTAGTAAACACCCTAGGTGCCGAGGTGATCCCAAAGGGGAGCGCTCTGAATTGAAAATGTCGAATCCTACCCCCCATTAGTATCGCTACCCTCAGGTATCGTTGGAAATCAGCATGAATGGGTACATGATAGTAGGCATCTTTCAAATCCACTACTACCATGAAACAGTTGTTGAAAAGCATTTTTATTGCCGAATTGATGGACTCCATTTTGAAAGTATGTTTCACCAAAAACTTATTGAGACCCTTAAGATTTATAATGGTCCTGTAAGATTTATCAGGCTTCTGGATTAGGAACAGGGGAGAGTAAAACCCTTCCCCTGCCTGAGAATACGGCACTTCTACCAAAACATTTTTGGAACAGAGAGTCCTCACTTCCTCTTCTAGGGCGAATTGTTCAGTGGGAGATGAGCACCAGGGTGTTAACCTAAATTTGTCCTGTGGAATATGAACAAATTCCAGCTTGAGACCATGGGAAACAGTGTCTTTTATCCAAACGCTGTTTGTGATTTTCGACCACTCTGCCGAGAAATGCAATAGTCTCCCTCCCACTGGAATTGCTAGTCATTGGTCTTGTTTTTTATTTTCCGTCTGGTTACGGCGAAACATGAGACCTGTACCTCGCTTTCGCCTATCCTCCCATCTGGGACGATCTCTCCCTGGTGAAAAGGCTCGCTTTCCTCCCCGGTTGAACCTTCTTTTGTTGAAGGGACGACGGTATGGATTGAACAGGTTGGGAAACTTTTTCTTATCATCTCCTGCTTTCTCCAGGAGTTCATCCAGGGTAGGCCCAAATAAATATTCGCCTTTACAAGGGATAGCGCAGAGCTTCACTTTTGCCTGCATATCCCCCGGCCAGCATTTCAGCCATAGGGCTCTCCTTGCAGCATTAGAAAGTCCTGCTGCTCTAGCTGCCAACTTTACGGAGTCAATTGAGGCGTCTGATAAAAAAGCCGCCCCCTCCTGGATTACAGGTAATGCTGAGAGAATGGACTCTCTAGAGGCCCCTTGTTTTAATTGGGTCTCCAACTGGTCCAGCCAGACCATCATTGACCTTGCCGTGCAGGTTGAAGCTACCGCAGGTCTTAAGGAGCCAGCTGCCATCTCCCAGGTTCCCTTCAGGAAGGTATCCACTTTCCTATCCAGGGGGTCTTTAAGTGTTCCCATATCATCAAATGGGAGAGAAGATCGTTTAGCTACCTTGGCAATTGCTGCATCCAGCTTGGGTGCTTTCTCCCAGTTACCTACTGCTGGGTCATCAAAAGGGTATCGGCGTTTTTGCGCAGGTGGTAAGGAGCCTTTTCTCTCAGGTTTCCTCCATTCCCTATTAATAAGATCTTGTATTTTCTCATTTAAAGGAAACACTCTGCGCTTCTTTTGCTCCAATCCACTGAACATCATTTGTTCTTTGGATAGTTGAGGCTTGGGTTCCGATATACCCATTGTGCCTCTGACCGCCTTTACCAATTTGTCTATCCTTTCTAGGGGTAGGCAAAACCGAGCAGCGTCTTCTTCCGAAGAGGAGGATGATGCTGCTGAATTGTCTGATTCTTCGGACTTGTCCTTTTCCACAGACGAATCAGATGCCCACTCAGTTCTCTGCCTAGAACCTCCTGACTGTGAAAGGTTTTTAAAAGACTCTTTAACCTCCATTCTAATCATCTCCTTGAGACTGGCCGTAATAGAGGAGGATTCTTCGGCTACCTACGGGGATAAGTAAGGTAGACTAGAGTGTAAAATCTACATGCTATACCCCCTCCCCTCCTTCCAGAACCTCACCGTCTGCTGGATACAGGGGTCACATAGTTTTTTAGGGTGTGAGTCAGGCAAGGGAACCCCGCAGATGGCACATTCCCTATGCTTCGCCTTACTGACGTTTTTCCTTCCCTGCATAAAACACATGAGGGGAGACTAGTCACTAAGTGAACTTTCTCGAAGATCACTTACCAGTGGCTGCTCACACCCAGAAATACCGAAGCATGAGGGGGATCCTTTTTGACTGACCCTCCAGACCCCTGTCTGGAGGAGCTTCTGCGGCCCGAACCATCGCTCCTTTTTTCATGTTCCTTCTCCTTGGGTTTCTGGGATGCTTGTTCCAGCAGCACAACCTGCTGATCCTGATCTGAATCCATTTTCAGTAAATTGGAGCCAGAACCCGGGAACATGCTGCTGGAGCCGCCTTATAAGGCCCCTCCTTCGGTCAGCGCACCTTGCCCAGCTTGTTTGTTTAATTTTCCCGCCCCCCCCCCCGCAGCTGTGGGGAATCAATCGTCGCTCCGGAGGGATTGCGGCATGATCTCCGGTGGGCGCCGCCATCTTGGAGCCCCCGCGCATGCGCAGGAGCTCGCCGATCCGGAAGACGTCGCCGGCTCCGCCCCCCGACGTCACCACAGCTTACAGCGCTTCCTGTCAGCGCTGCAGCTCTCGTGGAACGCCGAGGCCGGCCAGCTACGATCCGATCGGCGCCCCCAGATGCCGCCGCGCTCCCCCCTGCTCCAGAGAGACCCACAGCCCACGGGAAGGGCGACTTACCAGACGCTGGCCCCGGAGACCGGACACCCCCTGGCGACCGCTCCTCGCTGCCTAGTCACCGCCGTGCCGCCCTGCCAGGGCCACCGTGACTACTTCAGGTACCCGCACCGGCCGAAGTGGGAGACCCTCTCGCCACCAGAATCGGTCCGGCCGGCCTGGACTTCTGTAGTTTCTATAGGCATCCAGTCCCTTCAGGAACAGGAAACCAACTGATGCATGGGGAGAGGTGCCGCCCTTTTGTATCTGTAGGTTTCCTGTTCCTTAAGGGCGGATCCCCTCTCTCGTGTGCTGTCATGGGAGTCCGAATAAAGAAGCCGTGCCGGACGCCGGATCCTCCCGCTGATGTCCAGGGGCCGCCGGAGAGGTGAATATAACAATATTTTTTATTTTAATTCTTTATTTTACACTTTAATATGGATCCCAGGGCCTGAAGGAGAGTTTCCTCTCCTTCAGACCCTGGGATCCATGAGGATACATTCCGATACTTGATGTCCCATTGACTTGTATTGGTATCGGATATCGGTATCGGCGATATCCGATATTTTTCGGGTATCGGCCGATACTATCCGATACCGATACTTTCAAGTATCGGACGGTATCGCTCAACACTAGTGGTTACTGCTTTGCCACCAACCCAAGTTAGTGTAGAGAGGTTGCTCTCTGCTCTCAAAATAATTAGATCAGATTTGAGGGCATCCATGAAGGAGGATCTGACAGAGGCAATACTTTTTCTGAGGACAAATTTATAGATTTCTTCTTATTAACTGCATAACAGTGTTTATTGCATATTTACCTACAAGAGTTTAGAAAAGTTTATAATAGTTATTTGCTATATTCTAATTGTATTCTAATAAATATAGTTTTTGCTCTAAGTGGTCTGATTACTTATATGATGGTGAGAAACTGAATAAGCACGATGTTAATACTTGACAACAGTAAATTAATTGTTACGAATTGGCCATTTATGAAAGAGTCGGAGCCGGAGTCGGAACCTGATAAAATCCAGGAGTCGGAGTCGCAACTGTGGCTTACCGACTCCACAGCCCTGCTGCTGACAGGTCACTGATCCCTCACTGACCCACCCCCTAGTTTGCATAATGAATACCTAACATACTGAATAAAAAAAAAAAAACTATAAAAAAAACGCTTCTGCAGGCAGGTGCCAGCCATGGCACCTGCGCTGCAGCATAATTGCATGGTTACTGCGCACTCCAACCCCGCCTTAGGGCACGAGCATATCATTTACACAAAACTGAACATAAAGATTAAGAAACAACCACAAGACAGATTTCATCAACCAAGGTATCACTGAATTCAGTATAATGGCGCCGACCTGACACTGTGTGTAGGTTACTGTGCACAATCCTGCTGACAGGTTCCCTTTAATTTACCCATTCATTACTAGGAGAGATTCTGAGTGAAAAAGCATTTATTAAAACAGACATATGCAGAGCTGAAAGTTCCTCCATTACTTTAGCTAATGTCTAACTCCTACCTCAAATATTTGGGCAAACTGTGTCTCTTTGCTGGAAAATATAGAATGGATACAATGAATAGAGTACTTGGCTTGCCGAGGGGGTCCCTTTTTAGCTTTCTGTTGTAAAACTGGAAGCAAAGCCCTAAAAAAATACAAATGTAGGCATTTATAATATTCCAATGGTACAAGAGAAAACAAACAACAACGTAGAAATGTCAAATTGTGGATAAAAACTAATTCTAGACTGTTGTTCCTAACACAAAACCATAACTTACGATCTAATATGAGGGAAGTCGTCCTCAATTTTGTTCCCTGTGTTCCTGAATATCTGCAGAGCAGCCTCCGCTACCTTTTCATCATCCATCTTAAGACAAGCCAAGAGGGATTCAAAGGTTTCAGCTGAATGAAATGAGATGGGATGTGTAAAAGACAGCACCTACAGGGGAAAAAACAAAACTACATCTGTGAGAATAGGAGGAAACAATCATGTAGAACATATTGCAGGATGCACTCCGTTATCTCGCCAAAGAGGGACACATGAAAGTTAGTCACACAATTATGAGTCTTTCTGCAAAGTATGGAAATTACACAACAATGAGAAGTTACACAGTAATAAATTAAAGTACATTAAGCTTGAATCTAATGCAATGTGACAAGAGAGTGAAAAAAAACCCCCCAAAAAGCAACACCTTACACCAAAGAGGCATGAGGACAGAATGATGAAAGTCTGCTCAAAACCATTAGGCTATGTGCACACGTCAGGAGTTCTTCCAGAAATTTCCTGAATAAAACCGGACATTTTCTGCAAGAAATCCGCATGCGTTTTTCTCACGGTTTTTGCGCGATTTGTCGCATTTTTTTCCGGAGGTCCTGGGATGCAATAATATTGTGGGAAATCCGGAAAAAAAACACCCCGCAAAATTAATGAACATGCTGCGTTTTTACCATGATGTGTTATTTTCGCGGCAAAAAACGCAGCATATGCACAAAAATTGCTGAATGCATTATAAATGATGGGATGTATATGTATGCATTTTTTCGTGTTTTTATAGCGAAAAAATGCCAAAAATCCTGAACATGTGCACACAGCCTTAGAGATGGAAGAAGGGTCCATAAGGCGAGCATATTTTATGCGGCTTCAGAGAAAATATACCTGGCTGCAATCGGGCAGCCGGGCTCTGATTCATGGTGCCCGGTTTAAATAACATGAAACAGATGACGGGATTCCTTTATAGGTAGTCTGGTAGTCTGTCAATAAGATTAACCCTCCTAAGCCGTCTATATGGGTATGCAGGTCATTAAAAGTTGCAAAAAAATTGATCCCATGATATCTGCAATCCAATATCTTATAGCAGAGAAATCCATGTTTTTCTTAAAACGTAAATGAGATATCAAGATCTATGGGCAGGACATAGATCTTCCTGAGAATCTGCCTCCAGATATTATTTTAAATGAAAGGCAGCATTACTAGTTAGACCACTAATGACTGAGAATTATAATCACAATCAGCAGAACTGAACTTTTCCTAATTACACACACTTCAGAAGGTGCCGCCTTCCTCACACACTGCTGTGAGCTCTGCTGCAGTGCTGTACCCGATTTTGACACTTTTTCAGCTTCCATCTCATGGGCAGCCGCCAGTGTGATGGGAAGGGGCAGTACAGCTGAACTGACAACAGGGAAGGTGCTGCTGCAGATGTGTTTGTAATGAGACAAAGCTCACCTCTGCTGTACTGCGTTAATTATAATCAGGTACAGTCAAGCATTGAGATTAGGAGAGCTGGCTGTTGATCATTAGATGTCTCACATTGAGAACAACTGTCTTCATTTAAATAAGCTCCGGAGGCAAACGGTCAGGGAGATCCATGTCCGGCCCATAGAGCTTAACAGCTCATTTACATATTAACACAAATATAGATTTCTCTCTGAAATAGGACATCGAATTACAGATATCAAGATGTCATTTTATTGAAATCCCTAAGACAAATATGCCCATATAGAAGGCAGATTCTATATATATATATATATATATATATATATATATATATATATATATATATATATATATATATATATATATACACACATATAATTTGCTTGCATTTCCTTTTCTACATTGAAATGGCTCGTTCAACCCAGGAGAACAAGTCTGAAGTAGTCACAAAGCACAGGATTTTCGAGTTTCGCGCTGAGAGTAAAGACCTTCCTTACCTGACCCATCTATCGCAATTAACAACATCATGCTTTCCCCCGTACCGGAGGTCCGCTGCAACGTAGTAACCCCTGGCTCTGCCCTGTCCTTCAAACTGCACATCCCAGCTCTGTCCACCTCCTGTTGCCTCCAGCCCAAAAATATCTCCAGAATCCATCCTTTCCTCAACCGTCAATCTACTAAAATGCTTGTGCATGCCCCCATCATCTCCCGCCTTGACTACTGCAATATCCTTTTCTATGGCCTCCGTGCTAACACCCTTGCACCTCTCCAGTCCATCCTTAACTCTGCTGCCTGACTAATTAATCCAGTTCATATTACTAATACTAACCTACAAAGCCATTCATAACCTGTCTCCTCCATATATCTCAGAACTAATCTCCCCTCATGTAATCTCTGGTCCTCCCAAGACCTCCTTCTCTTGTCACTTATTCGCTCCTCACCTAACCGCCTCCAAGACTTCTACCGAATATCCCCCATCCTCTGGAATTCTTTGCCCCAACACGTCCGACTATCAACCACATTCGGATCAATCAGACGAAACCTGAAAACCCACCTCTTCAGGAAAGCCTACAGCCTGCAATGACCCCGCTGCCCCCTCATCAACACAATAGCTCCTGCACCCTCATCCTATTGTCCCCTTCCCCACCATCCTGTAGAATGTAAGCCCGCAAGGGCAGAATCCTCGCCCCTCTGTATCAGTCTGTAATTGTTAGTTTGCTTACTGTAAGTGATATCTGTAACTTGTATGTAACCCCTTCTCATGTACAGCACCATGGAATCAATGGTGCTATATAAATAAAAATAATAATACACACCTTTTTTGAATTTATGCTTTTTTTTTTTTTTTTTTTTTTTAACAGGTGGAATCTAAAGACAAAAAAGTCCTAATTTACCCATGTTGCAAACAGTGTGGAAACGGTCAAGTCTTTTAAAGCGAACCTGTCACCATGTTTGACCAATCTGAGATAAGGCCACCACCTTTCAGCCCTGATATACAGCATTCTATAATGTTGTATTTAAGCCCCCGACCCGAACCGCAAAGTCAAGAAAAACGCCTTTTATTACACTTACTACGGGGTGGTCCGGTCTGAGGGGTGTGGCTGGTCTTGGACAGTTGCCTCCCTTATTGCTATGCCATCCTTTCTGCTTCGTGTGGATGACAAGTCCCGACGTCATCCACAGTCTCCCCCAGCATCGCGCTCCTGCCCAGGCTTACTTCTCTGCCCTAAGGTAGAGTAAAGTACTGCAGTGCGCATGTGCCAGGGGACTTTGATCTTTCCCGATGCCTGGGCATCACTGTACTTTACTCTGCCATAGTCAAGGTGGAGAAGTACACATGTGCAGCAGCGCGATGCCAGGGGAGACTGTGTGGATTACGTGGGGACGCGTAATCCACACAAAGCAAGATGAAAGATGACATAGCAAAAAGAAGGGATGCATCGGACCAACACCAGCAACACCCCAATAATTAAAAAAAAGGGCATGGGTTCCCCTGTATTTTTGATACAGACTCCTTTAATGAATCTAAATTAAATCATTCTCCCATCATCACCCATTCCACTGAAGCCACGGTATCCTGTAATAGAACAACAGCTGTCTGCTTGGTTGGTTGTAAAAAAAAAAAAAAAAATGGGGGGTACCTCACGTCGTTTTCTTAACCCCTCTGTGACCTTAGACGTACTATCCCGTCGAGGTGCCCTGGGCTTATCTGACCCTGGACGGGATAGTACGTCATAGCGATCGGCAGCGCTCACGGGGGGAGCGCCGCCGATCGCGGCCGGGTGTCAGCTGCTTATCGCAGCTGACATCCGGCACTATGTGCCAGGAGCGGTCACGGACCGCCCCCGGCACATTAACCCCTGGCACACCGCGATCAAAGATGATCGCGATGTGCCGGCGGTGCAGGGAAGCACCGCGCAGGGAGGGGGCTCCCTGCGGGCTTCCCTGAGCCCCCCGCAGCAACGCGATGTGATCGCGTTGCTGCGAGGGTCTCCTCACCTCCCTCCCTGCTCGAGCCCCGGATCCAAGATGGCCGCGGATCCGGGTCCTGCAGGGAGGGAGGTGTCTTCACAGAAGCCTGCTCAGAGCAGGCACTGTGAAGCAGCCTGCACTCCTATCAGATCAGTGATCTGACAGAGTGCTGTGCAAACTGTCAGATCACTGATCTGTGATGTCCCCCCCGGGACAAAGTAAAAAAGTAAAAAAAAAAATTTCCAAATGTGTAAAAAAAATAAAAAAAAATATTCCAAAATAATGAAAAAAAAAAAAAAATATTATTCCCATAAATACATTTCTTCATCTAAATAAAAAAAACAAAACAATAAAAGTACACATATTTAGTATCGCCGCGTCCGTAACGACCCGACCTATAAAACTGTCCCACTAGTTAACCCCTTCAGTAAACACCGTAAGAAAAAAAAAAAAAAAACGAGGCAAAAAACAACGCTTTATTATCATACCGCCGAACAAAAAGTGGAATAGCACGCAATCAAAAGGACAGATATAAATAACCATGGTACCGCTGAAAGCGTCATATTGTCCCGCAAAAAAAGAGCCGCCATACAGCATCATCAGCAAAAAAATAAAAAAGTTATGGTCCTGAGAATAAAGCGATGCAAAAATAATTATTTTTTCTGTAAAATAGTTTTTATCGTATAAAAGCACCAAACCATAAAAAAATGATATAAATGAGGTATCGCTGTAATCGTACTGACCCGAAGAATAAAACTGATTTATCAATTTTACCAAACGCGGAACGGTATAAACGCCTCCCCCAATAGAAATTCATGAATAGCTGGCTTTTGGTCATTCTTCCTCACAAAAATCGGAATAAAAAGCGATAAAAAAATGTCACGTGCCCAAAAATGTTTTCAATAAAAACGTCAACTCGTCCCGCAAAAAACAAGACCTCACATGACTCTGTGGACCAAAATATGGAAAAATTATAGCTCTCAAAATGTGGTATTGCAAAAAATATTTTTTGCAATAAAAAGGGTCTTTCAGTGTGTGACGGCTGCCAATCATAAAAATCCGCTAAAAAACCCGCTATAAAAGTAAATCAAACCCCCCTTCATCACCCCCTTAGTTAGGGAAAAATAAAAAAAAATGTATTTATTTCAATTTTCCCATTAGGGCTAGGGTTAGGGCTAGGATTAGGGTTAGGGTTAGGGCTAGGGTTAGGGCTAGGGTTAGGGCTAGGGCTAGGGCTAGGGCTAGGGTTAGGGCTAGGGTTAGGGCTAGGGCTAGGGTTAGGGCTAGGGTTAGGGCTAGGGTTAGGGTTAGGGCTAGGGTTAGGGTTAGGGTTGGGGCTACAGTTAGGGTTGGGGCTAAAGTTAGGGTTAGGGTTTAGATTACATTTACAGTTGGGAATAGGGTTGGGATTAGGGTTAGTGGTGTGTCAGGGTTAGAAGTGTGGTTAGGGTTACCGTTGGAATTAGGGTTAGGGGTGTGTTTAGATTAGGGTTTCAGTTATAATTGGGGGGTTTCCACTGTTTCGGCACATCAGGGGCTCTCCAAACACGACATGGCGTCCGATCTCAATTCCAGCCAATTCTGCGTTGAAAAAGTAAAACAGTGCTCCTTCCCTTCCGAGCTTTCCTGTGTGCCCAAACAGGGGTTTACCCCAACATATGGGGTATCAGCGTACTCAGGACAAATTGGACAACAACTTTTGTGGACCAATTTCTCCTGTTACCCTTGGGAAAATACAAAACTGGGGGCTAAAAAATAATTTTTGTGGGAAAACAAAAAGATTTTTTATTTTCACGGCTCTGCGTTATAAACTGTAGTGAAACACTTGGGGGTTCAAAGTTCTCACAACACATCTAGATAAGTTCATTGAGGGGTCTAGTTTCCAATATGGGGTCACTTGTGGGGGGTTTCTACTGTTTAGGTACATTAGGGGCTCTGCAAACGCAATGTGACGCCTGCAGACCAATCCATCTAAGTCTGCATTCCAAATGATGCTCCTTCCCTTCCGAGCCCTCCCATGCGCCCAAACGGTGGTTCCCCCCCACATATCGGGTATCAGCGTACTCAGGACAAATTGGACAACAACATTTAGGGTCCAATTTCTCCTGCTAACCTTGGAAAAATACAAAACTGGGGGCTAAAATATAATTTTTGTGGAAAAAAATATTTTTTATTTGCATGGCTCTGCGTTATAAACTGTAGTGAAATACTTGGGGGTTCAAAGCTCTCACAACACATCAAGATGAGTTCCTTAGGGGGTCTACTTTCCAAAATGGTGTCACTTGTGGGGGGTTTCTACTGTTTAGGTACATTAGGGGCTCTGCAAACGCAATGTGACGCCTGCAGACCATTCCATCTAAGTCTGCATTCCAAATGATGCTCCTTCCCTTCCGAGCCCTCCCATGCGCCCAAACGGTGGTTCCCCCCCACATATCGGGTATCAGCGTACTCAGGACAAATTGGACAACAACATTTAGGGTCCAATTTCTCCTGCTAACCTTGGAAAAATACAAAACTGGGGGCTAAAATATAATTTTTGTGGGAAAACAAAAATATTTTTTATTTGCATGGCTCTGCGTTATAAACTGTAGTGAAATACTTGGGGGTTCAAAGCTCTCACAACACATCAAGATGAGTTCCTTAGGGGGTCTACTTTCCAAAATGGTGTCACTTGTGGGGGGTTTCTACTGTTTAGGTACATTAGGGGCTCTGCAAACGCAATGTGACGCCTGCAGACCATTCCATCTAAGTCTGCATTCCAAATGGCGCTCCTTCCCTTCCGAACCCTCCCATGCGCCCAAACGGTGGTTCCCCCCCACATATGGGGTATCAGCGTACTCAGGACAAATTGGACAACAACTTTTGGGGTCCAATTTCTCCTGTTACCCTAGGGAAAATACAAAACTGGGGGCTAAAAAATAATTTTTGTGGGAAAAAAATTTTGTTTTATTTTTATGGCTCTGCATTATAAACTTCTGTGAAGCCCTTGGTGGGTCAAAGTGCTCACCACACATCCAGATAAGTTCCTTAGGGGGTCTACTTTCCAAAATGGTGTCACTTGTGGGGGGTTTCAATGTTTAGGCACATCAGTGGCTCTCCAAACGCAACATGGCGTCCCATCTCAATTCCTGTCAATTTTGCATTGAAAAGTCAAACGGCGCTCCTTCCCTTCCGAGCTCTCCCATGCGCCCAAACAGTGGTTTACTGCCACATATGGGGTATCAGCGTACTCAGGACAAATTGGACAACAACTTTTTGGGTCCAATTTCTCCTGTTACCCTTGGTAAAATAAAACAAATTGGAGCTGAAGTAAATTTTTTGTGTAGAAAAGTTAAATGTTCATTTTTATTTAAACATTCCAAAAATTCCTATTAAACACCTGAAGGGTTAATAAACTTCTTGAATGTGGTTTTGAGCACCTTGAGGGGTGCAGTTTTTAGAATGGTGTCACACTTGGGCATTTTCTATCATATAGACCCCTCAAAATGACTTCAAATGAGACGTGGTCCCTAAAAAAAAATGGTGTTGTAAAAATGAGAAATTGCTGGTCAACTTTTAACCCTTATAACTCCCTAACAAAAAAAAAAATTGGTTCCAAAATTATGCTGATGTAAAGGAGACATGTGGGAAATGTTACTTATTAAGTATTTTGTGTGACATATCTCTGTGATTTAATTGCATAAAAATTCAAAGTTTGAAAATTGCGAAATTTTCAAAATTTTCGCCAAATTTCCGTTTTTTTCACAAATAATCGCAGGTACTATCAAAGAAATTTTACCACTATCATGAAGTACAATATGTCACGAGAAAACAATGTCAGAATCACCAGGATCCGTTGAAGCGTTTCGGAGTTATAACCTCATAAAGGGACAGTGGTCAGAATTGTAAAAATTGGCCTGGTCATTAACGTGCAAACCACCCTTGGGGGTAAAGGGGTTAAAAAAAAAAAAAAAAAAAAAAAAAAATTTATTTAACCCCTTTACCCCTAAGGGTGGTTTGCACGTCAATGACCAGGCCAATTTTTACAATTCTGACCACTGTCCCTTTATGAGGTTATAACTCCGAAACGCTTCAACGGATCCTGGTGATTCTGACATTGTTTTCTCGTGACATATTGTACTTCATGATAGTGGTAAAATTTCTTTGATAGTACCTGCGTTTATTTGTGAAAAAAAACGGAAATTTGGTGAAAATTTTGAAAATTTCGCAATTTTCAAACTTTGAATTTTTATGCAATTAAATCACAGAGATATGTCACACAAAATACTTAATAAGTAACATTTCCCACATGTCTCCTTTACATCAGCATAATTTTGGAACCAAATTTTTTTTTTGTTAGGGAGTTATAAGGGTTAAAAGTTGACCAGCAATTTCTCATTTTTACAACACCATTTTTTTTTAGGGACCACGTCTCATTTGAAGTCATTTTGAGGGGTCTATATGATAGAAAATGCCCAAGTGTGACACCATTCTAAAAACTGCACCCCTCAAGGTGCTCAAAACCACATTCAAGAAGTTTATTAACCCTTCAGGTGTTTAATAGGAATTTTTGGAATGTTTAAATAAAAATGAACATTTAACTTTTTTACACAAAAAATTTACTTCAGCTCCAATTTGTTTTATTTTACCAAGGGTAACAGGAGAAAATGGACCCCAAAAGTTGTTGTCCAATTTGTCCTGAGTACGCTGATACCCCATATGTGGCAGTAAACCACTGTTTGGGCGCATGGGAGAGCTCGGAAGGGAAGGAGCGCCGTTTGACTTTTCAATGCAAAATTGACAGGAATTGAGATGGGACGCCATGTTGCGTTTGGAGAGCCACTGATGTGCCTAAACATTGAAACCCCCCACAAGTGACACCATTTTGGAAAGTAGACCCCCTAAGGAACTTATCTGGATGTGTGGTGAGCACTTTGACCCACCAAGTGCTTCACAGAAGTTTATAATGCAGAACCGTAAAAATAAAAAATCATATTTTTTCACAAAAATCATATTTTTGCCCCCAATTTTTTATTTTTCCAAGGGTAAGAGAAGAAATTGGACCTCAAAAGTTGTTGTCCAATTTGTCCTGAGTACGCTGATACCCCATATGTGGCAGTAAACCACTGTTTGGGCGCATGGGAGAGCTCGGAAGGGAAGGAGCGCCGTTTGACTTTTCAATGCAAAATTGACAGGAATTGAGATGGGACGCCATGTTGCGTTTGGAGAGCCACTGATGTGCCTAAACATTGAAACCCCCCACAAGTGACACCATTTTGGAAAGTAGACCCCCTAAGGAACTTATCTGGATGTGTGGTGAGCACTTTGACCCACCAAGGGCTTCACAGAAGTTTATAATGCAGAGCCATAAAAATAAAACTTTTTTTCCCACAAAAATTATTTTTTAGCCCCCAGTTTTGTATTTTCCCTAGGGTAACAGGAGAAATTGGACCCCAAAAGTTGTTGTCCAATTTGTCCTGAGTACGCCGATAACCCATATGTGGGGAGGAACCACCGTTTGGGCGCATGGGAGGGCTCGGAAGGGAAGGAGCGCCATTTGGAATGCAGACTTAGATGGACTGGTCTGCAGGCGTCACATTGCGTTTGCAGAGCCCCTAATGTACCTAAACAGTAGAAACCCCCCACAAGTGACACCATATTGGAAACTAGACCCCTCAATGAACTTATCTAGATGTGTTGTGAGAACTTTGAACCCCCAAGTGTTTCACTACAGTTTATAACGCAGAGCCGAGAAAATAAAAAATCTTTTTGTTTTCCCACAAAAATTATTTTTTAGCCCCCAGTTTTGTATTTTCCCAAGGGTAACAGGAGAAATTGGTCCACAAAAGTTGTTGTCCAATTTGTCCTGAGTACGCTGATACCCCATATGTGAGGGTAAACCCCTGTTTGGGCACACTGGAGAGCTCGGAAGGGAAGGAGCACTGTTTTACTTTTTCAACGCAGAATTGGCTGGAATTGAGATCGGACGCCATGTCATGTTTGGAGAGACCCTGATGTGCCGAAACAGTGGAAACCCCCCAATTATAACTGAAACCCTAATCTAAACACACCCCTAACCCTAATTCCAACGGTAACCCTAACCACACCTCTAACCCTGACACACCCCTAACCCTAATCCCAACCCTATTCCCAACTGTAAATGTAATCTAAACCCTAACCCTAACTTTAGCCCCAACCCTAACTGTAGCCCCAACCCTAACCCTAGCCCTAACCCTAGCCCTAATCCTAGCCCTAACCCTAACCCTAGCCCTAACCCTAGCGGGAAAATGGAAATAAATACATTTTTTTTTATTTTTCCCTAACTAAGGGGGTGATGAAGGGGGGTTTGATTTACTTTTATAGTGAGTTTTTTAGCGGATTTTTATGATTGGCAGCCGTCACACACTGAAAGACCCTTTTTATTGCAAAAAATATTTTTTGCAATACCACATTTTGAGAGCTATAATTTTTCCATATTTTGGTCCACAGAGTCATGTGAGGTCTTGTTTTTTGTGGGACGAGTTGACGTTTTTATTGAAAACATTTTCGGGCACGTGACATTTCTTGATCGCTTTTTATTCCGATTTTTGTGAGGAAGAATGACCAAAAACCAGCTATTCATGAATTTCTATTGGGGGAGGCGTTTATACCGTTCCGCGTTTGGTAAAATTGATAAAGCAGTTTTATTCTTCGGGTCAGTACGATTACAGCGATACCTCATTTATATCATTTTTTTATGGTTTGGCGCTTTTATACGATAAAAACTATTTTACAGAAAAAATAATTATTTTTGCATCGCTTTATTCTCAGGACTATAACTTTTTTATTTTTTTGCTGATGATGCTGTATGGCGGCTCGTTTTTTGCGGGACAATATGACGCTTTCAGCGGTACCATGGTTATTTATATCTGTCCTTTTGATCGCGTGTTATTCCACTTTTTGTTCGGCGGTATGATAATAAAGCGTTGTTTTTTGCCTCGTTTTTTTTTTTTTTTCTTACGGTGTTTACTGAAGGGGTTAACTAGTGGGACAGTTTTATAGGTCGGGTCGTTACGGACGCGGCGATACTAAATATGTGTACTTTTATTGTTTTTTTTTTATTTAGACGAAGAAATGTATTTATGGGAATAATATATTTTTTTTTTTTTCATTATTTTGGAATATTTTTTTTTTATTTTTTTTTACACATTTGGAAAAAATTTTTTTTACTTTTTTACTTTGTCCCAGGGGGGGGCATCACAGATCAGTGATCTGACAGTTTGCACAGCACTCTGTCAGATCACTGATCTGACATGCAGCGCTGCAGCCTTCACAGTGCCTGCTCTGAGCAGGCTCTGTGAAGCCACCTCCCTCCCTGCAGGACCCGGATCCGCGGCCATCTTGGATCCGGGGCTGGAGGAAGCAGGGAGGGAGGTGAGACCCTCGCAGCAACGCGATCACATCGCGTTGCTCCGGGGGTCTCAGGGAAGCCCGCAGGGAGCCCCCTCCCTGCGCGGTGCTTCCCTGCACCGCCGGCACATCGCGATCATCTTTGATCGCGGTGTGCCAGGGGTTAATGTGCCGGGGGCGGTCCGTGACCGCTCCTGGCACATAGTGCCGGATGTCAGCTGCGATAAGCAGCTGACACCCGGCCGCGATCGGCCGCGCTCCCCCCGTGAGCGCGGCCGATCGGCTATGACGTACTATCCCGTCCAGGGTCAGATAAGCCCAGGGCACCTCGACGGGATAGTACGTCTAAGGTCACAGAGGGGTTAAATAATTTAAAAAAAACAGGATTTTTGGTTGCTTACCGTAAAATCTGTTTCTTGGAGCCTCCATTGGGGGACACAGGAACCATGGGGTGTATGCTGCTGCCACTAGGAGGCTGACACTATGCAAATAAAAAAGTTAGCTCCTCCTCTGCAGTGTACACCCCACCGACTGGCATTATACTCTTCAGTTAGTGAGAAAGCAGTAGGAGAAAAATAACAAGGTTGAAAAAACCATAACCACAAACTTGAGAACTGTAAACGTGAGAACAGTCATAGAACATATAACAAAAACATTGGGAGGGAGCTGTGTCCCCCAATGGAGGCTCCAAGAAACAGATTTCACGGTAAGCAACCAAAAATCCTGTTTTCTTTATCGCCTCTCATTGGGGGACACAGGAACCATGGGACGTCCCAAAGCAGTCCCAAGGGCGGGAAAAACAGACTTCCATCAGGTCAGAGGACTCACCACTGCCGGCTGCAAGATCCTTCTGCCTAGGCTGGCGTCCGCCGAAGCGTAGGTATGGACCTTGTAAAACTTGGCGAACGTGTGGATGGAAGACCAGGTTGCCGCTTTACATAGCTGTAGGGCGGAAGCCCTGTGGTGCACCGCCCAGGAGGCGCCGACTGCCCGGGCGGAGCGAGCCTTGATCCCAGAGGGAGGCACTCTGTTCTTGACCAGGTAAGCCTCCAGAATAGCCGTTCTGATCCAGCGAGCGATAGTCGCCTTAGAAGCCGGCTGGTCTCTGCGCGAGCCATCAGGAATGGCGAAAAGAGAATCCGTCTTCCGGAAAGTGGACGTTCTATCCAGATAGATCTTCACTGCCCTGACAAGGTCCAGCTTGTTCAACGATCGCTCCAGAAGATGAGTCGGAGCTGGACAAAAGGAAGGTAGAACGATGTCCTCGTTGAGGTGGAATGTGGAAACCACCTTAGGAAGAAAGGAAGGCGGAGGCCTGAGGACCACCTTGTCCTGGTGGATAACCAAGAAAGGAGGACGGCAAGAGAGAGCCGCCAACACGGAGACGCGGCGGATAGAAGTGATGGCCACAAGAAAGGCCACCTTCAAGACAGAACTGATAGGGAAACCTCCCTGAGAAGTTCAAAGGGGGGAACCCTCAGAACGTCCAGTACCAGGTTTAAATCCCATGAATCCACAGGGGCCCTGTACGGAGGGACCGCGTGGGCTACTCCTTGAAGGAAGGTCTTAACCTGTGGTCTGGAAGCTAAAGTCTTTTGAAAAAGGATGGAAAGCACAGAAACCTGGCCCTTCAGGGAACTAAGAGCATGGTCCGAATCCAGTCCTGCCTGAAGGAAAACCAAGATGGAAGGCAGGGAAAAGGACATAGGTGAAACGCGGTTGGACTCGCACCAACGGAAGTAAGCTTTCCAGGCACAATAGTAGATCCTGGAAGATGAAGGCTTCCGAGCCTGAATCATGGTGAAAAATCACCCGGGCCGAAAGGCCGGACGCTCTTAGAACTGCGGTCTCAACAGCCACGCCGATAAACTGAGCGACTGAGAATTCGGGTGGGAGATCGGACCCTGAGACAGCAGATCGGGCCAGACTGGAAGGCGCCAGGGAGCGTCCGCGAGAAGATTGATGAGCTCCGCGAACCAAGCTGTCCAAGGCCAATCCGGGGCGATTAGAATGACCGGCATCCCTTCTGCTTTGATCTTTTTCAGCAGTTTGGGAAGCAAGGGAAGGGGTGGGAACAGGTAGGGCAGCCCGAACTGTGACCAAGGAATGGCCAGAGCGTCGACGTCCACTGCGAGAGGATCGCGAGACCTGGAGACGAACCGCGGAATCTTCCTGTTCGTTCGAGACGCCGTGAGGTCCACGTCCGGAGTCCCCCATCGAAGACAAATCTGATGGAAGACCTCCGGACGTAAGGACCATTCCCCTGCCGCGAGACCCTCGCGGCTGAGGAAGTCGGCGGCCCAATTGTCCACGCCGGGGATATGCACCGCGGATATCACCGGAACCGTTGCCTCTGCCCAAAGGAGAATCCTGGATACCTCGGCCAAGGCGCTCCGAGTTCCCCCCTGATGGTTGACATATGCCACCGCCGTGGCATTGTCCATCTGGATTCAGATAGGAAGGCCCCTGCGAATCCTTTCCCAGTGACGAAGGGACAGAAAAAAATGGCCCGGATCTCGAGGACATTGATCGGTAAGGTTGACTCTTGCGCTGACCAGCGGCCCTGTACAGTCAGGTGGCGAAACACTGCACCCCAGCCGAGCAGGCTGGCATCCGTCGTCATCACTTGCCAGTGAACTGGAAGGAAGGACCTGCCCTGGGACATGAGAGACCGTTTGACTCGGGGGGGGGGGGAGAGTCGGATCGGGCGGTCCATGGGGAAAACAGACCTGTTCCACTGAGACAGGATGGCTTGCTGAAGAGGTCGAGAATGAAATTGGGCGAAGGGAATCGCTTCCAATGTTGCTACCATCCTCCCCAAAACCTTCATGGCCGATCGGAGGGAGGGAGGCCGAGGGCCCTGGAGCACGCGTACGTCCTGACGAAGAATGGATCTCTTGACTTCGGGGAGAAAGACCCTGGTCCGACGGGTGTCGAAGAGCATGCCCAGAATGATGATGCGCTGAGAAGGAATAAGACAGGACTTCTTCCGGTTGACCAACCACCTGAAAACGGGCTAGGGTATCAACGATGGACAGGCTTTCGTGGGCCTGAGAAAAGGACGGAGCCTTGATGAGGATGTCGTCGAGGTATGGAAAAAGACCCAGACCTCTGACCCTCAAGATGGCCATCAGTGCCGCCATGATCTTCGTGAAGACTCTTGGGGCGGTATGCAAGACCGAACGGCAGGGCGACGAACTGAAAGTGTTCCTGGAGCAGCGTAAAGCGCAGGAATCGGTGATGTCCTGGAAATATCGGAACATGGAGGTAGACATCCTGAACATCTATGGAACACAGAAATTCGTGAGCCTCCATGGAAGCGATTACCGAACGAAGGGATTCCATCCTGAAGTGCTTTAGACGGACTCTCCTGTTTAGTAATTTGAGATCCAGAATGGGACGCACTCTGCCGTCTTTTTTCGGTACTACAAAAAGGTTTGAGTAGAAATCTGTGAACCGTTCTTTTTCTTGGACGGGAACGATTACCCCGGCTTTGAGGAGAGACGCGATGGCTGCGAAGAAACCCGGAACTAGAGCGGAATCTCTTGGAGGTCGGGATTCGAAGAAACGATCCCGGGGTCGAGAAAGGAACTCTATCTTGTATCCCGAGGATACAACTTCCCTGACCCAAGCGTCCTCTCCTGAGGAGATCCAGACGTCCCTGAAGAAGAGACGGCCGCCCAGCCTGGGAAGTGGCCTGGCTACTAGTCGAGTCATGCCGAGGAGGTCCTTCCAGTCCTGGACCTGGAGGATCTACCCTGGGAGTAGCGAGGAAGGAGTGGGCCTCAAGGATACCGTCTTCTCCTCTTGACGGCCTGTGGCCTCTGTTGCTGCTGGGAGAAGGAATTTGATGCCGCGAAGCGCCAAAAGGACCGAAAAGACCAAAATTGACGTCTAGGAGGAGGGCGTCGAGGCTAGGCCTGGGGAAGAAGGGAACTCGTACCCCCTGTAGCGTCCTTAATGAGTTGGTCTAGCTTAGAACCAAAGAGACGAGACCCCTGAAAAGGAAGGCTGGTAAGGGACTTTTTAGAAGACAAATCCGCCTGCCAGGCCTTAAGCCAAACGGTTCGGCGGATGGCAACCGCGTTGCTGGACGCCTGAGCCGCACAAGACGCGGCGTCCAGGGAGGCGGAGACCAGATATTCACCCGCGTGAGAAATCTGGTAGGCAAGTTCCGCCAGCTGTCCGGATTGAACCCCGTCCAGGATGCCCTGAAGAAAAGATCCCGGGGGAATGGAGGGGAAATACTCACCTAAACATCCCACGCCGTTACTAACCTGAGGGGAATGAGACGTCCACGGAGCTGTGATGGACGTCCTCGTCTCCTCCGACCGACAGGCTCTGGTAGGCGAGTGGGTGGGGGACGGGGCCAGGACCGGACTTCTGAGCACGCTTGTGTGCTAGGATCTTGGTCCTGGAGAGGGATCTATGAGGATACGGGGTGGCAGTACACGCCGTACTCATAGTCCGCTTTGTGGGACTACAGGTTTGACTGCTCACCCTGTATCCCTTCCGAAAAAAACCTGAAAGAAAACGACGCACATTGAGGTAGATAAGGGTCTAATAAAAGACCCGTGTCCACCTCCTACTGACACTAAGCTAAACTGAAGAGTATAATGCCAGTCGGTTGGGTGTACACTGCAGAGGAGGAGCTAACTTTTTTATTTGCATAGTGTCAGCCTCCTAGTGGCAGCAGCATACACCCCATGGTTCCTGTGTCCCCCAATGAGAGGCGATAAAGAAAAAAATCAGAGTGGAGACCCATCTATTCTTGATAACCAGCCTTGTTAAAGCCGACAGCTGAGAGCTGCAGCCCCCAGCAGTCAGTTTTGCCTGGCTGGTTATATAAAAAAAACAAAAAAAAAACAGCGGAACCTGTTTATTTATTTATTTATTTAGAGTGCAGGCACCGGCTTATGAATCCTCCCATCAGCCGCCGCCCGATCTCGCTGTTATAAGCAGCAGCAGGCGTAGGCTGATGGGAGCAGTAGTCCTATCAGTCGACACCAGCGAACGGAGGTAAACTTTTTACCTCTGATCACAGCTGCGAGCTCACGCTGTCATTTGACAGCGTGGGAACCGTGGCTGTATGACCGGCGATAATGATTTTACTACCTATCAGAAGCAGTGTTTGCCACGCTGTCATGCACATGACAGCACAACAAACACCCGGGGTTCGGGTTTCCGAACCTGAACAGTAACAATGACTTCCTGGTGGTGCCTGGACAGTAGGTATTTGGTAAGGAAGCCGAACTTTACAGTTTGGATTTGCCCATTTCTAGTCACAACTTGTGTGGTAAAATGAATGAAATTATGGCTGAAAAGAAGGACCAGCAATAATGATGAGCGAATATACTCATTACTCGAGATTTCCCAAGCACGCTCGGGTGACCTCCGAGTATTTTTTAGTGCTCGGAGATTTCGTTTTCATCGCCGCAGCTGAATGTTTACATCTGATAGCTAGCATAAGTACATGTGGGGGTTGCCTGGTTGCTAGGGAATCCCCACAAGTAATCAAGCTGGCTAACAGATGTAAATCATTCAGCTGAGGTGAGGAAACTAAATCTCCGAGCACTAACAAATACTCAGAGGTCACCCGAGCGTGCTCTGGAAATCTCGAGTAACGAGTATATTCGCTCATCACTAACCAGCAACTATAAACAATTAAGATTGCTATATTATAATAAAAGTTATTTAAAACTCATTTACCTTAAGTAATTCTAGGCCTGCCCTGATTGCTTGATCTGTCGACACACCTTCCTCTTCATCGTCCACTGTGCCGTCTATGGACTTGTTCACCAGTTTAATGAGGGAACTTGTAAAGAAAACATTCAAACAAATGAGTGTATATTACTAAGAGCTAAGGGCATATACAGCTGGGGTAATCAACTCCTGTGCCAATACAGTTTCAAAAGTGAAAATGCTAGGACTGCTCTATATAGTTACATGAATGTCTATAGTCAATCAACTTGGATGTATATGTATATGTATATTTATAAAAAAAAAAAAGATTCAAAATGGTTTCGGTCTTTAACCCCGAGCATGCCTTCATCTTCCTGACCAGGCCAAATTTTACAACTCTGTCCAAAGTCACTATATGAGGTCATAACTCTGGAACACTTCAACATATCCCAGTGACTCAGACTCTGAAACCAGAAAACTGGAGGTCAGATTTTGCCCCACTGTATAAATGGACAGTACTGCTTAGCCTCACGGCGAGACTTGGGAGGGACAGAGCACTATTGGACACTTGGAGAACAATTTTCATGGGCTAGTTTGGGACTCCATGTACAGAGCCCCTACGTAATAGAAGAGCAGAATCCCCCTCAAGTGACAATTTTTGGGAATTAAACCCCTCTGGGAATTTATTTACAGGTGTAGGGATGATTTTGACTACATGTGTATTTTTCAGAAACAAGCAGCAATGGATATTGCTGGGTGAAAATTGCAAATCTGCCATTGTAGTGCCCTTACGCTGTAGTGCCCATACATTGTGGCCAGCCCGTGCTTCTGAACACATGGACCCCCATAAATTAACCCCTTTACCCCTAAGGGTGGTTTGCACGTTAATGACCGGGCCAATTTTTACAATTCTGACCACTGTCCCTTTATGAGGTTATAACTCTGGAACGCTTCAACAGATCCTGGTGACTCTGACATTGTTTTCTTGTGACATATTGTACTTCATGCTAGTGGTAAAATTTCTTTGATATTACCTGTGTTTATTTGTTAAAAAAACGGAAATTTGGCGAAAATTTTGAAAATTTCGCAATTTCCCAACTTTGTATTTTTATGCAATTAAATCACAGAGATATGTCACTCAAAATACTTAATAAGTAACATTTCCCACGTCTACTTTACATCAGCACAATTTTGGAACCAAAAATTTTTTTTGTTAGGGAGTTATAAGGGTTAAAAGTTGACCAGCAATTTCTCATTTTCACACCATTTTTTTTTTCTTAGGGACCACATCACATTTGAAGTCACTTTGAGGGGTCTATATGATAGAAAATACCCAAGTGTGACACCATTCTAAAAACTGCACCCCTCAAGGTGCTCAAAACCATATTAAAGAAGTTTATTAACCCTTCAGGTGTTTCACAGGTATTTTGGAATGTTTAAATAAAAATGAACATTTAACTTTTTTTCACAAAAAATTTACTTCAGCTCCAATTTGTTTTATTTTACCAAGGGTAACAGGAGAAAATGGACCCCAAAAGTTGTTGTACCATTTGTCCTGAGTACGCTGATACCCCATATGTGGGGGTAAACCACTGTTTAGGCGCATGGGAGAGCTCGGAAGGGAAGGAGCGCCGTTTGACTTTTCAATGGAAAATTGACAGGAATTGAGATGGGACGCCATGTTGCATTTGGAGAGCCACTGATGTGCCTAAATATTGAAACCCCCCACAGGTGACACCATTTGGAAAGTAAACCCCCTAAGGAACTTATCTAGATGTGTGGTGAGCACTTTGACCCACCAAGTGCTTCACAGAAGTTTATAATGCAGAGCCGTAAAAATAAAACAAAAATTTTTTCCCACAAAAATTAATTTTTTAGCCCCCAGTTTTGTATTTTCCCGAGGGTAACAAGAGAAATTGGACCCCAAAAGTTGTTGTCCAATTTGTCCTGAGTACGCTGATACCCCATATGTGGGGGGGAACCACCGTTTGGGCGCATGGGAGGGCTCGGAAGGGAAGGGGCGCCATTTGGAATGCAGACTTAGATGGAATGGTCTGCAGGTGTCACATTGCGTTTGCAGAGCCCCTAATGTACCTAAACAGTAGAAACCCCCCACAAGTGACACCATTTTGGAAAGTAGACCCCCTAAGGAACTCATTTAGATGTGTTGTGAGAGCTTTGAACCCCCAAGTGTTTCACTACAGTTTATAACGCAGAGCCGTGCAAATAAAAAATATTTTTTTTCCCACAAAAATTATTTTTTAGCCCCCAGTTTTGTATTTTTCCAAGGGTAACAGGAGAAATTGGACCCTAAATATTGTTGACCAATTTGTCCTGAGTACGCTGATACCCGATATCTGGGGGGGGGGGGGACCACTGTTTGAGCGCATGCAGAGCTCGGAAGGGAAGGAGCATCATTTGGAATGCAGACTTAGATGGATTGGTCTGCAGGCGTCACATTGCGTTTGCAGAGCCCCTAATGTACCTAAACAGTAGAAACCCCCCACAAGTGACCCCATATTGGAAACTAGACCCCCCCCAAGGAACTTATCTAGATGTGTTGTGAGAACTTTGAACCCCCAAGTGTTTCACTAGTTTATAACGCAAAGCCATGAAAATAAAAAAATTAAAAATTTTCCCCCGAAAATTATTTTTTAGCCCGCAGTTTTGTATTTTCCCAAGGGTAACAGGAGAAATTGGACCCCAAAAGTTGTTGTCAAATTTGTCCTGAGTACGCTGATACCCCATATGTGGGGGGGAACCACCGTTTGGGCGCATGGGAGAGCTCGGAAGGGAAGGAGCACTGTTTTACTTTTTCAACGCAGAATTGGCTGGAATTGAGATCGGACGCAATGTCGCGTTTGGAGAGCCCCTGATGTGCCGAAACAGTGGAAACCCCCCCAATTATAACTGAAACCCTAATCCAAACACACCCCTAACCCTAATCCCAAAGGTAACCCTAACCACACCGCGAACCCAGACAAACCCCTAACCCTAATCCCAACCGTAAATGTAATCCAAACCCTAACTTTAGCCCCAACCCTAACTGTAGCCTTAACCCTAGCCCTAATGGGAAAATGGAAATAAACACATTTTTTTATTTTTCCCTAACTAAGTGGGTGATGAAGGGGGGGTTTGACTTACTTTTATAGCGGGGTTTTTAGCGGATTTTTATGATTGGCAGCCGTCACACACTGAAAGACGCTTTTTATTGCAAAAAATATTTTTTGCGTTACCACATTTTGAGAGCTATAATTTTTTCATATTTTGGTTCACATAGTCATGTGAGGTCTTGTTTTTTGCGGGACGAGTTGATGTTTTTATTGGTAACGTTTTCGGGCACGTGACATTTTTTTGATCGCTTTTTATTCCGATTTTTGTGAAGCAGGATGACCAAAAACCAGCTATTCATGAATTTCTTTTGGGGGAGGCGTTTATACCGTTCCGCGTTTGGTAAAATTGATAAAGCAGTTTTATTCTTTGGGTCAGTACGATTACAGCGATACCTCATTTATATCATATATATTCTTTATGTTTTTGCGCTTTTATACAATAAAAACTATTTTATAGAAAAAATAATTATTTTTGCATCGCTTAATTCTGAGGACTATAACTTATTTTTTTGCTGATGATGCTATATGGCAGCTTGTTTTTTGCGGGACAAGATGATGTTTTCAGCGGTACCATGGTTATTTATATCTGTCTTTTTGATCGCGTGTTATTCCACTTTTTGTTCGGCGGTATGATAATAAAGCGTTGTTTTTTGCCTCTTTTTTTCGTACGGTGTTTACTGAAGGGGTTAACTAGTGGGACAGTTTTATAGGTTGAGTCGTTACGGATGCAGCAATACTAAATATGTGTACTTTTATTGTTTGATTTTTTTATTTAGATAAAGAAATGTATTTATGGGAATAATATATATATTTTTTTTTATTTATAATTTTTTTTTTTTTTTTTTTTTTTTTACACATGTGGAAATTTTTTTTTTAACTTTATTACTTTGTCCCAGGGGGGGACATCACAGATCGCTGATCTGACAGTTTGCACAGGGATCTGACTTACAGCGCTGCAGGCTTACCAAGCGCCTGCTCTGAGCAGGCACTTGGTAAGCCACCTCCCTCCCTGCAGGACCCGGATGCCGTGGCCATTTTGGATCTGGCCTGCTGCAGGGAGGAGAAGTAAAAGACCCTCGCAGCAACGCGATCACATCGCGTAGCTGCGGGGTCTCAGGGAAGCCCGCAGGGAGCCCCCTCCCTGCGCGATGCTTCCCAATACCGCCGGCACATCAAACATGATCGCGGTGTGCTGGGGGTTAATGTGCCGGGGGCGGTCCGTGACCGCTCCTGGCACATAGTGCCCGATGTCAGCTGCGATAGGCCCAGCGCTGCAAGGCTGCAGTGCTAACCACTGCGCCACAGTGCTGCCCGCGAGTGTTTAATGGAATCAACAAATGTAATGCTCCAGATTCTCAACTAGCTCAAAGGAAGGTCAGGTTTATAGATTCTCTAATCAGCCAAACTGTTTACAGCTGTGCTAACATTCTTGCACAAGAGTTTTCAAGGGTATTCTAAAGCTAGTAAAAACAATGTACCATAAGAACACTGGAGTGATGGTTGTTGGAAATGGGCCTCTATACACCTATGAAGGTATTGCATTACAAACCAGACGTTTACAGCTAGAATAGTCAATTCCCACATTAAACAATGTATAGAGCGTATATTAATGTTAGCTTCATTGGAAAAAACGGTGCTTTTCTTTCAAAAATAAGGAAATTTCTAAGTAACCCTAAACCTTGGAATGGTAGTGTATATGTGTGTGTGTGTGTGTGTGTGTGTGTGTGTGATATAGATATATATATATATATATATATATATATATATATATATATATATATATATATATATATATATATATATATATATATATATCTATCTATCTACAGTCATGGCCAAAAGTATTAACACCCATGCAATTCTGTCAGATAATACTCAGTTTCTTCCTGAAAATTATTGCAATCACAAATTCTTTGGTATTATTATCTTCATTTAATTTGTCTTAAATGAAAAAAACACAAAAAGAATTGTCCTAAAGCCAAATTGGATATAATTGCACACCAAACATAAAAAAGGGGGTGGACAAAAGTGTTGGCACCGTTCGAAAAATCATGTGATGCTTCCCTAATTTGTGTAATTAACAGCACCTGTAACTTACCTGTGGCACCTAACAGTTGTTGGCAATAACTAAATCACCCTTGCAGCCAGTTGACATGGATTAAAGTTGACTCAACCTCTGTCCTGTGTCCTTGTGTGTACCACATTGAGCATGGAGAAAAGAAAGAAGACCAAAGAACTGTCTGAGGACTTGAGACACCAAATTGTGAGGAAGCATGAGCAATCTCAAGGCTACAAGTCCATCTCCAAAGACCTGAATGTTCCTGTGTCTATCGTGCGCAGTGTCATCAAGAAGTGTAAAGCCCATGGCACTGTGGCTAACCTCCCTAGATGTGGATGGAAAAGAAAAATTGACAAGAGATTTCAACGCAAGATTGTGCGGATGTTGGATAAAGAACCTAGACCAACATCCAAACAAGTTCAAGCTGCCCTGCAGTCCGAGGGTACAACAGTGTCAACCCGTACTATCCGTCAGCGTCTGAATGAAAAGGGACTGTATGGTAGGAGACCCAGGAAGACCCCACTTCTTACCCCGAGACATAAAAAAGCCTGGTTGGAGTTTGCCAAAACTTACCTGAAAAAGCCTAAAACGTTTTGGAAGAATGTTCTCTGGTCAGATGAGACAAAAGTAGCGCTTTTTGGGCAAAGGCATCAACATAGAGTTTACAGGAGAAAAAAGAGGCATTCAAAGAAAAGAACACGGTCCCTACAGTCAAACATGGCGGAGGTTCCCTGATGTTTTGGGGTTGCTTTGCTGCCTCTGGCACTGGACTGCTTGACCGTGTCCATGGCATTATGAAGTCTGAAGACTACCAACAAATTTTGCAGCATAACGTAGGGCCCAGTGTGAGAAAGCTGGGTCTCCCCCTCAGAGGTCATGGGTCTTCCAGCAGGACAATAACCCAAAACACACTTCAAAAAGCACTAGAAAATGGTTTGAGAGAAAGCACTGGAGACTTCTAAGGTGGCCAGCAATGAGTCCAGACCTGAATCCCATAAAACACCTGTGGAGAGATCTAAAAATGGCAGTTTGGAGAAGGCACCCTTCAAATATCAGGAACCTGGAGCAGTTTGCCAAAGAAGAATGGTCTAAAATTCCAGCAGAGCATTGTAAGAAACTCATTGATGGTTACCGGAAGTGGTTGGTCGCAGTTATTTTGGCTAAAGGTTGGGCAACCAAGTATTAGGCTGAGGGTGCCAATACTTTTGTCTGGCCCATTTTTGGAGTTTTGTGTGAAATGATCAATGTTTTGCTTTTTGCTTCATTCTCTTTTGTGTTTTTTCATTTAAGACAAATTAAATGAAGATAATAATACCAAAGGATTTGTGATTGCAATCATTTTCAGGAAGAAACTGAGTATTATCTGACAGAATTGCAGGGGTGTTAATACTTTTGGCCATGACTGTATCTATATCTATCTATCTATATATATCTATATACACACACACACACACACACATACACACACACACATATATACATATTATCGTATACAGAAACATTTGCACAGCATATGGGCTAGGTCCCCCTAAGTCCAGGTGGGAGACCCCAGAGAAAGTGGTGGAGAATGGAAGTGCTGAAATCCTGTGGGACTTCAAGATCCAGACGGATAAGCAGGTGTTGGCTAACCAACCAGACATTGTGATAGTAGGCAAGGATCAGAAGACAGCTATGATAATAGATGTGGCAGTGCCAAGTGACAGCAACATCAGAAAGAAGGAATATGAGAAGCTGGAGAAATACCTGGGCCTCAAAGGAGAACTGGAGAAGATGTGGAAGGTGAAGGCAGCAGTGATTCCAGTGGTGATCGGAGCACTGACCCTTAAGTTGGGAAAATGGATACAACAGATCCCAGGAGCAACATCTGAACACTCTGTCCAGAAAAGCGCAATGCTGGGAACAACCAAGATCCTGCGTCCTCAAACTCCTTAGAGGACTCAAGAATGAGAAAGGACAAAAAAGACCACCCTCAGTCGGGGGTGAGAGGGAACATATATATATAGATAGATAGATAGATAGATAGATAGATAGATATATCCATCTCTCTTTTGTTAGCAAACTTAAAAAATAAATAAAAGATAAACACCCCTGTTTACCAAAATTGACAAAGTAGCTTCGCTGTGTGTGTGTGTGTGAGATTAAAGGTACCGTCACATTAAGCGACGCTGCAGCGATATAGACAATGATGCCGATCGCTGCAGCGTCGCTGTGTGGTCGCTGGAGAGCTGTCACACAGACAGCTCTCCAGCGACCACCGATGCCGAAGTCCCCGGGTAACCAGGGTAAGCATCGGGTTACTAAGAGCAGGGCCGCGCTTAGTAATAGTAACCCGATGTTTACCCTGGTTACCATTGTAAATGTAAAAAAAAAAACAAAAACACATACTTACATTCCGGTGTCTGTCGCGTCCCCCGGTGTTCGCTTCCCTGCGCTCCTCCTGCATCCTGTGTAAGCGCCGGCCGTAAAGCAGAGCGGTGACGTCACCGCTGTGCTCTGCTTTACGGCCGGCCGGCGCTGACACAGGAGCTGAAGGCGAGGGACAGACACCGGGAATGTAAGTATGTAGTGTTTGTTTTTTTACATTTACAACGGTAACCAGGGTAAACATCAGGTTACTAAGCGCGGCCCTGCGCTTAGTAACCCGATGTTTACCCTGGTTACCCGGGGACTTCAGGATCGTTGGTCGCTGGAGAGCTGTCTGTGTGACAGCTCTCCAGCGACCAAACAGCGACGCTGCAGCGATCGACATCGTTGTCGGTATCCCTGCAGCGTCGCTTAGTGTGACGGTACCTTAAAGGGATCGAGTAAGGGAATTCTTTTTAAGCCCTCGGAAACCAGTATAAAAGTATGTGCACACAAAGTCTTTATCCCGACAGCAGAGTATTTCCTACAAATATTTTAGAAAACCAATAAGGAAAAGGTCTGCGGTCATTTCCTAAAGCAGCTTAGTAGTTTTGCCATTGTTTCCAAAACCCTGACATTTTTTTCATAACTTCTATTAGAAAAACAAGGTTGATTTTACCATAAATTCTACTCCCCTGAAAAATCATGGTCTCCAAGTCATTTTTAACACAAATTGAAACTCCCCAAAAATGGCAGAAATGTGTTTTTGTTTTGTTTTTTTGTTAACAATTTCACAGAACCTTGATTTATTAATATTTTTTTTTACCAGTTTTCCATTTGTATGTTTAAATGAATGGTGTCACTGAAAACTCGTCCCGCAAAAATAAAAAGTTGAAAGAAAAAAAAGTTGTGACAATTGGAAAAAGGGGAGGGGAGAAAGATGATCTTACAAAGAAAAATTTCCTGTCATACAGGTGTTACATTTCTTTACAAGAAAATGGGTACAATTCCTGCACTTGAGCAGCCCCTGTGCACACATCCTTTCTTTATACAGATGACATAACACAGCTTCTTACCTTATTGACTCTGTGTCAATGTGCACGGGTGCTATTCGTTCAAGCAGAAACTTCATCATTTCCAGAAAAGGATTTGTTGGCTGCTTGGGATTGCCTAGTTTCTTAGTAATGTCACGCTTTTATTTTTAAAGAAAATGGAGAGAAGAAGAATTAGCTTAGCCTTTTACATATTTCTTTATCAAATTATAAGGAGTGTGACTTACAGTCTGCTTTAAACATGTTCAACAAATAGGCAGAAAAACTCCTATTACATGGAATGATGCTGCATGATCGTGTTCTATAAATTGTATTCCACGCATTCTGATTGAGCCAAGCGACTCTTTGCTTTATATTGGACTTTCACAGTTTTAAGCTGCTTTGTGTCTTTATAAACGTGGTTAAAAGAATCTCTAAAGACTGAACATCTGCACAGCATGACAATTTACACTGCAGTGCAGATTTCATTTTTTATATATTTTTTTTATTTTAATTGAAAATTTTTCAAATTTTACAGAAGAATAAAAAATAATTACGCATTTTAGATTTTTCACTATCATTTATAGGTTAACAACCAATCTTATACTATAGTAATAGTTAAACATTTTCAAGTAAATAAAGAGTAAAATTTCACAAACAAACACACAGACTCAGACAAAAGTAATGGGGGGTGGAATGATGTGGAATGTTATGACCTAGTTATATTCATCTCATAGAGGTCATATATTTAACATTTCATTCTTTTTAACATTAAGCATTTTTTTCAGGCAGTTAACGGAAAGCACCTGCCTGAAAAAGACGTTGTGCAAAATGGGAGGATATGATCTGTGTCCTCAGCATTCCTCAGTGATCAGATCATTGCTAACAGCAATCTAACAGTCGAGTGGGTAGTAAAATTAGATCATCTCTGAGCTGCTCACAGAGGATTGCTGTGGACACTGATCTTGTGATTTTAGTTTGTTCCAGACAGATTAAAGAAAAATAAATATATCAAGTGTAAAAAATAAATAATGACTAATCAGAAAAAAAAACAAAAATGAAGAACACAGATGCGAGGACACCGCTTGCTTCGTTCGTTAATCTTACTCAGTGGCCCTCCACAGCCACCCACACGGAAGGACATACACTAGACCTTATCCTCACCCACCTATTCTCCCTATCTGACCACTATCTATTTAGTTTCAGATCCTAGTCCTCCTCGCCTGCCACCAATGTCCGGCAACTAGCACACCCCACACAGAAGAAACCTCGCACACCTGGACATTCACATACTCTCGACTCTATTCTACCGCTGTCCTCCATATCTTCACTCCACGACAAAGACAACACCACCGTTTTCTGCAATGCCACACTCACATTAGCCATTGACTCTGTTGCCCCTCTCATGCACGGCAGAGTGTAATAAACCAATAGACAACTCTGGCACAACAGCCTCAATAAAACGATTGGACAAGTGTCCAAGGTTGTCGAGCAGCGCTGGAAGAAAATGCACTAGCTAGACGACTTCACCGCATTTAAACAAGTCAACCTTCACCTCAGCTAAAGTGGACTACTTCACATACCCCATATCTTCCTTATCCCACAACCCCAAACAGTTATGCAACACTTAACTCCCACTTCTGCCCTCCACTGTGACCTCCCACATCTCTCTGCAGAAGAATTTGCCACATATTGCAAAAATAAGATTGACCAATCAAGGGAAGTCTTTATAAACGAAAAGAAAGCGGCAGCACTCACCGGTCTTCTTGCAGGTTATTTATTGGTGAGAAAAATCTTCACGGCACGGGGGGGTGTGGTTACAAAGACATGTGGGGGCTGAACGACGGCCGTTTCGCACCTCCCAGGTGCTTCTCACCAATAAATAACCTGCAAGAAGACCGGTGAGTGCTGCCGCTTTCTTTTCGTTTATACTCCACATGGCATGTTTTCAGGCTATTAGCACCCGAGGTCTGCGATCCAGCGTAGGTGATCTGACCAGGAAGTGACCACAGTGGGTGGTCGGTGGTGCGGGTTGCTGTTTTCTTTTACGATTTATTTCAAGGGAAGTCTTTACTGCTCAACCACAACCCCTCCATATAACAGATCAATGCCCTTCCCCCATTATCTTCCTCCCAGACATCACTGAAGGAGAGCTTACTCATCTTCTCTCCATATTGCACCTCACTACTTGTGCACTTAACATCATCCCACCTTCTTCCCAACCTCACCACCACACTTATCCTGGCCCTAAGCCAGAGGTCCCCAACGTTTCTGACCTTGAGAGCCACATTCAGTTCTGAGAGAGGGTCGGGAGCCACATCCAGCCTTGAGAGAGGGTCGCGAGCCACATTCAGCTCCCGTCCCCCTCACAATAGTGGCAACCAAAGCCCCCATTACAGTCATAATGGTAACTAAAGCTTTTCCACAGAAATCACGCCAAAGCAGTATACTAAGATCCAGGGGTTCCCACAATACCCCCCATTCAGTATTCTCCTATAAAGCACTCCCAAGACACTGTCACATCCAGCTTCAAACATCTCTGACAGGTGGTATCATCTTGTCTCCAGCGTACCATACTTAAATCATCTCAAAACCCCTAAGACCAGTATATGTGCATCCAGATCTGCTCTTCTGTGCAGGGCTGCTCACAAAATTCAGATGTGCTCTTCATACCTATTTGCTAGAACTGGAGCTAATGCACCAAGCTGGCAGACAGCCGCGAGCCACAATTCATGGGTCCTCGAGCCACATGTGGCTCTCGAGCTACAGGTTGGGGACCCCTGCGGCCTAAGCCATCTCTTCAACCTATTGTTATCTTCTGGTATCTTCCCTTCTGCTTTAAAATATATCACTGTCACACTCATCCTAAGAAAAAAAAACAAGAACATCCCTCGACCCAACCTCTACGTCCAGCTATCATCCCAAATTGCTGCTCCCTTTCGCCTCCAAACTCCTCCAACATTATGTCCACGCTGAACTTTCCTCCCAGCTTTCATCTAACTCACTCTTTGGCAACCTATAATCTGGCTTCCATCCCCCTTCACCGAAACTACCCTAAAAAAATTACCAACAAATTACTCACTGCCAAAGCTAACAGACGATTCGCTATACTCCTCCTTCTAGACCTGTCCTCTGCCTTCGACACAGTCAACCACTTGTTCCTACTACAGATCCTCTCTTTCCTTGGCGTCAAAGATCTTGTGCTCGCCTGGATACGCTTCTAACTGCACATTTAGCATCTTCCACTCCCATACTACCTGCTCACCCTGCCCTCTCTGCTGGTGTCCCTTCAGGCTCTGCCCTGGGACCCTTATTCTTCTTAATCTATACCTTTGGCCTGGTGCAACTCAAAGTCCCATGGTTTCCAGTAACATTTAGACGCTGATGATGACACTCAGATCTCTCTAGCCCAGATATCACCTCCGGCTGCCCAGAATCCCTGAGTGTCTACCAGCCATACCCTCCTCCTCCTCTTCTTGCTTCCTAAAACTCAATATAGACAAAACTGAACTCATCATCTTTCCACCATCTTGCCTAATCCACCTACTCAATCTATCTTATCTATCACAATAAATGACATCACGCTTTCCCCTGTACCTGAACTTCGATGCCTTGGAATTACCCTCAACTCTGCCCTATCCTTCAGACTGCATATCCCAGTTCTTGACACCTCAAACTCAAAAGTATTTCCAGAATCCTTCCTTTCCACAATCCTCAATCTACTAAGATGTTAGTGCATGCCCTCATCATCTTCCACCTTGACTACTACAATGGCCTCCCAGTTAACACTTACACCACTCTCCAGTCTATCCACTGTCCGACCAATCCATCTTTCTCCTCACTACTCCTGTGCTTCTCCCCTCAGCCAACCCATTCATTGACTCCCAATTCCCACAACACATCCAGTTCAAACTACCAACATTGATCTACAAAGCCATCCATAATCTGTCTCCATCATATATATCTGAACTAATCTCGCAATATCTTCCAACATATAATCTCAGGTCCTCCCAAGACCTTATTCCCTCCACCACACTTATACATTGCTCACCCAATTGCCTAAAAAACTTCTCCCGAGTATCCTCCATCCTCTGGAGTTCTGTGTTCCAACACGTCAGATTCCACCACACTCGGAACTTTCTCTTCAAGAAAGCTTGCAGCCTGCAATACCCCATCTTCTCACCACAGGAGATGCCACAACCTCCCCCCAACCTACTGTATCCTTCCCATTACCCTGTAGACTGTACGCCCGCAGGGACAGGGCCCTCTGCTTTCTGTACCAGTCTATAATTGTTAGTTTCTTGACCATAATTTATATTTGTATTTTGTGAGTAAACCCATTCTTATGTACAGAAACTCAAAATCAATGGTGCTCTAAAAATAAATAATATATACAACAGGTTATTGTAGTGATTTTACAATGTACAATGTGGCGACTTTAATTCTGGAAAAGCAAAAGAACAATTTAGAAGACTAGCAGCTGGTAAGAAAGTATTTTAAAGGCCGATTCTCACCACACAAACTTCCGCCTGCTTGCATGAACAGGTTGGGCTCACAATCTTCTCTAGTTGCCCCCTAATCTTTTCATCTTCCTCTAAAACTTGTGTAAATTTCTTTAAAAAGTCTTGACCTTTACCAGGATCGGGTAAGTTTCCTATGATGAAAGAACAAATGAAAAACAATGTAAATCAAGTCACCTGTCGCTATGCTATTCACAGAAGAAAGTCGCCCGAATCTACAGTTTGTCTATGGAACCCATACAACTCTCCACCGACAGACGAGATTGAAAGACGGATCCAGCGATTGAAATTCTGATACATTTACTCAGCGGGAGGATATGGCTCTACCACAAGAGTCTTACGTGTATGGGGAAGTCGAGAGCAATCGCTATCTGACGGACTACGTAAGTCAGCCAACACCTACCCTAATGTGTATGGGGGCTGTAAGGACAAGCTTCTAGTTGTACATCACCCATTACTAATAGATCGCATACATTCCCATTAGTAGACACATTGTAGAATGTCAATCGAGGCTTTGTATGAAAGACTAGAAGCAATAAAAAGATGTTTAACTATCACATTTCACACGAGGACTTACGTGTAATGACCATGACTTTGGAAAAAATTGCTTTACTTCCAGACTCCGACTGAAAGATAAAATTATAAAATCTTTAATAAAGTTAAATTTCATAAACCCATGAAGTCAACACCGGAGATCATAGTGTAAAGCCAAGAAAGTACACTGGGTTTCAATAGTACTAAAGTATGGACTATTGATTCATATTGATGTAAAGAAAAACCACATCACCTCCCAGTGAGGGAACTACCTGCAATCAGTGGCTCTGGTTTGCTATGATACATGACTACATGGATTCTGGCTTCATTAGCGCAGGGGGGCTTAGAAGTTCCGCATTTGTGTGTTTTTTAGACCTATTTTTCATCATGCTCAAAGGGCACAACGAGGCCTAAATTATGAATTTGCTTAACACAATTGCCACTATTTGCATAACTTTGTGAACAAAAGTAAGCCAACTAATAGATTGAGTAAAAGAGTAGACAGTCTAAAAATGCATGAAATGTATAAAAAAAGTGTGCAGTGTTACAGCACAGGTGTGAACAGGTTTTAATCACAGCTCGATAAAACCTACCAACCGATATAATTGTAAACTATCAGCCAAGGAGAAGTATCATTAGGTTAGGTTACCAGCAAAGAAGGTCACCTTATCTTCATTTTAGCTTTTTTTTTTTTTTTCAAGAAAAGCAATGCAATTCCACTTTCAATATATTCAATGTTTGCAACTATAAATTAAAGATTGCAGCTTCAATTTGTTAGTTACATATGGAGGTGGCCACTTTTAGCTTGCACCTGTTCACACCTGATTTTCTGTTTGGAAGTGACGGTCTGTCTTTGATATTTGTATACAAATGTTTTCTGACTGAGCACTCCAGGAGAGCTATCATATTTGGTTAGGTTCAAAGCAAAGAAGGTCGCTTTCTTGATGGCTGCTAGGCACACATGAATTGGCCAATTTATGCAATAATTATCTTCATTTTAACAGCCCTTCCCAAAGACTACATTCAGCTGAGGAGTCCTACGCCTTCCTTGCCTTCGGCACGGATTATGAAGGAGAGGATACAATCTCCTATTTTTCCTCCTCCTCTTCCAGTGATAATGAACCCTCACATAGATGCCCCAGGACAGTATCACTTACTCATTGATAGCGCCCACCTTTAGTGATTACCGATGGGCCTCATCTCCCAAAAATTATGAGCCTCAGATTCCTGTTTTTTGACCAAAACCAATTTGACACTTCCAGACTCGACTTCTTCTAGTGAGTGGCGGCTGTGACCGTGTCCCGGCACCGACTAAAGGTACCGTCACACTGAACGATATCGCTAGCGAACCGTGACGTTGCAGCATCCTGGCTAGCGATATCGTTCAGTTTGACACGCAGCAGCGATCAGAATCCTGCTGTGATGTCGTTTGTCGCTGCAGAAAGTCCAGCACTTTGTTTCGTCGCTGGACTTCCTGCTGACATCGCTGAATCGGCGTGTGTGACGCCGATTCAGCGATGTCTTCACTGGTAACCAGGGTAAACATCGGGTTACTAAGCGCAGGGCCGCGCTTAGTAACCCGATGTTTACCCTGGTTACCAGCGTTAAAGTAAAAAAAAAAAACACACTTCATACTTACCTTCCGCTGTCTGTCCCTCGGCGCTCTGCCCTGTGTAAGCACAGCGGCCGGAAAGCAGAGCGGTGACGTCACCGCTCTGCTTTCCGGCCGCTGTGCTTTCACAGGGCAGAGAAGCAGAGCGCCGAGGGACAGACAGCGGAAGGTAAGTATGAAGTGTTTTTTTTTTGTTTTTTTTTACTTTAACGCTGGTAACCAGGGTAAACATCGGGTTACTAAGCGCAGCCCTGCGCTTAGTAACCCGATGTTTACCCTTGTTACCGGCATCGTTGGTCGCTGGAGAGCTGTCTGTGTGACAGCTCTCCAGCGACCAAACAGCGACGCTGCAGCGATCCGGATCGTTGTCTGGATCGCTGCAACGTCGGTTAGTGTGACGGTACCTTAACAGCTGGCTCTGTACTGATGCACTAGTAAGGCGGCTATCAATTTACATGAAGCATTTACACAGTATCTCTCCTGATAGAAACAAAGACAGACTTACTTTGGGCTGTTTCATCAAGTCCAACAAATCCTTCACATGATGTCGGAGCAAATTCTGACATTTCCACATTTCATTCAATGCTCTTTCACAGAAGGAAGAAGAAAAGCAAAGTTAAAAGTAATCTAAATCAGATTGATGGATGTTTGACACCCAGCATCCCACTGCTAAGCTGTGATTACAACACATGGCTGACAGGAGAAAAACCCAAACACAGAATGGAGCTGCAAAGCGTCAATGCATTCCGAGAGTAGCAGCCACTGCCAGGTACTGAAGAGCAGCTCCTAGTAAGAGCAGCTCCTAGTAAGAGCAATGAAACCTGCTCAGCAGCAACAGATGACAGCAGTATAGATATGTGTGAAATCTCTTACAAGATCACCAGTGGGTTGGTGGGGAGGGGCGGAAAAAAAGATTACTAGATAATTATTACATATATAAAGAAGGGAATATAGGCTGTAGTAGCATTAAGGGTCAATATAAAGGGAACCTGTCACTGTGAAAATGTCACCTGACCAGCGGGCAGGATGCTATATGGCAGGAGGAGTTAAGAAGATTGATATACATTTTTGTGTAAGAAGTTTCATTAAAACGTACATTTTTATTTTCATTCTATACAATTGTAATCATGAGTCCAGTTGGTGGTCCTATTCAGTGACCAACAGTAATCCCTGTATGACTGTGCATGCAGCAACCTCTGGGCGCCCCTCGATCCACAAGCTTTAACCCTGCTATACTGTTTGGGACTATTTGGAAAAAAGTTTGTAAAGCTGCAGATTGTTTATTAAGAGGATCTGAAAACTTATGGATAGGCGAGTTTATTTACGGGTAGTTGTTGTTATTATGAGTGGTATTGTACAGATCTCTTGTCATAATTTCAGTCACATAATTGATTTATAGTATCATTGTGGATTATCTTTTGCACCTACTATGGTTTATCGATTTCTCCAGTTCCTGCCAGTCCGTGCATTTGATACATTTGCATGTTACTGCAGATTGATGGGCTTTGAGTACAGGTCTGTTTCGCTGTAGTATATAAGCTCTTATTGTTGCTAGGGCTAGTTTCACATTTGCGTTTAAAAATGCAGCGTTTAAAACGCGAACGCAGGTAGTGAAAAAAACGCATGTAAATGCGTGCAAACGCTGCGTTTTTTAGACGCATGCGTTTTTGTATGTGGGAAAAAAACGCGGCGTTTTGACGCGTTTACATGTGTTTTTTTCCTGCGTTTGCGTTTTTGAAACGCATGCTGAGAAGTGTGTGACAGCTGCCAATCATCAAAAACAACTAGAAAACCCACTATAAACAGAAATAGCTAGGGTTAGGATCCCTAGGGTTAGGGTCCCTAGGGTTAGGGTTAGGATCCCTAGGGTTAGGGGTACGGTTAGGATCCCTAGGGTTAGGGGTAGGGTTAGGATCCCTAGGGTTAGGGGTAGGGTTAGGATCCCTAGGGTTAGGGGTAGGGTTAGGATCCCTAGGGTTAGGGGTAGGGTTAGGATACCTTTATCACCTTTATGGTGGAGGGTGGCTTATCAGTGTGTTTTCTTGTTTTTTTCTATGAAAACGCATGCGTTTTTAACGCAACCAAACGCATGTGCTTAAAAACGCATGTGTTTACATAGACAGCAATACGTTTTTTTGCCGCAAAAAAAACGCCTCTAGAAATTACTACATGTTGCATTTCCGCAACAAAACGCAAGCATAGAAAAGACGCATGCGTCCTCAAACGCGGCAAATCGCATGCAAAAAAAAAAGCATGCGTTTTAAATGTTAAGTATAGGGGGGGGGAAAACGCATGCGTTTTTTGCACTAAAACGCAGCGGCAAAAAACATAAATGTGAAACCAGCCTAAACAGGTTAGTGTTTACTGCGATTTTATTATTGTTGTTTCTTTATATAGTGCTATTTTATTCCACAACGCAGATTTTACCCGGTTAATGTCGTGAGTGTCCATTATTTGGAAAGTTGGATAAAAATGTGTCAAAGAGAAGACATCCATTGAGTGAAGCTGAATTGAACAGCTTGCCAACGCCTCAGATTCTGAAGACGATATCCAACTGGAGAAAGTGTCTGAAGATGAGGAAGTGGAGAGGAAAGTGATTAACAGAATTCTGATTCTGACGTTGGATCTTGATGTGGCACAATGACCAGACATCTAGTCCAATGACAGCAATTCTGTCTAAAAACAAAAGAGTAATTTGGAAGTTGCAGACTTCTGCCCAGGCAAGAAATTTGTCCTTTGCTAAAATCAGATAATTCTCTAATAACGAGTCGCTATTAGAGAAGTTTGCGATAAATTAATAGAGATTCTTCCAAAATTATACAATATTGAAGTTAATGTCACTGTGGATGAACAACTTGTGGCATTCTGAGGTAGGTGCCCAATCAAACAATATATACAGAGTAAGGCTCCTTTCACACTAGCGTCGGAATCTCCCCGTCGCAATGCGTCGGGGAGAGATTCCGACGCTAGCGTTTGCTGCATTGCACAATGGAGGCAGCGGATGCATTTTTCCGGCGCATCCGCTGCCCCATTGTAAGGTGCGGGGAGGTGGGGGCGGAGTTCCGGCCGCGCATGCGGTCCGTTGGGGAAAAAAAAAAAAACGTTTCATGTAGGGTTTTTTTTCTCCCGACGGTCCGCCAAAGCGAGAAGTGTGCCAATCCGTCGCAAATGCGTCGTCAATAGAAGTCTATGGGGAAAAAACACATCCTGCAAGCACATTTGCAGGATGCGTTTTTTCTGCAAAACGACGCATTGTCACGGATTTTAAAAAAACGCTAGTGTGAAAGTACCCTAAGCCAGCAAAGTAAGGCATCAAGATATGGACACTTTGTGACAACAGCAGCCTGGAGGAAAAACCTGAAAAGAATCAGGGAATGCGAGTCGTTTCAGATTTGACGTATGGGACTAAGAACAAAACGTGACATGTGACAACTTTTTTACATCACACCAACTGGGGCAGCTGTTGCTTAAATGAAAACTTACAATGGTGGGCACTAAGAAAAAGCAAGCCGCAAAAGAGATGTTTATACATCAATCACACCTATCCTCAAAAATCCCTCTTTTGACCCATCCTCTATCTAGCTACCGCCCTATATCACTTCTCCCCTATGCCTCAAAACTACTGGAACAACATGTCCATCTTGAACTGTCCACCCATCTCTCTTCTTGCTCCCTCTTTGACCGCTTACAATCTGGCTTCCGGTCACACCACTCCACTGAAACTGCCCTAACTAAGGTCACCAATGACCTATTAACCGCCAAGAGCAAGCGACACTACTCTGTCCTCCTTCTCCTGGACCTGTCGGCTGCCTTTGACACAGTGGACCATTCCCTATTATTACAGACCCTCTCATCCCTTGGCATCAAAGACTTGGCCCTATCCTGGATCTCATCATACCTAACAGACCGGACATTCAGCGTCTCCCACTCACACACCACCTCCTCACCTCGCACTCTATCTGTCGGAGTCCCACAAGGTTCAGTCCTAGGACCCCTGCTCTTCTCCATTTACACCTTTGGCCTGGGACAGCTCATAGAATCTCATGGCTTTCACTATCATCTCTATGCTGATGACACACAGATCTACATCTCTGGACCAGATATCACCTCCCTTCTAACCAGAATCCCTCAATGTCTGTCCACTATTTCATCCTTCTTCTCCGCTAGATTTCTGAAACTTAACATGGACATAACAGAATTCATTGTCTTTCCCCCATCTCAAGCGACCCCCCCACCCCCACCCCAGCAAACCTATCCATTACAGTAAACGGCTGTCCACTCTCCCCAGTCCCACAAGCTCGCTGCCTCGGGGTAATCCTTGACACTGATCTCTCCTTCAAACCACATATCCAAGCCCTCTCCACCACCTTCAACTCAAAAAAATTTTCACGAATCCGTACATTCCTAAACCAAGAATCTGCAAAAACCCTAGTCCATGCCCTCATCATCTCCCGCCTTGACTACTGTAACCTCCTGCTCTGTGGCCTCCCCTCTAACACTCTCGCACCCCTCCAATCTATTCTAAACTCTGCTGCCCGACTAATCCACCTGTCCCCCCGCTATTCCCCAGCTTCTCCCCTCTGTCAATCCCTTCACTGGCTCCCCATTGCCCAGAGACTCCAGTACAAAACCCTAACCATAGCATACAAAGCCATCCACAACCTGTCTCCTCCATACATCTGTTACCTCGTCTCCCGGTACTTTCCTGCACGCAACCTCCGATCCTCACAAGATCTCCTTCTCTACTCCCCTCTTATCTCCTCTTCCCACAATCGCATACAAGATTTCTCTCGCCCATCACCCCTACTCTGGAACCCTCTACCACAACATATCAGACTCTCACCTACCATCGAAACCTTCAAAAAGAGCCTGAAGACCCACCTCTTCCGACAAGCCTACAACCTGCAGTAACCACCCATTGACCAAACCGCTGCACGACCAGCTCTTCCCTCACCTACTGTATCCTCACCCATCCCTTGTAGATTGTGAGCCCTCGCGGGCAGGGTCCTCTCTCCTCCTGTACCAGTTGTGACTTGTATTGTTTAACCCCTTAATGACCGCCAATACGCCTTTTAACTGACCTTACATATAAGAGAATAGCCTCCCCATACAGGTGACAATCCAGCATCTGTCGGTTGTGCACTATAGCTGACAACTTTCTGCATCAGCCACGATCAGTGTTTGCACCGTCCAAATCTGTTTAACCCCTTAGATGCTGCTGTCAATAGTGACTACATCATTATAAATGGTTAACAGAGTGTGGGGGCTTCCTCTTTATCCCAATTGGTGCCCTCAGATCATGATTTTGTGGTCCTGATGTTTGCGGTGGCAATTCATGACCAAATAGCGGCCTTACAATCTGCCGGCTGTTGTAACCTGTTCAGAAGTTAGATGCATTTAGGTGGTAAAAAACAGGATTTTTGGTTGCTTACCGTAAAATCTGTTTCTTGGAGCCTCCATTGGGGGACACAGGAACCATGGGTGTATGCTGCTGCCACTAGGAGGCTGACACTATGCAAATAAAAAAATTAGCTCCTCCTCTGCAGTGTACACCCCACCGACTGGCATTAAACTCTTCAGTTAGTGAGAAAGCAGTAGGAGAAAGAACAAGGTTGAAAAACCATAACCACAAACTTGAGAACTGTAAACGTGAGAACAGTCAGAGAACATATAACAAAAACATTGGGAGGGTGCTGTGTCCCCCAATGGAGGCTCCAAGAAACAGATTTTACGGTAAGCAACCAAAAATCCTGTTTTCTTTATCGCCTCTCATTGGGGGACACAGGAACCATGGGACGTCCCAAAGCAGTCCCAAGGGCGGGAAAACAGACTTCCATCAGGTCAGAGGACTCACCACTGCCGCCTGCAGGATCCTTCTGCCTAGGCTGGCGTCCGCCGATGCGTAGGTATGGACCTTGTAAAATTTGGCGAACGTGTGGATGGAAGACCAAGTTGCCGCTTTGCAAAGCTGTAGAGCGGAAGCCCTGTGGTGCACCGCCCAGGAGGCGCCGACTGCCCGGGTAGAGTGAGCCTTAATCCCAGGAGGGGGCACTCTGTTCTTGACCCGGTAAGCCTCCAAAATTGCCGTTCTGATCCAGCGAGCAATAGTCGCTTTAGAAGCCGGCTGGCCTCTGCGCGTGCCATCAGGAATGACGAAAAATGAATCCGTCTTCCGGAAAGAGGATGTTCTATCCAGATAAATCCTCACTGCCCTGACTAGGTCCAGCTTGTTCAACGATCGCTCCAGAGGATGAGTCGGAGCTGGACAAAAGGAAGGTAGAACGATGTCCTCGTTGAGGTGGAAGGTGGAAACCACCTTAGGAAGAAAAGAAGGTGGAGGTCGGAAGACCACCTTGTCCTGGTGAATGACCAAAAACGGAGGGCGGCAAGACAGTGCCGCCAGCTCGGAAACGCGGCGAATGGACGTGATGGCCACAAGAAAGGCCACCTTCCAAGATAAAACTGATAGAGGAATCTCCCTAAGAGGTTCAAAGGGAGAAACCTTCAGAACGTCCAGTACCAGGTTTAGGTCCCATGCCTCCACAGGGGCCCTGTACGGCGGGACGGCGTGGGCTACCCCCTGAAAGAAGGTCTTAACCTGTGGCCGAGAGGCCAAGGTCTTCTGAAAGAGGATGGAAAGCGCAGAGACCTGACCCTTCAGGGAACTAAGAGCCAGGCCCGAATCCAGTCCTGCCTGAAGGAAGGCCAAAAGAGAAGGCAGGGAAAAAACCATAGGCGGCACGCGGTTGGACTCGCACCAACGGAAGTAGGCCTTCCAGGTGCGGTAGTAGATCCTGGAAGACGAAGGCTTCCGAGCCTGAATCATAGTGTGAATGACCCGGTCCGAAAGGCCGGACGCTCTTAGAACCGCGGTCTCAACAGCCACGCCGTTAAACTGAGCGACCGAGAATTCGGGTGGCAGATAGGACCCTGGGACAGCAGATCGGGCCTGTCTGGAAGGCGCCAGGGAGCGTCCGCGAGAAGGTTGACGAGCTCCGCGAACCAAGCTCTCCTGGGCCAATCCGGGGCGATCAGGATGACCGGCACCCCTTCCGCTTTGATCTTCTTCAACAGTTTGGGAAGTAATGGAAGGGGTGGGAACAGATAGGGCATCTCGAACTGTGACCAAGGAATGGCCAGAGCATCGACGCCCACTGCGAGAGGATCGCGTGACCTGGAGACGAATTGTGGAACCTTCCTGTTGATCCGAGACGCCGTGAGATCCACATCCGGAGTTCCCCATCGAAGACAAATCTGATGGAAGACCTCCGGATGCAGGGACCATTCCCCCGCCGCGAGACCCTCGCGGCTGAGGAAGTCGGCGGCCCAGTTTTCTACGCCGGGGATATGCACCGCGGATATCACCGGAACCGTTGCCTCTGCCCAAAGGAGGATCTTGGACACCTCGGCAAGGGCCAAGGAGCTCCGAGTCCCCCCCTGATGGTTGACATATGCCACAGCCGTGGCATTGTCCGTCTGGATCCGGACTGGAAGGCCCCTGAGAATCCTTTCCCAATGGCGGAGGGACAGAAAGATGGCCCGAATTTCGAGGACGTTGATCGGCAGCGCGGACTCCTGTAGCGACCAACGGCCCTGAACCGTCAGGTGGCGAAAAACCGCACCCCAGCCGATCAGGCTGGCATCCGTTGTCACCACCTGCCAGTGAACCGGAAGGAAGGACCTGCCCTGGGAGATGAGAGGAGACGTCAGCCACCAGTTGAGAGACCGCTTGACCCGAAAGGAGAGTCTGATCGGCCGATCCAGGGAGAAGACCGACCTGTCCCACTGAGACAGAATGGCTTGCTGAAGGGGTCGAGAATGGAATTGGGCGAAGGGAATCGCTTCCAAGGTAGCTACCATCCTCCCCAGAACCTTCATGGCCGATCGGAGGGAGGGAGGCCGAGGACCCTGGAGCAAGAGAATGTCCCGACAAAGGGTGGATCTCTTGTCCTTGGGAAGGAAGACTCTGGACTGACGAGTGTCGAAGAGCATGCCCAGAAAGATGATGCGCTGAGAAGGAATAAGGCAGGACTTCTTCCGGTTGACCAGCCATCCGAAACGGGATAAGGTGTCGAGAACAATGGACAAGCTTTCGTGGGCCTGAGCAAAGGACGGAGCCTTGATGAGGATGTCGTCGAGGTATGGAAACAGAACCAAGCCTCTGACTCTCAAAATGGCCATCAGCGCCGCCATGATTTTCGTGAACACCCTTGGCGCGGTTGCGAGACCGAACGGCAGGGCGACGAACTGAAAATGATCTTGTTGCACTGCGAAGCGCAGGAAACGGTGATGTCCGGGAAATATTGGAACATGTAGGTAGGCGTCCTGGATATCTATAGAGCATAGAAATTCCTGAGCCTCCATGGAAGCAATTACTGAACGAAGGGATTCCATCCTGAAGTGTCTCAGGCGAACCCTCCTGTTCAACAATTTGAGGTCCAGAATGGGACGAACCTTGCCGTCTTTTTTCGGTACCACAAAGAGGTTCGAGTAGAAACCCGTGTACCGTTCCTTTTCTGGGACGGGAACGATTACCCCGGATTTGAGCAGAGAAGCGATGGCTGCGAAGAAGCCCGGAACCAAAGCGGGATCTTTTGGAGGACGAGATTGGAAGAAACGATCTCTGGGTCGGGAGGCGAACTCTATTTTGTATCCCGAAGACACAACTTCCCTGACCCATGCATCCTCTACTGCGGAAATCCAGACGTCCCTGAAACGGAGAAGACGGCCCCCCAACCTGGGAGTTGGGCTGGAGTCTTGCCGAGAGTCATGCGGAAGTGGATCTTCCAGTCCTGGGCCTGGACGATCTACCCTGGGAATAGCGAGGACGCCAGGACGGAGTGGGCCTGAAGGACACCGCCTTCTTCTCTTGACGTGCCTGTGGCCTCTGTTGCTGCTGGGAAAAGGAGTTTGACGCAGCGAAGCGACGAAAAGGCCGGAACGAGCGAAACTGCCGTCTAGGAGGAGGGCGACGAGGTTTAGCCTGGGGGAGAAGGGAACTTGTGCCCCCAGTGGCGTCCTTAATGATCTGGTCCAGCTGGGAACCAAAGAGACGAGAGCCCTGGAAGGGCAGACTAGTGAGGGACTTTTTGGAGGACAAGTCCGCCTGCCAGGCCTTGAGCCAAACGGTCCGGCGGATGGCAACGGCATTGCTGGAAGCCTGAGCCGCACAAGACGCGACATCCAGGGAGGCGGAAACCAGGTATTCACCAGCGTGGGAAATCTGGTTGGCAAGTTCCGCTAATTGCGCGGGAGGAGCCCCGTCCAGGATACCTCGCCGCAGATCCTTGGCCCATTTTGAGATGGATTTTGAGGCCCAAGTGGAAGCAAAGGCCGGGCATAGCGCTGCTGAAGCCGCTTCGAAGGCAGATTTTGCGAAGGATTCTATAACTCTGTCGTTAGAGTCCTTCAGAGACGCTCCGCCGGACAGTGGGAGCACCGTGTTGGTGGACAGCCTGGACACAGGTGGATCCACCGAGGGAGAGACCGTCCAATTGGCGGTAAGATCTGGTGAAAAAGGATATAACACCCCCAGGCGTTTTCCCCTCTGAAAACGTCTGGTCGGATTCTCTCTCTCTCTGGTCAGGATTTCCTCGAATTCAGGATGAGGGGCAAAAAATCTTGAAGGTGGTTTGGCCCGTCTAAACGAAACCGCCTGATCTGCGGGTTCCGTAGAGGGATCCTTAATGCCGCAGGTTTGGTTTATAGCCCGAATGAGGTTCTGGACCGACTCACTCATGGTGGCGATTTGGCTAGGATCCAACTCCGACATCTCCTCTGAGGGCGCATCAGATAAAGCCTCGCCTGACTCAGGGGAGGAGGAACGGTGCGACACCAACCGCGGGGGAGGGCCGTGCGGCGAGATGGAACGCGAAGAGGACTCAGACCGACGTTGCTGTCTGGACCTTTTGTGGCTAATCAAGGAGGGCTCGGGCGGCGGTTCCTGCAACCCGCTGGCCACTGCAGGGGTCTGCAGGGGTAACCGATCCAGCGCGGACACCAGGGTTTGAGACACCCGTGTTAAATCGGCCACCGATTGTGACAGAGAAGCGGCCCAGCCTGGGATGGGGGGATCACTCTCGGGCGGAACAGCCGGGGGATCCTGGGCGGTGGGAACAATCGGGTTGCTGCAGGACTGACACAGCGGGGAGGACTGACCTGAGGGAAGTTTGCTGTTACAGGACGAACATGCAAAGTACGTGACTAAGGCAGAAGATGAAGAGGTAGGGGGACGAGAGCGGCCCCCTTTAGAGGTAGACATTTTTAGGGACCCTGAAGATGCCAGTGGGTTAGGGGACAGTGGGCAGAGGGGGGTGTCAGTCTGCAGTGCAGCTACTCACGGACCCGGTCCTGGAAGATGTCCCACTTGTCCTCGGCGGAGAACTTCCCTGAGGTGCTGATTCTGCGATGCTGAGCCACAGAAGATGCGAGTGCTGCTGCTGTGAGAAGCGGTGCACACCGGCCGAGGGACCCACGAGGAAGGGGGTGGAGCCAGACGCAGAGGCGCCGGTGGGCAGGGCGCAGTATGTCGGGCGGGAAAGAAGCCCGCCCGCAGAACCGGAAGTGAGGAGCCGAGAAACCGGAAGTAGGCCCCGGCGTAAGCCGGGACCTAAATTAGAGACCGGCGCCGCCGGAGAAGGGAACCGCGGCGCCGGAGCAGCGCGCCGCAGAGTCCGAGAAGAGCGGCAGTCCGCCAAGGCTGCCCGAACGGAACCGGCGGGGCCGCGGCGCCAGAGGCAGGCCCCGGCAGAAGCCGGGACCCAAACTAGAGGCCGGCGCCGCCGGAAAATCGCGGCGCCGGAGCGTCGCCAGAGGATCGCGGCGCCGGAGCGCCGCCTGAGAATAGCGGCGCCGGAGCGCCGCTGGAGAGTGGCGGCGTCGGAGCGCCGCAGAAAGCAAGCGGCACGGCACCCTGCCAAGGACGCCGTGCAGACACAGGACACACCGCGGCCGCCGAGAAGCGAGACCGCAAGGGGGAGCGGCGCGGCAGCCCGCCAGGCCGAGACTCCACAAGGGAGACACCGTGGCTGTGCGGCCGCCAATGAAGGAGAGCCCCGGAGGAAAATGAGCCACAGCCCCCGTGGCTGTCCCTGGGATCCCCCCAAAACAAACGCCATGAGGGAGGACCGGGGGACATCTGGAGAAAAGATCCCGGGGGAATGGAGAGCCCGCCAGGGGGAAATACTCACCTAAACATCCCACGCCGTTACTAACCTGAGGGGAATGAGACGTCCACGGAGCTGTGATGGACGTCCTCGTCTCCTCCGACCGACAGGCTCTGGTAGGCGAGTGGGTGGGGGACGGAGCCAGGACCGGACTTCTGAGCACGCTTCTGTGCTAGGATCTTGGTCCTGGAGAGGGATCTATGAGGATACGGGGTGGCAGTACACGCCGTACTCATAGTCCGTATTGTGGGACTACAGGCGTGACTGCTCACCCTGTATCCCTCTGGAAGAAAACCTGAAAAGAAACGACGCACATTGAGGTAGATAAGGGTCTAATGAAAGACCCGTGTCCACCTCCTACTGACACTAAGCTAAACTGGAGAGTTTAATGCCAGTCGGTGGGGTGTACACTGCAGAGGAGGAGCTAATTTTTTTATTTGCATAGTGTCAGCCTCCTAGTGGCAGCAGCATACACCCATGGTTCCTGTGTCCCCCAATGAGAGGCGATAAAGAAATACACATTTTCATTTCTGTCATACCACTTTGCATTAATTCCTGTAAAGCACCTGAAGGGTTAATAAACTACCTGACAGCAGTTTTTGATGTGTCAGAGGGGGCTGTTTTTAAAATGGTATCACGTTTGGGGGTTTCCCAATATATGAGACCCCTAAAGTCACTTCAAACATGGATAAGTCCCTAAAAAAATACATTTAGTAAATTTCCTTGAAAAAATGAAAAATTGCTGCTACATTTTTAAACCTCCTAAAATGCTAAAAAAATAAAATAACATTTTACAAATGATGCCGATGTAAAGCAAACATGTGGTAAATGTTATTTATTAATGGATTGCTGTGGTATGACCATCTGGATTAAAGGGATAATCATTCAAATTTTGAAAATTGCTAATTTTATAACATTTTTCTCAAATTTTTGATATTTTTTATAAATAAACACAAAACATATTGACCTAAATTTACCATTATCATAAAGTATAATGTGTCATGAAAGAACAATCTCAAAATCACTGGGATTTGTTGAAGCATTGCAGAGTTATTACCACATAAAGTGACACTGGTCAGATTTCAAAAATTTGGCTCCGTCACTAAGGGGTTAAGATTATTGTACTTGTTTTTATTATGCATACCCCACCTCACATGTAAAGCGCCATGGAATAAATGGCGCTATAATAATAAATAATAATAATATAGTTCAATGATTACTTTACTGGAGATACAGCAGTGGTTTCTTACGTTCCCAAATAAAATAAACCGGTCATTCTGATGAGCACGAGGCACCATGACAATGCAGTAAGTAGTCAGGATGACAAAAAGCGGCAGATATTAGATTATAATTCTACCAAAGGGGCAGTTGATGCATTGGATAAACTAATGGCTACGTACACAAGCAGACGCAAAACCAATCAGTGGCCAATGGTTTTATTTTATAACATTGTTGATGTATCTTCCTACAATGCATTTGTTTTATGGCGTGAAATAAATCCCAGTTGGAATGGCAATAAACTGCATAAATGAAGACTTTCTGGAAGAATTAGCAAGTCTCTTGCTATGCCATCTATTTTAGGAAGAAATGTAAAACCCTGAAGTGAAGGTGCAGCAGCAGTAGTAAGCCGTATCCAGCAGCATGCACAACGCCACGAACCCACGGCCTCCACCATCCCTGGAAAAAGACTAAAGGGAAAAGATGCAGCATTTGTCCATCTTCTGTGATAAAACAAATCTAAAACAAATGTTCTAGTTGTAGTAAATATTTATGTAGAGCACATGGGAGTTATTTCTGTACAGAATGTAAGAATGTCAGAACTTCTTGCTATAAGAAGTGAAACTGTACAACCTTATGCTTTACTTATTTTAGAAAACTGAGGTTTGATTTAAACTTTTCATTTGTCTTTGACCAACCATGTTCACATACAGTTAAATAATGCAACTGATAAATAATATGCTTGGAGTAGCTAAATGTCAAAATGAACAGACTTTAATATGTCTGTAGTGTATAGCCAATATGAACAGAACAGCAGGGTTATTCCCAAGTTTGGAAGTTATTCCCTATCCGTGGTAAAAGAAGTGGGGATAACTTCCCGATCGCTGGGGATCCGACCAATGGGACCACCCAAAAATCCTGAGACGTGTGGATAGAGAAATGGTCGATCATGTGCACCATCGCTCTATTGATTCTTAATGGGACTGCTGGAGTTAGCCGAGCTTTGTGTTTGGCTGGTCTTTGGCACTAACATAAGAATATAAGAAGTGGCAGTGCGCATGACTGACCACCGCTCCAGCCACACAGAGCTCTTCAGACCTACAGTTCTTGGGATCAATGAGCACCTTAATGGTCAGACCTGCAGCAATTGGGAAGTTATCACAGCACGGTGGCTCAGTGGTTAGCCTTGTTGCTTTGTAGCACTGTGGTCCTAAGTACAAATCCCACCAAGAACAACATCTGCAAGGAGTTTTTTTATGTTCTTCGGTTTCCTCCTATACGCCAAAGACATACTGGGAGGGAATTATATGGTGAGCCCCAATGGGGACAGTGAAGATTATGTCTGTAAGGTGCTATATGAGAAAACGCATCATAATTAATCGCCTATCCTACAGCTAGGGGGTAAAGTTGAAAGGTGAGAATACCCCTTTAAATTCTGTCCGTGACGGACAGCCGTACTTAAGTTAACAGCCGTGGGCAAGCTCGACCGTGTGTCACAGGCATTATCTGCTTTCATTGATTCAAGCTCAGTTTCTGAGCTTGGATCAAAGTCTAGGATACGTTATATGATGTAATAGTACATCATATGTCAGGAAGGGGTTAAAATATATATTTATTCATTATGAAGGATGCCCAAGCGATCAGATACCTACTTAACAGCATTTAAGTCCAATGTTGCGTACAGGTAATACAAGCATTTCATTCTCTCTGTAGTTTCCAAGTTGTGAGGAACCATGTACTGTGCAAAAATGCGTTCAACTAGCAACCTGAAACACAGCAAAAACATTTCTGTTTTTAGTGATTTAGCATCAAAGACATAACATTTATGCATAAGAACAAAATTTAGGGAACATTATCTAGGGACACCCAAAATGCCAAAGCGTCTCATTAGAATGTAGTGAAGGAACGATTTAGTGTCTCAATGTAAAGACTGTCACAGGGTCCCCCCCCTTTGCGTACCATCTGCAAATTAATACTGGTGACTGGGTAGAAGGGTATTTAGGTCTTCCCCAGGTCACACGTGTCCAGATAAGTACATTTTCATCTCCCGTCTGACTCTCTACCATATTCCTACATGTCCTGTTCAGTATGTGAACGGTCACAGCTTACACTGATAGCGCCGGACAATTTCAGTCTGTTCAGTGCCATCTAATTTACAATATGGAAAGAAATCTTACATGAATGTAACAGAGTTACAAGTAATCCAATACGGGGTCATTGTACCCTAACAAGAAACATCCTGGCTCACCTACTTACCGATCGTCTATGCTGTTCTGGTAATAGATATGAAGAAGTTTATCTTTAATCCAAGAGATTTGTTTTGCGGCCTCTTTTCCGGCTTCTGCTTGCAAAGCATACTTCTTATAGATCTGAGCCAGGCCCATCATGGCTTCTTTTCTTACTCTCCACTGATCAATGAAAGAAAAATCAGTGGGACTTAATTTAGCGCCAGCTATCTATCTAAAGCTAGAGAACTAAAGACCTCTCACATGCGTTTGTCATTAGTGTTACATTTTTTACTTTTGGTTAAACTTGTCAAAGGCGAAAAAGAGCAATTAAAAGATAAATAAACCACAAATCTTGCAAATTCTCACACTGGCCACAAGGACAAACACTTGACTGAAGCACAGAAGAGATGTCAGCAAACTCATTATCACAAAAGAGGATTATAATGAACGGCAGCACCTCTATATACAGTGGATTGCACAGAAACCACCATAAACAGCAAATAAGGCACAGCTAGCCTCCTCTCCGCCTTCACAATGACCTTTGCCCAAATCAGAGCATGCTCACATATCACTTCTATATAAATAGGATCTGAATCAGTCTAAATTGTGAAGAAGAGGAAGTAAAAATGTAAAATTTGGCTTGGAGCCCAGTGTGAAAAATGAAAGATTATTATTTTTAAATAGAGTTTTTAAAGAAAATGAAACTAAAAAAGAAAAAAAAAATAGCATAAAGAGCCAGGACTGTAAAAAAAAAATAGCAAATGTGTTCAGAATTTTTCCCCATTAGCACTATTACATTTACATGAGAGTTTGTCTAATACGTTAAGTACTATGAATAGAAATACCGTATATACTAGAGTATAAGCCGAGAATATACTCGTGTCATTCCCAAGGGTCGGCAGGGGAGGGGGTGCGGCAGCTGTCTAATCATACTCACCTGCTCCTGGAGCAGTCCCTACACGTCCCTGGTTCTCCGGGCGCCGGCAGCTTCTTCCTGTAATGAGCGGTCACATGGTATCGCTCATTACAGTAATGAATATGGAAACGACTCCACTCCCATAGGGGTGGAGCCGCATGTTCATTACTGTAATGAGCGGTACCATGTGACCGCTCAACACAGGAAGAAGCTGTCAGAGCCCAGAAAACCAGGGACCTGCAGGGACCGCACCAGGAGCAGGTGAGTATAACGGGGCTCACCAAACCAAAAATTACTAATTAAAATATAACACTTATTAAGAAATGTAAAAAAGATCCAAAAGGCCACATATAAGAACACAAACAATAACCCCATATCAGAGGGAAACATCCACCTACAAGCCAATACACATGTAATCATACACAAGAATAGTCTGTACATTTGCTGGAAAGAAAGCATCCATTTTTGGTAAGCACAGGCCGAAGCACATATATATATATATATATATATATATATATATATATATATATATATATATATATAGATATATATATGTGTGTGTGTGTGTGTGTGTGTGTGTGTGTGTGTGTGTGTGTGTGTGTGTGTGTGTGTGTGTATAACGGGGGCATAGTCAACTGTCCCACGTTCCACCATCGGCGCTCAGGTCAGAGGGCGCGATGACGCGATTAGTGTGCGCCGCCCTCTGCCTTAACAGTCAGTGCAGAGGACGGGGAAGACACAGCAGCGCCCAGCGGTGGAACGGGGAACAAGTGAATATAGCAAGTGGCGGGGGCCTGAGCGATGAGAGGTGAGTATGTGACTTTTTATTTTTAATCGCAGCAACAGCATATGGGGCAAATATCCCTATGAAGCATTTTATGGGGCCATAATCAGCATTTGTGCAGCATTACATGGGGCAAATATCTCTATGGAGCATGTTATGGGGCCATAATCAGCATTTATGCAGCATTATATGGGGCAAATATCTCTATGGAGCATGTTATGGGGCCATAATCAGCATTTATGCAGCATTATATGGGGCAAATATCTCTATGGAGCATGTTATGGGGCCATAATCAGCATTTGTGCAGCATTACATGGGGCAAATATCTCTATGGAGCATCTTGTGGGGGCTATAATCAGCATTTGTGGAGCATTATATGGGGCAAATGTGTCTATGGAGCATCTTATGGGGCCCATCATAAACTGTATGGAGCATTAAATAGGGCGTATTTTGTATGAAGCATCTTACGGGGCCCATCATGAACTGTATGGAGCATTATATGGGGCTCTTGATTCAATATGGATATTCAAAAACACTTAACCTACTGATGTCTCAATTTTACTTTTATTGGTATCTTTTTATTTTTGACATTTACCACCCTATGCTTATACTCGAGTCATTACGTTTTCCCATTTTTTTGTGGCAAAATTAGGGGTCTCGGCTTATACTCTGGTCGGCTTATACTCGAGTATATACGGTAAGTAAATACCAGTAGTAGATAATTCATTAAACTACACATTTTAATTTATTTAAAATGAGTTGTCTCACAGATGAAGTACATTTTAATTAATAGACCTTGGAAAAATAATAAGTTCCACAACTGCATGTGTTAAAAAAACATTTCAGTGATGAGATACTCTTGTAGATGTGCCCCTGCTATCTAATAATGGTAAAATGGCTATATCCGACTATAGAGCGCTGCTCCAGTCCGAAGTCAGCACATGCCACAGCTACTCCCTAGGGAAGGAAGCATAAATCACTTAAGAAAAGTGAATATACACACAAAATAGCAAGGACTCGCAGCAGATGCTTTCTTTAGTAAAATATTTCCCTACTCGTATAATCACAGGAGCGAGTGTTTCTACTGAGTCACCTGAACTCATGATAAATCAAGTCAGTGACATCAGCTTGGTGGCCACTGGAGCTCCTGCATCCCTGACTTGATTTATGATGATCTCACAGCAAAAACACTCATTCCTGTGACAAAACAAGCAAATAAATTTATCACAGGAGCGAGTTTCTGCTGTGAGCTCATCATAAATCAAGTCAGTAATGCAGGAGCGCCAGTGGCCACCACACTTTATGTCACTGACTTGATTTATGATGAGCTCAGGTGACTCGGCAGAAAAACTCGCTCCTGTGATAAAACAAGCAGGGAAATGTGTTTCCTGAGAAAGGTTGTAGCTGCAAGCCTCTGCTGTTTGGTATGTATACTCACTTATCATAAGTGACTTATGCTTCCTTTCTGGCCTGGAAGCTGCTGTATGTGCCAACCATGAGCTGGAGAAGCTCTACATGGTCATACACAGCGAACAACAGTACATAGCAGGGGGGCACAATAAAACACATTCAGTTGGGCAGCTTATTATTTCAATAACTATTGGTTATAATGTACTTTGCTTGTGGGACAACTGCTTTAGGTCTTATGTAAATAAAGGTATGTTTAAATGGGGCATGTATACTCATCCTATAAGGTTTCAGCTTACCCGCTTATCAAGAGTTCTTTCCCGGACAAAATTAAGAAGGTGGTCATTAACAAGAAGAAGATCTTTCTTTGCAGCAGTAACTATAGACACAATAACATCGTGTCTAATGGCTTCCTCAGGGTCATGGGACCTCACTTTTAGGTATTCTGAAAAATAAAAACCCTGTATCATAACATTATTTGACCCAACGTATCTGGGGCATGTTAAAATTAGCATCACGTACTACTGAGCTCAAACACAGCATGTTCACACAGCACAATCGTAGAAAAAAAAATTCTGCATCTCAAAACCCCAATTAATGCATATAAATGAGGTTATTCCCTTAGCAGGGGCAAGGATGTCTGCAAAACTCAATCAGGTGAGTGGGATAGTCACTGAAATTTCCTTAACAAAAAAGAAAAACCACCCCCAAAAATGATTTCAGTACCTGTTAAGTCCTTGGCTAAATCTGGATGGTTCATTAAGCAGTGGCTGGCAAACTTCACACATTCCAAGCGAATGGGTACATGTATATCGTTAAACCTGGCAACAACAATAAAAAAAACCCTCTCAGTTCTCACTAGATGATTATTATTAACCTCTTCCAACATGTGACGTATACATACATCACACTGGAGGAGAGTGCACAAAGCAGGCTGTACTCACATCATTTTTATTTTTACAAATATGAAATATGGACCATTTTTCTCCTGCGTCATACATTTCTTACCACCGAATGAGCTGCCTGAACATTAATACATCGGCTTTTATCAATGTATCAGTTAAAAATCGGATGAAGTATGGCAAACTGAAGTACTAAGGATGTCTTCTTTACATTTTTTGAAGTAAAAACGGCTTGCTTATCTCACAAGGCTACGTGAAATGAAAAAAATAATGCTGGTTAAGAGCACAGTGTATCTCTGCCCTTTTCCTACACAATACTACGGGAGTCTTTCCTGTAACATTGCCGTATGCTTCCACCCACCAGACGGAGGCAGAAAGCCTGTTCTTTTGCCCTCCCTCTGGTAGGTACGTGCCTGCATACTTAAAGGGAACCTGTCACCCCGTTTTTTTGAGATTGAGCTATAAATACTGTTAAATAGGGCCTGCGCTGTGTGTTCCTATAGTGTATGTAGTGTACCCCGATTCCCCACCTATGCTGAGATATAACTTACCAAAGTCGCCGTTTTCGCCTGTCAATCAGGCTGGTCAGGTCGGGAGGGCGTGGTGACATCGCTGGTTCTTCCTCAGCTTTACGTTGGTGGCGTAGTGGCGTAGTGGTGAAGACACCGCGCGCGATCTGCGCTGTAATCCCTTGCATCGGTGGGGGCGGCCATCTTCCTGGGGCCGCGCGTGCGCAGATCGAGTGCTCTGCTGCACGGGGCTTCAGGAAAATGGCCGCGGGATGCCGCGCGTGCGCATTAGAGATCGCGGCGGCCATTTTCCCAAAGCCGAGATGCAAACTCGGCTTTGGGAAAATGGCCGCCGCAATCTCTAATGCGCACGCGCGGCATCCCGCGGCCATTTTCCTGAAGCCCCGTGCAGCAGAGCACTCGATCTGCGCACGCGCGGCCCCAGGAAGATGGCCGCCCCCACCGATGCAAGGGATTACAGCGCAGATCGCGCGCTGCTTGTTCACCACTACGCCACCAACGTAAAGCTGAGGAAGAACCAGCGATGTCACCACGCCCTCCCGACCTGACCAGCCTGATTGACAGGCGAAAACGGCGACTTTGGTAAGTTATATCTCAGCATAGGTGGGGAATCGGGGTACACTACATACACTATAGGAACACACAGCGCAGGCCCTATTTAACAGTATTTATAGCTCAATCTCAAAAAACGGGGTGACAGGTTCCCTTTAATATATTTTTCTGACTATAAGACGCATTTTTAAACAAGAGTTTGCGTCTTATAGTCCGGAGGCAGCTTCCTGTGATGGAGAACGCAGACACTACGTCCTTCTCGATCACAGAGAGCTGCCGTCTCTCCTCCTGTCTGACATTGATCATATCTCATAGATCAGTCGGCTCACCAGACAACAGGTAACAGCTGATGATCTCGGAGTTACCCGGGACCAGGCTTGTCTTCAGAGAAGAGGTTAATAACGAGGCAGCATTAACATGAGGTTAACATGACGTGGCCTCGCATTCGCTCATTAGTCTGACACCAGCACGAAACGGCACCTGTGAACTGTGGTAACCTTAATGATATCATCTCAGTTCGCAGCAGCCTGGTCTCACAGAGCACAGTGCGAGATCTGGCAGTAGCTGCTGCTCCAGTCTATGGAGGTGCGTTCTCTTTGGTCTACAACGGACTGGTGTGTATTTTTTCTTTTTTAAATACACGGGAGAAAGATGGAAATTGTTGGGGAGGTTTTTGTTTTGCTTTTTTCAAACAAAGATATTTTTTTTCTCCTTTTTTCACTTACGGTGTGACTAATGGGGTGTCTGATTGACGCAGCTCCATTACTAACCACTGGGCTTGATGTCAGCGGATTTTACACAAAATACAGCTGACATCAACCCCAAAATATTACCCCGCTTGCCACAGCACCAAAGCAAGCGGGAAGAGCTGGGCAAAGCACAAGAACTGGCACATCTAATGGATGCACCTTCTCTGGGGTGGCTGAGGGCTGCTATTTTTAGGCTGGGGAGGGCCAATATCCATGGGGCTTCCCAGCTTGAGAATACCACCCCTCAGATGTCTGCTTTAGCTTGAATATCTAAAATCGAGTAAACACCACCGTTATATTTAAATTATTTTAAAAAATGGCATTGTGGCCCCTCTATTTTTCATAACCAGCCAAAACAATCAGACAGCTGCAGCTGTCTGCTTTACCTGCACTTGTTATCAAAAATAGAGGGAACCCCACGTCTATATTTTTTTTCCCTTTTTTACATGGTTAGCTGGCCAATCACAGTCATGCCAATACTTATCAGGGCTGCAATAGGGCCGGAAGTGCCCACACAGAAACAGCTTTGTTGATTGGCTGCACTGCAGCCTTTCAACAAGCTTTGTTTGGGCTTCCGAATGCGAACAGTAACAGGAACTTCAGGAAGAAGTCCTTGTTCGCGGTCCATGCATGGACAGTAGGTATCCGATACAGATCTCAAACTTTACCATACGCGTTCGTCCATCTCCACTCCCCACCCATTTTTCCTACCCTATACTTCCATCTATCTTTCCTCTCCTCTTAAGAAAATGTTGATACATCAAAATGTAAATAAAACAAAATTTTAAATAAAAAAAAAGGTTATCTTTTTCTGATATTGTGGGAAAAATAAATAAGAAATATGTAGCCATTTTTCATTTTGGGGGTGCTGAAAGCGGCTATTGGGACAGGCAGAATTATGATTTTTTTTTTCTACTTTATTCTTGCTTTTTATTTCCTTTTCATTCACTTTCCTAACACATGGCGTCTTAACGAGAACCTGTCACCAGGAATAACGCTGTTAACCTGCAGATATGGTGTTAATGTGCAGGTTAACAGCGGTGTTAAGATGTCCGGCGCCAGCACGTAGCCAAATGCGGCATGGAGAAATTAACTTTTTTCTTCCCACCAGCATTCAGTCATGGGACGGGGGCAGCACCAGTTCAGTCACGGCTCTTGATAATACAGAGCAGTTGCTGTAACCGCACCACCGACCCTGACTGACAGCCAGCCGCAATGTAGAGCCATTGTTAGTCAGGGCCAGGGTCATAATTACAGCGGCCGCTCTGTATACTCAGAGCAATGACTAAACATGGTTTAACACTACTACACACATGGATTGGAACCCTACTCAGGCACCTCACCAACCCAAACCCATATTGGAGTGGTGTATATGATCTTCCTAAAGAAGGTAAACACGGTAATAAACCATGTTTATCTTTTCTGTGGAGAGTCTGGCTGTGTCTGACAGATGACTCTCTGCCTCCACAGCTGCATAATCTTGTACAAGCTGCTTACACTGCACTGACATTGAAGAATGCTAGCTCAAAGTAAAGTGTAGGCTGCCTGGACATTTATTGTCTATGGGGTATCCAGAAGTAGTTAAATAAAATTACACTTACCTGCCCAGGTAACACTGCCAAAGGGGTTTATTCTGAGCTGCCAGTTCAGAATCCTTAGCTCCAAACATTTTTGCAAGAAGTTTCACCACTTGCAGTCGCTCTTCATTATCATTGCTCTGTGTCAAACAAATGTGATGAACTTTGTTGTCAGTAACCCTAATTTCTCTCCCCTCACATTTCTATTTACCCAAACCTAAGGGATAAGATGCATTAGAAAAACATGGTGGTTTTGTCTGGAAACCGCACCAGACATGTCCACGGGCTTTGTCGCATAGAAACAACATGTGGATAGGTATTTTAGAGTCACCAATCGGGATAATCATAATGAACCCAAATGCTTCCCCCATGGTAAACTGATCTGAACATGATAGAAACTCACCTTAAGCTTAAACTCCAACTGAGGTAATACAGATAAGAGCAAATGGCTGTCAATATTATATAACTCCAGTATCAAGTCAAAAACATGTTCTGACAAGTCGCTGATAGAAGTTTTACCAAGCATGAGGACTTGGTTAAAAAACTGCAATGTAAACAAGAAAAACAGCAATATATTACAACATATTCGTCTTTTTTTTGTTACTGTACGGACATTTTATTGCTTTAAGGCATCTAAAATGTTAAGTATATTTTTAAGTGTTTTTTTTTTTTTTATAAAAACTAACACGTACATTAGACAATGTTTGTGTCCATCATATTTCCAAGGAGAGTACAACCTCATCACTAAGGGCAGTGATTAACAGGGGGCTGTGTATGCATATATACACAAAACAGCCTAATTCAGAAGTCAGGGAATTTCCTCCTACACAAAAAAGGTTTGAGTTTCATCAGCAGTCGTAAGTTTTTCCTGGGTTTAAAAAAAAAAAAAAATTTAACTGATGGAGGTTTCTCAAGCTTCTCCTATCAAATCGTCCATGAAAAACGGACAGCACATGGAGGGCATCCGAGTGCTATCCAATTTTTTTCATGGACCCATAGACTTGCTTTGGCAAGTTTGATCTCAAACTGGAATCTTAAATCTAACAGATCTGTCTCCCTGATTTTGTACGGACCACAATAATACATGGACATATGAACAGCGCCATGAACGATAATAAGTATAAGTTCTTTCAGTGAAAAATACTGACCGAACTAGTATGAGAAAAGAAATTATGTCTGAATAAACCCTAAGGCCGGGATCACACATGCGAGAAATACAGCCGAGTCTCCATGTTAATACCTGGCACTCAGGAGTGGAGCGTGCGGCCGCATAGCAATACCTGCCGTGTATTAACATGGGAGACTCGGCCGTATTTCTCGCATGTGTGATCTCGGCCTAACAGATACTGCACTTAGGGGGAGGACTCATTACTCCTCTCACTCACCAAAGGGATATAGTAAAAAAATAAATAAATAAAAACAAAGCCATTACGACAAGTCTTACATTAGTAATGTACGGTTCTATAGCTTGAGCAGTCCTCTTCAGCAGAGCCTTGGCCAGGTCATAGGCTTGCTTGTTTAAATTCTGAAAGGTTAAGAACAAAACAAATATATATTAGTCTCACAGGGGAGTGTAAGGCTATGTTCACATTGCGTTAGGGCAATCCGTTTAGCGCATATGCTAGCGGATTGCGCTAACGCAATTATAAATGAAGAAGAGGACAGCGCCACACCAGGAAGTGAAACAGCAGCTCACATTTAATTCTGCCTTCTGCGGCAACGTTTCGGTCAGAAGAAGACAAAGGTCCCTGGTGAGGACGTGCGCCCTGTTGTCCATAGAGACGGTACTATTGTAGGGTGCGGCCAGACGAAATCTTTTTGGATACTGGTATTGCGCTAACGCAATGTCACAAACCGCTAGCGCAGATACCCGATCTGCGTTAGCGAGGGACGGACCGCGAACGCTGCAAGCAGCGTCCGCGGTCCGTCCGAAACTAACGGGACATCGCTAGCGTGTGCCGAAAAAAGCATACGCTAGAGATCCGTTAGCACACTGCCGTCAATGGGTGCGCTAACGGAGCCGTTGAATGGCGTTAATTGCGACAATTTCGCCAGGTAATGGAGTCTGCTAGCGTTAACTTATTAACGTAATATGAACCTAGCCTAAGGCTATGTTCACACGTTGTATTTATCAAAATCAAAGCTGCTTTTAACAACACCAGCAAAAGCTACCAGCTCTCAGAAATCTCATGCACATTGTTCGTTTTTTGTTGTCCTGACTGAGTTTGAAACCTGCAGTATGTCAATTCTTTCAGCACTTTTGCAGCGTTTTCACCCTGAGAAAGCAATAAGTTCAAAAAAGCAGCAAACAAATGTTGCCATCAGTTTTTGCACTGTCTTGGTCTCCTCACTTAAGCATGGATGTTCCTATCAGCAGTTTAGTTAAATTAGTGATATGTGATAAAGTAAACACTGTCAATTTATGTGGTAGTAACTCTGGAATGCTTTAACGGTTCCCGGTGATTCTGAGATAAGACTGTTTTTCCGTGACATATTGTACTTCATGATAATGGTAAAATTTCCTCGATATTACTTGAAGTTTATTTATTGGGGGGGGGGGGGGGGGGGAATGGAAATTTGGCAATTATTTTGTACATTTTGCAATTTTCAAACTTAATTTTTGTGCCCTTAAATCAGAGATTGGTGTCGCACAAAATAGTTCATAAATAACATTTCCCACATGACTACTTTACATCAGCACAATTTTGGAAATGTGATTTTTTTTTTCTTTGTTAGTAAGTTAGAAGGGTTAAAAGGTTGATCAATGATTTTTTCCAACAAAATTTACAAAACCATTATCTTTTTAGGGACCACCTCATATTGGAAGTCACTTTGAAGGGTCCATATGACAGAAAATACTCAAATGTGACACCATTCTAAAAGCTGCTCCCCTCAAGGAGCTAAAAATCACATTCAAGAAGTTGATTAACCCTTCAGTTGCTTCATGAGAACTGAAGCAATGTGGAAGGAAAAAATGAACATTAAAACTATTTTCACAAAAAATTTACTTTAGACCCATTTTTTTTTTTCACAAAAGGTAACAGGAGAAAATGGATCACAAAAATTGATGTGAAATTTTTCCTGAGTACGCCGATACCCCATATGTGGGGAAAATCTACTGTTTGGGCACACGGCAGGGCTCGGAAGGGAAGGAGCGCCGTTTGACTTTTTGAACACAAAATTGACTGGAATCGAAGCAGACGCCATGTCTTGTTTTTATATAACTAAGAAGGTGACAAAGGGGGATTTGATTTACTTTTTTATTTGATCAATGTGATAGGGTCTATTATCAAAGTGATTTAAAAAAAAATAGTAAAATTCTCTATTGATGCAGGTTACCGGCCAGCAGATCTCGGCAGGCACACTGCACGTGTCCACTTTCTTTTTCCAGAAAGATGACACAGCGGCATGGAGCAGGAGGGTCTGGGGATGGCTGAGGTATCGGGGGGCTCAGGGGACCCCATTTCTCACTTCTCTGATATGCTAGACCATATCAGAGAAGAGAGTAATGAATTTTAAATCAGGCGTTATTTTATTTTTTATTTTTTTTTATGATTGATGTTATAACGGCAATCACGTGACAAGGGACAGAAGAAAACCGGTCAGCTCATGTTCTCCAGGGTCTCCACTACCCCAGGTAGCCGAGACCATGGAGATTTTCAGATGCTGGGGGGCGCTATACCCTTATTTCTCAGCGTTGTTTAAAAGCAGAGCTGAGTAATAAGTACCCTTAACTGACGCTATTAAAAGGCGTGTCTGTAGGCATTAAACCCTTCACGCTGCAGCCCATTTTCGTTTTTGCGTTTCTGTTTTTTGCTCCCCTACTTCCCAGAGCCATAACTTTTATTTTTCCGTCACTATGGCCATGTGAGGGCTTGTTTTTTGCGGGACGAGTTGTACTTTTGAACACCACCATTGGATTTAACATATCATGCACTGGAAAAGAGGAGAGGAAAAAAAAAATGTGGTGAAATTGCAAAAAAAAAAAGTGCAATTCCACAATATGTGTTTTTTTTAGTTATCTATTGTATTATTTTGAATGGGCAAAAGGGGTTGTTAGGAGTAGATTTGAACTGATATATTTTTTTAAACTTTTTTTTTTTTACTTTTCACCTGCTTCAGTAGTCTCCATGGGAGGCTAGATTCTGTGATCTTCTGATCGCCTTTGCTACACACAGGCGATGATCAGGTCACCTGTGTGTAGCAGAAATCCTCACTTGCTATGAGCGGTGACCGCTGGGCGGCGCTCATAGCAATCTGGCAATGACCACCACAGGGGTCTGGTGCTTACCCGGGATGTCATGGCTACGCATCTGACACAGGCGCCGTTGGGCAGGATCAGTGACGCACTTCCCACACGATCACAATAAATGCCAATGTCAGAGATTGACAGCAGCATTTAACAGGTTAACAGCCGTGGGTGGATCGCGATTCCACCCGCAGCTGTTAGGGGCACATGTCAGCTGTTCAAAAGAGCTGGCATGCGCCAACAAAGATATGTTATCAGTGCCTGGGCCCACATAAAAGGGACATACACTGTACATGTAGGGCACATATCGTGACAGGGTTCATGCCGAAAAATGCGTGAACGTAAACAATGCCCGACCAACTCAATGCCGTACCACAGTGTAAAAGTAAACATTGCCCGAACAACTGAATCTACTGCCAACGTCTTAGGTAAACTATTTTTACCAATTGAGATAGTGCAGACATAACACGATCAAATAAGATAAAACCAATGGATAACTTTATTCAAAATATTACATAGAAAGATTCCATAGATAACATGAATAACTTATAATAATAACTATAGATAATCACATACAAGTAATTACAACAGAGGTCAGTGACACAACTCTGCTGCACATGGACTGAAGTTACTAGCAACAGAGACAAGTCTGTGACCAAAATATCCTAACTATGCTAATATACAGAGATATAAAATAACCATAGGTATATTAATGTAATACAGTATAACAAATATCCCATACGGTGTTAATCAGAAAAGGCCACCCAACATTCATATGCCTGATTATTATATTGTGAGTCCTGCACAAGTATGCTAGCACCCATCAAGCATACTTAATTGGAATAGATGTACACGTTACCTGCGGCCATCGCAATGAAAGGATAGTGGATACAAGGCTGCACCTCGGAGGTACCTCTTGACGAAGCTGCCGGTACAGCGAAACGCGCGTCGAGGTGCAGCCTTGTGTTTCGGAGTTTCGGCCGCACATGCGCGGTCTGAAATGGCGGACTCGACACACAAAGTTTCATGAACTTTTTTTGTGCCGAGGGTCCGCCAAAACAAGACGCATCTGTCGCATGACGGATGCGACGTGTGGCAATACGTCGCAATGCGTCGCTAATGCAAGTCTATGGAGAAAAAACGCATCCTGCGGGCAACTTTGCAGGATGTGTTTTCTCCAAAACGACGCATTGCGACATCCGTCACACGACGCTAGTGTGAAAGTAGCCTTATTTAAACCTGCAAAATTGAATGTGATTCTCCTACTAAATAACATTTTAAAATATTGTATTTGAAGAAAGATGGTCAGTTCCACATCCGGCAGAAGTGGCTGCAGAAACAGGACGGTGGATATGACAGAAGATATGAATACAACACTAATAGGAAATGCATCATCAAAAATGGACCTAATGTTTAAATCAGATTTTACATTAATTTTAAAAAACATGATAAAAAAAATACAGTTTCCATATGACAATCTAAACATAAAAAGGAAAGTAGGAGACAAATATTATATATAGTTAAGTCTGAAAATTACATTTTTATTAAATGTAATTAAAATAAAACTTCGCTTTTTTCTCATTTTTATAGTGCCTGGTCGCTACAATAGTAGAGAGAATGGGGATTCCAGCTCCTCCGTCCTGCAGCACAATCCTACAGCTACATGGACTCATGAGCTTGTCAGACCTTCTGGTTGAAACGCGTTGGTAACTGAGCCGCCCTGTCTATATTTACGTTCATGAAATAAATTTGAAGATTTTAGTCCATTCACGGAGTGCCGGATATCTTATCACCGACTGCAATATTAGACTTATACTTTTTTTTTTTTCCAGCAGCAACATGAACATTAGCAGCAATATACCGACTCAGATTATATTTTTATAGAAATATTATCTGAGTGTGCTCTGATCTGGCCAAAAGTCATTGTGCTGGGAGAGAGGGAGAAGGTGAGCTGTGACATCGCCTGTTGCAAATAGTGGATTCTGTGCCATTTAAAACATATGGATGTGTTACCTTTCATTTAAACCCTACCTGTGATGATAATGAGACTACCGAAACGTCTCAAGTAGGAATCTAGTGTAAGGCTTGTTTCACACTAGTGTTTTGAGGATCTGCGGAGGGCTGCGGACTTCCTCCGTGAAGCCCCACCCTCGGCCGCTAGCTCCGCCTACTTCTGCAGTGGGCCTGCGTACCTATCTTTAACATTAGGTACGCAGGTCGCGCGGCTGTATGCGGATGCTTCCGCATTCGTCGTTTTGACGATGCGGAGAAGAAAAAAAATTGCTACAAGCTGCATCCTACGCTGGTCGCCGTATCGTTAAAACGACGCATGCGGAAGCATCCGCATACAGCGGCACGACCTGCGTGCCTAATATTAAAGATAGGTACGCAGGCCGTATGTAGGCCGCATGCAGAAGTAGGCAGAGCTAGCGGCGGAGGTGCAGCCGAGGGCGGGGCTTCACGGAGGAAGTCCGCAGCCCTCCGCAGCTCCTCAAAACGCTAATGTGAAACCGGCCTTAGACCTATTGGATAGTGTGATATACTGTATATTATTGTATTTTTCAATTAACATAACACAAACTTTGGATCATTTTTTAAGACATTACATATAAAAACAAAAGTTTATGAAATGGCTTGCCCATTACTTTACTGGAGGACAGCTCCATCTTCTTGAGGTGGATGTGTAATATCTGGCAGGGGCCACTATATAAGCTGATAAAGCTATGCTCAACTGAGCACATCCAGCCACCGCCGGCTCCAGTAACAACTGATCGGTGAGGGGAGCGCGTTTTGCACGCAGAACGACCTGATAATGCTGACCTCTAAGGACAGGCCTTCAATATAAAAGCGACATTATGCTAAAATACTTAAAATTATAACAAGGGGGGGAAAAAGTAAATAAAAGTACCTTGTGTGCTGGAACTAGATTTACCAGTACAGTATCCAGCAATTCCTGAGAGACCGTGTCTCCTTCACAAATAATTGAGCTCATCAAATCCACCATATGCATATGAACTTTCTGATTGTGGCCATTGCTGAAATTATTAAAATTGAAAAATTACTAATAAAATAGGAGACCATGTGAATAGAAAAACAAAAAGATTGTGTCACTTAAAGGGGTGGTCTCACAATAACGATGCATGACATTCATAGGATCTTTCCTGACGAGGGCCCCTTGATCAAGTGCTCTCAGATGAACTCACATGGTCGGGAACAGAAAAGGCAACCACATTTCCTGTCACTACATGTGGGAGACCAAATTGAACGATGGGTCAGGAGACCCTGAAGGTTGGAGCAGGTCTCAGAGGTCTATTTGGCATCGATGTATCATAAGACAACCCTTCGAAGCTTTAGGCTAGGCTGAGACAAAGCGGATAAACTATAGATTTTCCATTTGTGAGGGGGAATTTCGCAGCATCACAGTAGAAAAAAAAGTGGATGAAATTTTACCTATTATCAGCCACACAAAAAATCTGCAAAGAATACGCCCTTGTGGTGTGAACTGTAAATATGCAGCATGTGATGGCAATGAATAGACAAATGTGAGGCAAATAATAATAGTCCAGATTGGTGAAACCGTAGCCGACAGACGTACAACACAGCTTATGTAAGATTTAAAAAAAAAAATGGTTTGGCATACATCAGAAACATAACGTACCGTATATACTCGAGTATAAGCCGAGATTTTCAGCCCATTTTTTTAGGCTGAAATTGCCCCTCTCAGCTTATACTCGAGTCATACCCAGGGGTCGGCAGGGGAGGGGGAGCGGGGGCTGTCTAATTATACTCACCTGCTCCTGGCGCGGTCCCTGCAGGTCCCCGGCTCCCCAGCTTCTTCCTGTACTGAGCGGTCACATGGTACCACAGTAATGTGACTCCACCTCCCATAGGGGTGGAGCCACATATTCATTACTGTAATGAGCGGTAACGGTGACCCCTCAGTACAGGAAGAAGCTGCGGTGTCGGGGAAGCAGGGACTGCACAGCGCCAGGAGCAGGTGAGTATAACGGGGAGGGGAGCGCTGCGCAATATTCACCTGATCCCCGTTCCAGCCGCCGCTCCATCTTCAGTGTCTTCTGCAGTTACGCTGAGGTCAGAGGGTGCGATGACGTGGTTAGTGCGCACCCTCTGCCTGAAAGGCAGTGCAGAAGACGCTGAAGATGGAGCGGCGCCGGAACGAAGTCAGGTGATTATTGAAAGTGCAGGGGGCCTGAGCGACGGAGAGGTGAGTATGTGATTTTTTTTTTATTTTTTTTTTTATCGCAGCAACAGCAAATGGGGCAAGTGTTTGTATGGAGCATCTATGGGGCCATAACGTTTGTGCAGCACTATATGGGGCAAGTGTCTGTATGGGGCCATAATTAACATTTGTGGAGCATTACGGTATGTGGGGCAAGTGTCTTTATGGAGCATCTTATGGGGCCATAATCAGCATTTGAGCAGCATTATATTTGGCAAATGTGTCTATGGAGCAGCTTATGGGGCCATTATTAACCTTTATGCAGGATTATATGGGGCATATTTTAATATGGAGCATCTTATGGGGCCATCATAAACTTGGTGGAGCATTATATGGGGCTCCTGATTCAATATGGAAATTCAAAAACACTTAACCTACTGATGTCTCAATTAATTTTACTTTTATTGGTATTTATTTTTACTTTTGACATTTACCGGTAGCTGCTGCATTTCCCACCCTAGGCTTATACTCGAGTCATTAAGTTTTCCCAGCTTTTTGTAGCAAAATTAGGGGGGGTTCGGCTTATATTTCGAGTATGTACGGGTATATGGATAAATTCAGAATGTATACCAGAACATACAGTATACCGGATGACAGGCAATATGCCAAAAATGTGGGGTGACATTTTATCTTCATGTCAAGAAAGTCACAGTTCAGCTCGCTTGCTTATTATACATAGGAAAGAGCCACCACCATGCCTGGAATGATTTGTGCACAATTAAAAACTATATCTGACAAGAGTTAATACATGAAACATTGTACATCGGCTGCATTTCCCTTTATGGAATACATAAAAATAGCAGTGTGATATCTATTTTTGCACACTTACTTGATCACAGAAAATAACGTGCGATATAGCTGAGTGAAGATTTCATTACTGTCTTCCAATTCAAAGCAAATATTGTAAGATTTCACCCACGCAATATTCTGAGAGGAAGAAGAAAATAAATGTGTTTATGTCTAGTTAATGAAGATATATAGAATTAAAGGGTTGTCCACTAGTGATGAGCGACCGTGCTTGGGTAAGGTGTTATCAGAGCATGCTCAGGTGTTATTTCAGTGTCTTGGGTGTGCTGTTAGACAGCTGCAACACAAGCAGCCGGAGGGACTCGAACATATTATCCGGGCACGCCGAAGACACTCAGACAGCACCCAAGCATGCCTGTATAAAACGTTATCCGATCACGTTCGCGCCTCACTATTGACCAGTCGTGAGACCAAAGTCTGCAGTCACTGTGCGCAACTGCAGACTGCCGAATAGTGACAACATAATGCCCACAGTCACGATTCCCTCGTATTGCCAGTGGGAGCAGGCGGTCACATAGTGACTGCAGACTTCTGTCCCAAACCTTGATGAAAATTAAAGGGCTTGTCCAGGTGCACTTACCTCAAGCAAATAGAAGTATCTGTTAAACTGTGGACTCTTTGTATCCTCAAGGCCTTTGAGTTGTCGAGTTATGAACATAAATATATCCTATGGAAATGAACAGAATTATAGTAAAAACTAAGCTCCAATAATTTTAATACATAAAAGACAAGAAGTGACTGTAATTTTAAAGAAAAAAATACTGTAGCTCTTGCTTCATTCATAAGTTAAGATCTTCAAAAACTTGACCTTGTTTCATACATTTAACTTTATTTTTCTCTCCAATTAGAGTAAATTTATCATGTTCCTCTCGGATACAGCAGCATAGAGAAGCTCACAGCTCCTATATCAATGCAAAGGCAATACGATGATAACATTGTATTCTCCATGACAAATAAATTCTGGTGCATCGTCTCGCGTACATCTACTCTGTACCGTTCCTGTTATTTGGGAATAAAATGACAAAGTGTTACCAGTCCGGAGTGTTTTCTACACCAACATAGTCCAATCAGTGCTGACAGTGTGAGAATTGTGACAACATGTCCTTTGGGAAGAAGAATATTAACACCCACTTGCCAATTTATTCAAACATTTCTTGTAGGAATGAAATAAATAACAGCATAAACGTATGAGAAAATGTTCCAAAAACAGGATTTTTGGTTGCTTACCGTAAAATCTTTTTCTCTGAGCCTTCATTGGGGGACACAGGAAACCATGGGTGTATGCTGCTGCCACTAGGAGGCTGACACTATGCAAATAAAAAAAGTTAGCTCCTCCTCTGCAGTGTACACCCCACCGACTGGAAGTAGGATATTCAGTTAGTGAGAAAGCAGTAGGAGAAGCAACGAGAAAGAACAATATAATAATAATAATAATAATAATCTTTATTTATATAGCGCCAACAAACTCCACAGCGCTCCACAGATTAACAGTTTCAAACGCTCAAAGAGTGTTCAAAGAACTCAAACGTTAACAGTATAACAATAAACAAAGCTGTTCAACTTGGGAGGGTGCTGTGTCCCCCAATGAAGGCTCAGAGAAAAAGATTTTACGGTAAGCAACCAAAAATCCTGTTTTCTCTATCGCCTCATTGGGGGACACAGGAAACCATGGGACGTCCCAAAGCAGTCCCTGGGGCGGGAACAGCAGTCAACTCCAATCTAGGTCAGAGGAACTCACCACCGTCGCCTGCAAGGTCTTCCTACCTAAGCCGGCATACGCTTAAGCTAGGCATCGAAGTTTCGCGAACATGTGGAGGACCGAACGTCGGTCTGTAGAGGTGCAAGGCAGAGGCCTTATATGTGCACCGCCGGGAGACGCCCACTGCCCGGGTAGAGTGCGTCTTAAACCTGGAAGGAGGAGCACTGCTCTAACCTGGCAAATCTAAACATTGCTGACCGGATTTTGCGGGCATACGTTGATTAGGAGGCCGGAGGGCCTCTCTACGCCGAGCCCTTATACTGAAAAGGGGGCCTTAGCTGGATAGACCCGGTAGCGTGATGAGAAAACGCTACAAAGGACGAGTCCGAGTAGGACAAAGGGAAGGGAATCAAGAATGATGAACAGAACCATGGAGAACCTCGGCAAGGTAAGAGCAGAGCACTGAACCTGTGATCCACAGAATGTACAAAACTGCTGCCACAGACTCTGGAAGTGGTTGAGAGCCTGAAAGGAAGGTATAAAATTAAAATGGACCCACCCCTCGCAAAAATGCAGGAGTGTCCGATGTCTGAAGAAAGGGAGGACCTGGATGAAGGCTTTCATGAAATAAAGGCAAGCACACGCGGTCCCAGGAGAACTCTGTCCCTCCGAGGACCTCCTTAATAATTGGTTCACGTTGGAGACAAACTGACGGAAACCCTCGGAAGGCAAGCTGTCAGGGACTTCCTAGAGGATAAGTCCTGTCACGCCATAAGCAAGTGGTCCTTCGGAAGGGCACCATATTGCTGAATGTCCAAGTAGCACCTGCGGTGGCATCCGCGGGGATGGATACCATGCACTTCCTGCAGGATTAAATTAGTCCGCAAGGACAGAGATTTTCTCCGATCGGACTCCATGAAGGGGGCCCTGATGGAGCGGCTTAGCCCATGCGTCTATAAACCTTGCTGTCTAGGTGGAGACAAAGGCAGGGCACAATGTAGCGGCGGACACTTCAATGGCCGACTTTGCCGTGGACTATTAGTTCGTCGTTGGTATCCTTGAGGGATGCTCTCTGTGGGAGAGGAGGACTGGAAAAGCTGGAAAACCGGAGGGTCCAGAGACGGAGAAGGGGTCCAGCGCGTAGTAAGTTCAGGGGAGAGGGAATATAGGAAAACCGAGAAGCTTCCCTCTTTGGAACGGCTGGACTAAGGATTTTAAGAGAAAAACCCAAAAAAGACCATTAAATTGAAATGACAAGGAAAAGCTTGAGAGTAGGGTACTGGGAGCCTGCTAGAAAGCATGACAAGATGGGTATTGATAAGCACAATCGGACATGAGCAGTCAAGGGAGAAGAGTCCATGAAAAACTGGAGTATGTCAATTCCATGGGAAGTTGGCCCTATGAAGGAGTACATAGGCCCCGGAAAAAAACTTGACTGCCAAAAGGAAGATCCGTACCTATGACGACCTGAGTGACCCTATCCGTCCCGGACCCTCTGGAATGGGAGAGGATTGTAGTGTGTGGATCTACTTACCTAAGTATCAGACACCACACAAACGAGGATAACAATGAAAGGGATACGAATCCTGCTGAAGGAAGGAACGTATTATCCCAAAAACCCATCATTGGATCCAGGCGTGGAGCAGCCCTGTACACTGGACGATGCTTGCACAGTGTAAGATCCAATTCCTATCCGAGGTGGGAGAACCTGTTCCTGCCACAGTCGGAAATAAAATCCCGGCGCTGCTCGAGGTTGAATCCAGTGTCTGTAAGAAAGAAGAGGTAAGAACTGATGCATAAATAGGAAGCTCTGTATAGAGGTAGTTCAAAGGCCCCTAGAATAGTGCCGTGAACAATCATGAGTCAAGGTATTATATGGGCTCTGACTTCGTAAGAGACAGCCAGACGTATAATACTGTAAATCATATAAGATGGAGTAACGCACTGGATCGTGCAGATAAATCTAGGACAGCACTGTAAACTTACCTACTGGATAGTTAGTGGTAGGACCGAATAACCAAACAGAGTGGAGAGGCTCCTGGGGAGCAACCCGCACTTAAGGCCCAGTGCGTGGCTGAAGGAAAACTGCAACCAGTTGGTACCTGACACCGGCGAGTTCGACCTACCTGAAAGTGGACTGGCCACTTATGCTGCCACTGAGGTCCACCCTGTGGCACTGAGATCCGCCTTGTGGTACGTGCTAGATGTTCTGTTTAGCTGTTAATAGACCACAGACGTTATTGACCGTGAAATACACGGTAAAAGTTGCGGCTCTGACTCACCTGAATGCGGTTGTAACTGCTGCGGCAGTCAACGAGAAGTGATAAATACCGGGCACCTCTCTCTGAGTGGTGATTAAAGGGTAGCCTAGGCAGATGCTGCAAAAGAACCTTAGGAGAGTGATAGAGGGCGTTTCTGACATACCTGACTCTGGAGCAAAAGAGCAGGACCAGTGCAGCAATCGATCTCGGGCACGTCTAAACCACTGGAACGATGGCAGGTATTGACTTAATGTGTCTGGAAGATGATATCTAAAGCCTGGATAGCAGACAGTGCTGCTGCAATCGACAGGAGGAATAGGGGAGTGCACCTGACTTACCTGAATATAGTACAGAACGCCGGTACCCCTGCGGTGGTCAATCCAAGACATGACTGATCCGCTGAAGATACGACAGTTTCAAATAACGTACTGTACCTGGAAGGTGGTGCGTGTGAAACCTGGGTGTCGGATAGAGTACTGCTGCAATCGGCTCTTGGTATCCTGCAACTATGGCAGATATAGTACTGGTGCGATCAGCTCTCGGTATCTTGCGACTATGGCAGATAGAGTACTGCTGCGATCAGCTCTCGGTATCATGCGACTAAAGCGGATAGAGTACTGCTGCGATTGGCTCAGTATCCTTCGACTATGGCAGATAGAGTACTGCTGCATTCGGCACCCGATATCCTGCAACTATGGCAGATAGAGTACTGCTGCGATCGGCTCTCGGTGTCCTGTGACTAATCAGCCTGGAGAGAGCCCTGGAGAAGGGTATAGGAGAGAGTTGATTCTGTGTTGCGGTCTAGGTCGTGATACCTGACGGCATTAGGCAGAATAACAGCTTCCGTGTAGTAAGCCGCACCACGGAGTCTGTCTTGAAGTATGTCCTGCCGTGCTCATTCTCCTGAAGGTAGGACAGTAGGCTTGTCAACAGGGAGCCTAAACTCTACTCTCTGTTGTGCACCTGAGTTCAAACCTTTGCGCCTGCGATCTGTGGTCAGATTCTTTATCCACTGAGCCACAGCAGACGTTGCTGGGAAATACAGACTCTTAACCGGCTGGAAGTCAGGTCTGAACACTGCAGTCGTGAAGTGAGTAGGAGCAGCTCCCTTCTCTGCTTAGAGCAGTGTAATGGTTGCATCCGGAGGAGGCTGCAGGGAGATGGAGGGCAAGTGCCTGAGAGCAGGAGATATGGAAACATTTGATATGCCAGGGCTCTAGCATCGCTGTGTGTAGAGAAATAGCCGAGCACCGCTGAAAATCAGGGCACAGGTCTGCAATAGCAGAAATCACAACAGCAGTGTGAAAACGTAGAACTCTGAGAAATATGCAACTGAAACCTTCTACGAAGTGAACGTCATATGGCAGGTCTTATAATGGTCCATCTCCCCGTGGAAGGTGAGGGGCGGACAGTGGCCCAGATGACGGCAGCGTGGGACATACTGCCATACCCCGCTGGTAACTGCATGGCTCTAGGGCACTTATTACACCGGTTACTGCACGGCTTTGCTACTACGCCAGTGACTGTACGGCTCTAGAGTGCTACTTTGCCAGTGATTGCGCGGCTCCAGAGTACTATTACGCATTATGCCGGTGACTGCACGGGTCTAGAGTACTACTACGTATTGCGCCAGTGACTGCACGGGTCTAGAGTAGTGATACACCATCGACTGCACGGCTTTAGAGTACTAATACGTAACACACCAGTGACTGCATTACGCCAGTGGCTGCACGGTTGACCGGCTTGCATGAAAGGACGACGAGAACACTTTCTTATAGGATTAGGCATGATAAGCATACCTACTAAGGAATGCCAGAAGGTTAGGGGAACAGGAGAGATGCAGAGAGGAGGGCCAAACTGCTAAGCAGCGCTACTCACAGCAGTTGTAGTGTCCTGTAGTCTGCTCCAAGGTTGTAACTGATTTTTGCAAAGCGTTTGATACCGTGCCGCACAAGAGGTTGGTACACAAAATGAGAATGCTTGGTCTGGGGGAAAATGTGTGTAAATGGGTTAGTAACTGGCTTAGTGATAGAAAGCAGAGGGTGGTTATAAATGGTATAGTCTCTAACTGGGTCGCTGTGACCAGTGGGGTACCGCAGGGGTCAGTATTGGGACCTGTTCTCTTCAACATATTCATTAATGATCTGGTAGAAGGTTTACACAGTAAAATATCGATATTTGCAGATGATACAAAACTATGTAAAGCAGTTAATACAAGAGAAGATAGTATTCTGCTACAGATGGATCTGGATAAGTTGGAAACTTGGGCTGAAAGGTGGCAGATGAGGTTTAACAATGATAAATGTAAGGTTATACACATGGGAAGAGGGAATCAATATCACCATTACACACTGAACGGGAAACCACTGGGTAAATCTGACAGGGAGAAGGACTTGGGGATCCTAGTTAATGATAAACTTACCTGGAGCAGCCAGTGCCAGGCAGCAGCTGCCAAGGCAAACAGGATCATGGGGTGCATTAAAAGAGGTCTGGATACACATGATGAGAGCATTATACTGCCTCTGTACAAATCCTTAGTTAGACCGCACATGGAGTACTGTGTCCAGTTTTGGGCACCGGTGCTCAGGAAGGATATAATGGAACTAGAGAGAGTACAAAGGAGGGCAACAAAATTAATAAAGGGGATGGGAGAACTACAATACCCAGATAGATTAGCGAAATTAGGATTATTTAGTCTAGAAAAAAGACGACTGAGGGGCGATCTAATAACCATGTATAAGTATATAAGGGGACAATACAAATATCTCGCTGAGGATCTGTTTATATCAAGGAAGGTGACGGGCACAAGGGGGCATTCTTTGCGTCTGGAGGAGAGAAGGTTTTTCCACCAACATAGAAGAGGATTCTTTACTGTTAGGGCAGTGAGAATCTGGAATTGCTTGCCTGAGGAGGTGGTGATGGCGAACTCAGTCGAGGGGTTCAAGAGAGGCCTGGATGTCTTCCTGGAGCAGAACAATATTGTATCATACAATTATTAGGTTCTGTAGAAGGACGTAGATCTGGGTATTTATTATGATGGAATATAGGCTGAACTGGATGGACAAATGTCTTTTTTCGGCCTTACTAACTATGTTACTATGTTACTATGTAACTGTGACAGGCATCAGGACACAGGTCCAGGGCACCAGTATGAAGATGGAGGCGGGGAACCCGGCCATTGCAGATGCACGCTGGTGGCAAGCACACAGATCGGAAGAGGGGGGGGGGGGGGGGGGCGCGAATAGCCATCAGTTCCGGAGGAGAACGGTTCCCAACAAGATAGCGGCGATCCCAGGCCGAATGGTGCGGCTGGGAGTAGTGGGCGGAGCTAGCCGCTCTGAACAGGAATGGGTACTAAACCGCCTGTAGGGGAGCACCAAGATGGCGCCGGTGGGCGGAGCTTGCCGAAGATGGTCGGGCGGGAGAAAAGCCCGCCCGATGAAAAAGGAAGGGGGCGGAGCGCGGCACCGGAAGTAGGCCCCGGGAGAAGCCGGGGCCTAAATTAGAAGCCGGTGAACGCTGAAAGGTGTGCGCGGGCGTAAAGGAAAAGGTGCGGGCGTCCCCCTGACAGGCGCGGCAGCTGCCGCATGCAAAGAGGCGCCGGTGCCGGAAGTAGGCCCCGGGAAGAGCCGGGACCTATATTAAAAGCCGGCAGCCGCAGGAGACTACCGCGGCCGCTGGGAAGGACCGCGGGTCACCTAAAAGGTACGACCGCTGTGGAATTTCAGCGCGGCTGCCAGTAGGGGGGCCGCGCCGCAGAAGGCAGAGTGATCGCGGCCGTGGGGACATCAGAGCCGCGGCGCAAAAAGATAGGCCCCGATTTCTTGTCCCTAATAGCCCCAGTGCAGAAAAGGTGCGGCCGCAGGGATAGTAGTGCGGCCGCAGAAATAGTAGTGCGGCTGCCAGTAAGGCACCGCACAAAGTAGCAAGGGAGGTAGGGAATCCAAGACTCGGAGCACCAATACTCACCTAACATCCCACGCAGTCGTACTAACCTTAAAAAAACATGGAAGATATTAGACGTCCTTGGAGCTGGTGGACGTCCTCGTCTCCTCCGACTGACAGGCTCTGGAAGGCGAGTGGGTGGGGGACGGAGCCAGGACCGGACTTCTGAGCACGCTTGTGTGCTAGGATCTTGGTCCTGGAGAGGGATCTATGAGGATACGGGGTGGCAGTACACGCCGTACTCATAGTCCGCTTTGTGGGACTACAGGTGTGACTGTTCACCCTGTATCCCTTCCGGAAAACCTGAAAAGAAACGACGCACATTGAGGTAGATAAGGGTCTAATGAAAGACCCGTGTCCACCTCCTACTGACACTAAGCTAAACTGAATATCCTACTTCCAGTCGGTGGGGTGTATACTGCAGAGGAGGAGCTAACTTTTTTTATTTGCATAGTGTCAGCCTCCTAGTGGCAGCAGCATACACCCATGGTTTCCTGTGTCCCCCAATGAGGCGATAGAGAAATTGTTATTTTCTGCAGAGTACAAGTCTTTAGCAGATATGATCGCAGAGGTAATAAATCATCATTAAATTGGTTGTGTTATGATTGCTGGTTTCAGATATATGGCCAGAGGAGCGCTTACAAGCTCTACTGGAAATAGCACTGCACTCTTTGCCTAAGATACCAGCCAGGGCTGTGGAGTCGGAGCCCATTTTGGTGGAGTCGGAGCCCATTGTGGTGGAGTCGGAGTCATGGATATTGAGGAGTTGGAGGTTTGGCTTACCAATTCCACAGCCCTGATACCAGCCACCATTAAGATTGAAGAGGTGGCAAGTAACCAAGGCAATGAGCAATACAATTAAAAATCCTTTCAGCTCAAGAATGAAGAGCTTTTTAACAAGTAAATAGCAAAGTCCACAGGCTGTATGTTTCTCACACATTTCTCTATGTAACTAAATACCGTTATATGAAAAAGTTTGGGCACCCCTATTAATCTTGAGCTTAATGTTTAATAAAAATTGTTGCTGTTTTTTTTTTTTGCAACAGCTATTTCAGTTTCATATATCTAATAACTGTTGGACACAGTAATGTTTCTGCCTTGAAATGAGGTTTATTGTACTAATAGAAAATGTGCAATCTGCATTCAAACAAAATTTGACAGGTGCATAAGTATGGGCACCCTTATCATTTTCTTGTTTTAAATACTCCTACCTACTTTTTACTGACTTACTAAAGCACTTTTTTTGGTTTTCTAACCTCATTGAGCTTTGAACTTCATAGCCAGGTGTATGCAATCATGAGAAAAGCTACTTAAAGTGGCCACTTGCAAGTTGTTCTCCTGTTTGAATCTCCTCTGAAGAGTGGCATCATGAGCTCCTCAAAACAACTGTCTAATGATCTGAAAACAAAGATTATTCAACATAGTTGTTCAGGGGAAGGATACAAAAAGCTGTCTCAGAGATTTAACCTGTCAATTTCCACTGTGAGGAACATAGTAAGGAAATGGAAGAACACAGGTACAGTTCTTGTTAAGGCCAGAAGTGGCAGGCCAAGAAAAACATCAGAAAGGCAGAGAAGAAGAATGGTGAGATCAGTCAAGGACAATCCTCAGACCACCTCCAGAGAGCTGCAGCATCAACTTGCTGCAGATGGTGTCACTGTGCGTCGGTCAACTATGCAACGCACTTTGCACAAGGAGAAGCTGTATGGGAGAGTAATGCGAAAGAAGCAGTTTCTGCAAGCACGCCACAAACCGAGTCGGCTGAGGTGTGCAAAAGTACATTTGGAGAAGCCAATTTCTTTTTGGAAGAAGGTCCTGTCGACTGATGAAACCAAGATTGAGTTGTTCGGTCATACAAAAAGGCATTATGCATGGCGGCCAAAAAACACTTGCTCCCATAGTAAAATTTGGTGGAGGTTCCATCATGCTTTGGGGCTGTGTGGCCAATGCCGGCACCGGGAATTTTGTTAAAGTTGAGGGACGCATGGATTCCTCTCAGTATCAGCAGATTCTTGACAATAATGTTCATGAATCAGTGACAAAGTTGAAGTAACGCAGGGGATGGATCTTTCAGCAAGACAATGATCCAAAACACTGCTCCAAATCTACTCAGGCATTCATGCAGAGGAACAATTACACTGTTCTGGAATGGCCATCCCAGTCCCCAGACCTGAATATCATTGAACATCCGTGGGATCATTTGACGAGGGCTGTCCATGCTCGGCGACCATCAAACTTAACTGAACTGGAATTGTTTTGTAAAGAGGAATGGTCAAACATACCTTCATCCAGGACCCAGGAACTCATTAAAAGCTACAGGAAGCGACTAGAGGCTGTTATTTTTTAAAAAGGAGGATCTACTAAATATTAATGTCACTTTTCTGGTGGGGTGCCCATACTTATGCACCTGTCAAATTTTGTTTGAATGCAGATTGCACATTTTCTGTTCGTACAATAAACCTCATTTCAAAGCAGAAACATTACTGTGTCCAACAGTTATTAGATATATGAAACTGAAATAGCTGTTGAAAAAAAAACAATTTTTATAAAACATTATGCTTAAGATTAATAGGGGTGCCCAAACTTTTTCATATAACTGTATGCAGCCAAAACAGTGACTTACCTTCAGCTTGTCTGGAGAAGTGTATGGGGCTTCTGGGGCATAAATCCTAAAAATATCTGCAAGGCAACAGGCTACAAGCAAGCGAACATCTTTATCTGGATGCTTTAAAAAAAAGTCGGATGCTAGATGAAGAGCAAGGTTCAGATAGCGCTCCTTCTCTTCTTCAGAGTCTTGATCCATATCCATAAAGGTTTTAACAACCATCTAAAAATATAGAAAGCACAAAACATTTCAAACAGGTTTTCTCAGGTTGAAAGCAAAATTCTGCAGTCAACCCTATGAGGCTGGCGAATCATGAGTGTGAGAAATATGCACATGGGCATGATTTTCCTCTATCTCCTGGGCAGGAGGGCAGTCACATAACTGCACACATGATGCCATCTGAATCCTTGTGGCCACCTGCAGCTCTAAATTTTCCATTATTGAGAGAAGCCAGGAGAATAATGTCAGCACGTGACCATAAGTGTGCAAATTGTATGCATGAGACTGCCCACCCAAGAGAGGATTACAGGGGAACAGTGACCAATTTCATTAGTCTGCAGTCATCACAGCCCTGATAAACCCCTTAAAGGGAACATGTCTGCAGTATTGTGTATACTAACCTACAGACAGTATCAGGTCAGCGCAGTTAAGGTACCGTCACACTAAGCGACGCTGCAGCGATACCGACAACGATCCGGATCGCTGCAGCGTCGCTGTTTGGTCGCTGGAGAGCTGTCACACAGACAGCTCTCCAGCGACCAATGATCCCGAGGTCCCCGGTAACCAGGGTAAACATCGGGTTACTAAGCGCAGGGCCGCGCTTAGTAACCCGATGTTTACCCTGGTTACCATCCTAAAAAGTAAAAAAACAAACGCTACATACTTACCTACCGCTGTCTGTCCTCGGCGCTCTGCTTCTCTGGTCTGGCTGTGAGCGCCGGGCGACGTCACCGCTCTGCTTTCCGGCTGACCGACGCTCACAGCCAGAGCAGGAGGAGTGCAGAGCACAGCGCCGGGGGACAGACAGCGTTAGGTAAGTATGTAGTGTTTGTTTTTTTACTTTTAGGATGGTAACCAGGGTAAACATCGGGTTACTAAGCGCGGCCCTGCGCTTAGTTACCCGATGTTTACCCTGGTTACCAGCGAAGACATCGCTGAATCGGTGTCACACACGCCGATTCAGCGATGTCTACGGGGAGTCCAGCGACCAAATAAAGTTCTGGACTTTCTTCCCCGACCAGCGACAGCACAGCAGGGGCCTGATCGCTGCTGCCTGTCACACTGGACGATATCGCTAGCGAGGACGCTGCAACGTCACGGATCGCTAGCGATATCGTCTAGTGTGACAGTACCTTTAGACTGAATAAATTAAACCTTGGTTGATGAAATCCATCTTGTGGTTGTTTCTTAATTTTTATTTTCAATCTTGTGTTAATTGTTCTTATACCAGTAGCTTATTTATTCTTGTAAGCGCTGCTTATAAGCAGAGCACAGCTGCCGGAATACTCACTGCTCTCCACACCGGGACTATGGGCATGGAGAGCAGTGAGTATTCATTGCTCTTTTTTTTTTTTTTTTATTTAAATAGATTTTTATTAACAATATAAAAAAAAGAGAACAACAGAATGCCATTTACATTGCATTATATCAGATACACATTTTCTTACTTTAATAAACCCCAACCTTACCCCAACTACCCCCCTCCCCCATAAGACAGCTCAGTCTCAATCTCCACCCCACCGAGGCATTATCTGCCTCTTGTAATTTATCCTCTTCCAGGTCTTAGGAAACACAACGCCTATACTCCTCAATCCAAATCAAGCCAAGGAGACCATATTTTATTAAAGAGTTCTATTTTCCCCCTTTTACTGTACACCCCCTTTTCCAATTTTAGACCATGTTGAACATATTGGAGAAATTCCCTTCTCACAGGTGGTTCCGCGTTTATCCAGTTTCGTGCTATTACTTTCCTGGCCATGTAGAGTAGCCTAGCGATTGCAATCTTCCAAGTATTGTCAACTCCAATTTCTTCCACATATCCCAGCACACATACTATCGGGTCTCTAACAACTCTGCACTTATATGCTGCTTCAACCCGGCTCAAAACCACCACCCAAAAGGCAGCCAGTCTCGGACACGTGCACATCATGTGATATATTCCTGCCTTCTCACTCGCACACCTCGGACACCCAGAATTGGCAATCCCGCTTTGTATAGCACTTCCGGAGATTTATATACCCTATGCAGAATGTATAGCTGCGAGAGCCTATATGGTTCACTCAAGGATAGTCGCGGAACCCACTCCATCACCGATTCCCAGGTTTCATTTTCCATCGGCCCCACTTCTCTCTCCCACTTAGCTCTCGCCTTTATAGGGAAATCCAGCAGAAATGTGTGCATAAGGTCCTTATACAGAGTGGAAATAACTCCCCTTGTAGTACCCTCACCACACACATACTCCAACACTATATCATCTTGAACCCTGATATCAGCCTTCTTATTCTGAGCTCTAAAGGCATGTCTCATCTGCGCATACTGATATTCCCCTGTGGATCGCAAACCAAATTCTTCCTGCAATTGGGAAAAGGACTTCAGCTCCTGCTGCTGGATTATCTGGTGAACAAAGCAAATTCCCTTATTCTGCCATTCCATCAATCCTCCCAGGGCCTCAAAATCCTTTAAGTTGTGGTTAGACCATATCGGTGTGAATTTAGTCAACCCTGTAACCCCACGAATCTGCCTTAGTCTATTCCATAATTTACGAATCAGGAACAGGGTTGGGTATATTTTCCCCAGCGCGCCCAATGAGCCATCCTCCAAACACCTGGCCATCGGTCGTCGGTCCGTCACCTCTTCCAATAGCTGTTGTACTGCGCTGGATGACGCCCCTCGCGCCCAGCCCTTCAAATGCTGGCTCTGGGCCGCAAGGAAGTATATTTCCGGGTTGGGCAAAGCCAAACCACCATCTTCCTTGGGTCGTTGAAGCGTCTCCAAGCTAATACGTGGATATTGTCTACCCCATATCAAACTTCTAAAGAGGGCATTAATCTGCCTGAACTTCCCCCGAGGGATCCAAATTGGTGCGTTATGCATAACATAAAGAATTTTAGGCATAAGGACCATTTTAATAAGGTTTACCCTACCGACGACCGATAGATGTAGTTTATTCCAGGCGTCTACCTTTGCCTTGAGTACCCCCATAACAGGAGTCAAATTTCTTTGCAGAAATTCCGCCACCGGCACCGAGATCCATATTCCAAGATATTTAAATTGGGAAACCACCTTCAGCCTCTCATTCCCAACATCCTCACTCACATTCTCTCCTACGTCATCCACTCTAAAAAGAACCGTCTTATCCCAATTAATTGTTAGTCCCGACACAGTACCAAATCTCTCAACAATTTCAACGGCCCCTCTTAGTGAATTGTCTGGATCCTCCAGGAACAGCAAAACATCATCCGCATATAACGCTATTTTTTCCTCTACTTTGCCATACCTAAACCCAGGGACCCCATCCGACTGCCGAATCTTAGCAGCAAGAGGTTCTACAGCCAACGCGAACAGGAGGGGTGACAGCGGGCATCCCTGCCTAGTACCCCTAGCCAGCCCTATAGGACGAGATAGCTCCCCATTTACTCTAATTCTAGCGGATGGTAATGAGTACAACAGCTGTATCCAGGCCACAAACTGCGGGCCAAACCCCATACATTCCAACACCTGCCAGAGGTACCCCCATTCGACGCTGTCAAACGCCTTGTGTGCATCTAGCGATACAATCACTCTTCGACCACAGTTATCAGACTCTACCTGCAAATTTACATATAACCTCCGCAAATTGATCGCCGTTGATCTATCCGGCATAAAGCCAGATTGGTCCGAATGCACCAGACTCGCAATAACACTAGAGAGGCGGAGAGCCAACACCTTGGCCAGAAGCTTGACATCAATTGTTAGTAAAGAAATTGGGCGGTACGACTCCGGTTTCCCCAAGTCCTTATCCTCCTTTGGAATGACCACTATTATGGCCTCTCTCATAGAGGCTGGCAAGCGCCCACAAGACCTAGCTTCCTCCAATACCATTTTTAATCTAGGAATCAACACTTCTGCCAACCCTTTATAGATCTCAGCGGGTAACCCATCGACCCCAGGCGCCTTCCCATTGGCCATAGACATCAATGCCCGACTCAATTCCTCCTCAGTGATAGGGGCCTCAAGGCTCTCCCTATCTGCCTCACTCAGTCTCGGCAAATCCAGACCTTCCAAGAAAGTCAGTGCATCCTCGACCGATTCACCAACCCGAGAGGAATACAAATCTGCATAGAAGTCCGCAAAGGCTCTCAAAATTTCAGGTGTTTCCGTTATTTTACCTCCACTAGCAGATTCCAAAGAGTGTATATATGAAGAACCTCTCTGAGCAGCAGCCACTACCGACAGCATATGTCCCACTGTTTCTCCCTCCTGATAGAACAATACCCTTTGGAAATCTCGTTTCCTCTCAGCTTTGCCTAGCAGAATTTTTTCCAAATTATTTTGTGCGTTTTTCATTCTTCTCTCTGCCTCAGGGGTTCCCAGTGTGGCCATCCCATCCTCTGCTTCCTTCAACTCCTCAACTGCCGCTTTTTCTACCTCTCTCGTCCTCCGCTTACACCTACTAATGTCCCTAAACAGTAGTCCCCTCAGGTACGCCTTCATTGCATCCCAAATTGTAAGAGCGTCGGTACTTCCATCATTTAAGAGAAAGAATTCCGCCACCTCCCGTCCTATACTTTCCAACTCAATACTCTGTAACCAATTAGGATGAATCTTCCATTCTCTCCCACTTAGCGAGCGAGCCCCCTCCAATCTAACCTCTACTTCAATTGGACTATGGTCCGACAAGGCCCTTGGCAGATATCTCACCTCCCCAACCAGTGTGTCCAAAATCCTGTTACCCAGAGCCATATCAATTCTAGAGAGTGTGGCATGTGCCGGTGAATAACATGAGTACCCTCTCTCCCCCACATGTCTAACCCTCCACAGATCAATCAAACCTCTCTCCTGTATATAGGTGCCAAATGTTGTTATGTGTCCCTCCGACCTATTCTGAGTATTTTTATTTTTATCCCAATATTCATCACAGATGTTATTTAGATCTCCGATAATTATTAACAGTGTCGGTCCCCATTTTTCCACTCGCTCCATTACTTCTCTAATCTTCCTGCTAGAGTAGGGAGGCGGAATATACATCGCGGCAACACACAGCATCACTCCATACAGTATACACCGTAATAGTACATACTGTCCCTCCACGTCCACATATACCTTCACCTCCTCATACTGAACTCCCGCTGGAACCAAGATTGAGACTCCTCTTGCATACGTGGAGAAGGCAGAATGATATCCCCTCTGGATCCATCGTCTATTCAAAACATCCACTTTTTCCCTTACCAAATGCGTCTCCAGCAAGCATATCATTGAGGCCCTTTGGTCTCTTGCATATTGCAAACACGCAGCACGTCTAGATTTCTCCCCTAGGCCTCTCACATTCCAGCACAAAATCTTAAAACGGGTCCCCATCACTTGGCTCATCTTCACTATAAGTATCATCAATTTTGAGCTCAGGCTGTCTTACCTCCCCCCCCCCCCCCCCTCCCAACTCCCCCTCCCACCCTTCCCCCCTCACATCTAACCATTCCACCTCTTTCCAAGAGTGGGGCATCATCGCCCATAGCGAACACTCCGTTTGGCATTACCATCCCAACCCTCCTCCCACCACTGTACATAACAGGATTTCAGACATTTTGAAAAATAACGTTCTCAAAACATTTTAACTTAGAATTATTTGCACACGCAAGAAGCCTGCATACACTTAAAATATGTCGCAAACCCTTCCTCCCCCTTTCCCAGCAACCATTACATCATCCCTTTAACTTTAACTGGATATAATCCAGCTCCCTTCTTCCCCCCCCATACCCCTTGGCTTGTCAATCACATGACTCTTTTCCAACTGACAGATAAGTAAACAACTTCAGACTCTTCCCACAGTTTCAGTCTCCTTTTCCTTTAAGCTTTTTAGCATTAATATCGATCCACTGGGTAGCGTCCTCCGGCTTCTGGAAAAAATGAATTTTATCAAACGCCACCACCCTCAGTCTTGCTGGGAACATCATGGAATACTGCACACCCAATTCCCTCAGCCGTCTCTTGATACCCGTGAACATCATCCGTTGTTTCTGCACCAGAGTAGAATAGTCTGGGTATATAGCAATCTTTTGACCTTCAACTGTCAGATCCGTCATGTCTCTGGCCTTCCTCAGGATAATGTCTCTGTCTCTATAGTTTAGAATTTTGGCGAGCATGGTACGGGGATTCGCTCCAGGGACAGGTGGTTTCGGCGGGACCCTATGCGCTCTTTCTACCGCGAACACTTTTGTTAGCGCCATATCTCCAAATGTCTCTAACAGCCATTTTTCAATATATTCCGTTGGATTCCTCCCTTCAGCTTTTTCAGGGATGCCCACTATGCGAATATTATTTCTTCTGGACCTGTTCTCAAGGTCCTCATTTTTCGCAGCCAATTCAGCAATTGCTTGAGTGAACTTTTTCTCTGCTTTTTGCAGCTGCACTATATGATCTTCTGCAGTGCTCACTCTCTCCTCTACCTCCCCCACACGTTTGTCAATCTTCTGCATGGCTGCGTTTATCTGGGCTGTGTCCCCCTTAACCTCCTGTATCTGTATGGTCAGAGATTGTTTACATGAAGAGACTAGCGCAAAAACGTCTCTTAGGGTAGGCTCAGCTTCTGGCGCCATTTCCTCGGGTCCCCCTTCTGCCACCGCCATTTTACTCTCCTTTCTCCCCTGTTGTACCTCATGTTCTCCTGCTGGGCTCTCCTCCTCCTCCTCCTCTTCGGTATCAGCTCCGGCTCCCTCCTCTGCGGCCTCCGCTCTCGCAAACTGCTGGAGCATTGCCGCTACCTCCATACGCTTTCTGCATGCGGCGTTCTCCTTGTCTGCCTTTTCCCTCAAGTCGGCGCCATCTTGGATTGCGCCTGCATCCCCGGCTCCCGCGTCCTTCTGCCGTCTCCTGGTCATGTTCGTCGGTTCCAGCGCTACCGAACAGCACCGCCGGCCTCTCCAAGTCTCCCCGCAGCCAGTAAGCCCCCGCAGGGACCAAACAGCAGCGGCTCTGCAGGATTTTACAATATACAGCGGCGGGAGCTCACAGCCGCACGTCCGCTCACATGGACTCTCAGGCCACGCCCCCATTCATTGCTCTTTAATAGCGGGCACAGTAGCCGCAGCCGCCGGGCAATCACGTGTGCCCGCTACGAAAAGGCAATGAATATTCACTGCCCTTCATGCCCATGGGAGTGGAGAGAAGTGAATATTAATTTCTCTTAAGTAGCAGGCCCACGTGACTGCCCGGCTGCTGCAGGAAGCCGGCAGCTGCAACTACTGTGCCCACTATTAATGAGAAATGAATATTCACTAGCAGCGCAGTGAATATTCATTTCTCTTTAGCAGCGGGCACAGGCTTTAGCCGCAGCAGCCGGCTCCTGCCTCCTGTGACCTGCTGCTGCCGCTCCCCCTCCATCTTGTGGGACCCTCACTCAAGAATAAGCCGAGGGGGGTTTTATCAGTATAAAAAAATGCACTGAAAAACTCAGCTTATACTCATGTATATACCGTATGCTAGGGTACTGGGATAAAATCCCACCAAGGACAACATCTGCAAGGAGTTTGTATGTTCTCCACGTGTTTGTGTGGGTTTCCTCCTTGACTTCATACTGATAGGGAATTTAGATTGTGAGCCCCAGTTGGGACAGCGATGATAATGTCTATACAGCGCTGCAGAGTATGAGTGCGCTTTGAAAAAGACATCAAATGAGAAGCTAAAAAATTGCATGTATCTGTGTGTATAAAAAGTCCACTTTTTCATTTATTTCCATTGGAGTGCTGCTTCCAATCAATTTTTTTTTTTTTGGAGGCTTCTTAGCTGGTTGCTTGAGGAAGCATTCCATCCACATCATTAGAGCAGTGCTGCTATTTTTCATTGATTTATTTTCATACAGATATCCGAAAGCATTGACACCCTTGAAATTGTTCCAGAAAAAAGTATTTCTCCCAGGAAATTATTGCAATTACACATGTTTTGCTATACACACGTTTATTTGCTTCGTGTGGAGGAACACAAAAAAAAAGGGTGGGGGGGGGGAGGAATTGGACATCAGTTCACACAACACCCCAACAATGGGAAGGACAAAATTCTTGGTTCCCTCTACTTAATATTTGGTTGCACACCCTTTGAAATAAAATAAAATTGTAGTCAATCGCTTACTGTAACCATCAACAAGCTTCTTTTGCAAACTGCTCCAGGGTTTGGGATCTAGATTCGGACTCATTGCTTGCCACGTCAGAACTCTCCCCTTTTATTCTTTATTTTATTTAAATATTTAAATAAAAAAAAGGAGTGGGTACCCCTCTTTTCTTGAAAACCTGCCTCGATAAAGCCAACAGCTGAGGGTTGCAGCCCGCAGCTGTCAGTTTTGCCATGCTGGTTATCAAAAATAGAGGGGAACCCAGGCTGGTTTGTTTTGCATTCATTTATAACGAAAGGCTGATCAATACTCCCATCAGCCGCCACCTGCTCTCGCTGTTATTATCGGCAGCAGCCGTATGATGATGGGAATAGTACTCTCTCATCAGCCGACGCCTGTGATTGGAGGTAAAATTTTTACATCCGGTCACAGTTGTTGGCTCACGCTGTCATTGACTCAGAGTGGGAACCGTAGCTCTGTGACCACCGGTAATAATCTTATTGCTGAGCAGAGGCAGTGATTGCCACGCTGTCGTGCAGAAGACAGGGTAGCAAACAATGGATCTTCAGGTCCCCCATTCATGTGGGGAATGGGGTCTGGGTTCAGCTTTTTTTTTTTTTTTTTTATGTTAACTGTTTGGCTGGCTAAACATTCAGAGTTTCACCCATCACTATTCTCAAGTCCTCAGACAGTTCTCTTGTCCTCTTTCTGTTCTCCGTGCTTCGTGTATCAGACACACAATACAAAGATTGAGTAAACTTTCCCCTTTTTAAATGGTTTTAGGTGTGGTTTTCATATTGCCCACACCTGTTATTTGCCCTAGGTAAGTTTGAACAAGCATCAAATGTTTGAAAGAAAGTTTTTTGCCCATCAATTGTGTCAGGGCCATTTTGGGGGTTTTGTGTGAAAACAATGTACAATTTGCCTTTATTTTCTCTGATTTCTTTGAGTTGTTCCAATACACACAAAGGAAATAAACAGGTGTATAAAAAATACACGTGTTATTGAAATACTTTTCTATGAGAAATACTTAAATTTTCTGGTACAATTTCAAGGGTGCCAAAACTTTCGGCCATTACTGTACAATATAATATTGATAACAACATAATTAATAACATTATAACAATGTACGTTTATAATAAATTGGACGATGAAAGCCCAGGCCTTACCTTGAGTCGTCTAACCATTTCCTCTTTTGAAATTTTGTCGGAGATCTCTTTGACCCCTGGTGGATACGTGATTTTCCCATCGTTGCCCTTCGTTTTCGAATGAGCCATGGTGGCACAGGGTGTTGAGGTCCTGGGGAGAAAATAATTTAAAAAATAAATAAATAAATTACAAGTTTAGTCAAAGTGAACATACACCATAGTCACATTCATCAAAACTCGGTTTCTCACATTATATTCAACACACTCCCTTCTCTTAAGTCAACACAGATCACTACTATAATAATTCAGGCATGTGACATGTCAGAATACTATTGGAAGCGATGATTTCAGATTTTATTTCCTTCATCACAAAGTCTCCGCAGTTTCCATACACGTGTATAGTATTTGGTACCATTGCATTTAAATAATCTAACTTGGGTTACTGATATCTTGGGTTTGTAGGCCTCCTTTCCTGCACACTTTTTCAACATTTAGATTGTGAGCCTCATCGGGGACAACGATGATGTTTGTAAAGCGCTGCGGAATATGTTGGCACTATAAAAATAGAGAGATTATTATAATAAATGTTTAATGGGACTCAAGTCAGGGCTTTGTGACGGCTGCTCCATTACCTTCCGGGGATAGGCTAATCAACATGTGATCGGTGTGGGTGTGAAACCAGCCACCTGGAACAGACCTCGTCTATCAAAACCACAGTGGTCACCGCTGGGTACTACACTTTCACCCCCTAGTTATTTGAATATGGGATGTTCTGCAATACTCGACCACCACAGAAACGATGGAGCTGCTGTTTAATGGCAGAATTCAAGAACTTCTGGCTGTTGCAAGTAACAGATGATCGCGAAAGAGGCCGGGTGTCGCACCCCACCAATCGCATATTGACAGCCTATCCTAATAATTGGATATCAATAAAAAATAATAAAAAAAGAAAAAAAAAGAAAAGTAGTGGTCAATCGTTTTTTAACACTTTGGAAATATGTTTGGTGCCATAGTCCATTTGGAAAACCGATTTAGGGCGAAACATTTAAGGCTATGGGCTGTCAATGGTTGCCTTTAGTTAAAGAGTACCTGTTTCAGATAACTTTTCACATTAAGCTGTCGTATGTGCCCACATGAGAAACAACCACCATATGCGGTTATTAATGGCTGTTTGAGGAACGTTCTGTCACGCTGAATGCACTTGGGCAAGTCATCAAGATCCTCTATTGGCATCTCCCCACATGGGCACCTAAATATCTAATATATAAAGCTGAATGTGTGTGTGTGTATGTGTGTGTGTGTGACCCCGAGAGCGTCATAGGCTATGTTGTGAGGTGAAATTTTAACTCCGCGCTTTCCAATTCACCAAACAATTTTGCCCCTATCTACATAATGGGGAAAAAGTGAAAGGAAAAGTGTTGGAGGCAAATTGACAGCTGCCAGATGTGAACAAGGGGGACTTAAAGAATGAGAGCGATGGCGCCAAAGAGTATATACCGTACAGTTGCTAAGGTGGGGCCCCGACATGGGATACTCACCACACACGGGGATATGAACACGCACACAAAATGCGCCACACACTATCACGTGATTGAACACATATACCACCCTCAGCACACATTTCACCACACATACACCAACCTCGCCACATAAAAGTCCAAACACAAAAGTCACCGCTCAAAACTCGCCACATGCAAAACTAGGCTCACGCAAAACTCGCCACACGTGCAAAACTCACCTCATGGAAAACTCGCCACACGCAAAACTTGCACCCGCGGAAAAATTGCCACATGCACAAAAGTTGCAACACATGCAAAAGTTGCCTCACACAAAACTTGCACATACTCAAAAGGCACCACACATAAAACTCGCCACGCGCAAAACTTGCCATGCGCAAAACTTGCTACATACAACTTACTACACTAACCTGTCACATGCAACTCGACACACAAAAAGTTGCTACACGCATGTCGCCACACAAAACTCATCTCACAAAACTCGCTACATGCATGTCGCCACACGCAACTCAACACACACAACTTGACACACGAAACTCGCCCTAGAGCACACACAAGTCTGGTATTATCCTTCAAAAATAAAAATCTGATTAATAAGCAGACAAACTACAAGAGCAACAAATGTACCATATAGGAAATACGCCACCTGTCAGTCACATGACCTGTCTATTATGTGTATGTGTGAGCTAATATATACTGCCAAGGGGAGGGCTTCCTGTTGGCTGGGGATTTATCAGGCTGCCAATTTAGCTTACAAATACTGAGGTAAAAATACTGACCAAATAACGTGTGAACGAGGTCTAATAAAGGAGGAGATGACATACAGATATATACCATGTACAGGGGAGATAACACACAGGTATATACTATATACAGGAGAGATGACATACAGGTATATACTATATATAGGAGGAGATGACATACAGGTATATACTATATACAGGGGAGATGACATACAGGTATATACTATATACAGGAGATGACATATAGGTGTATACTATATATAAGGGAGATGACAAACATGTATATACTGAAGTGAAAATGAGAGGTGTGAGGTGAAAATGAAAAGGTGTGAGTGCAAAATGAGAGGAGTGAGGGAAAATAGTGGAGTGATCGGAAAATGACAGATGTGAGGTCAAAATGACAAGTGTTAGGGGGGAATGAGAGGAGTGAGGGGGAAAATAAGAGGAGTGAGGGGGAAAATAAGAGGAGTGAGGGGGAAAATAAGAGGTGTGAGGGAGAAAATGAGAGATGTGAGAGGGAAAATGAACGATGTGATGGGGAAATGAGAGGCGTGATGGGAAAATAAGAGAAGTGAGGTGCTATAACTAACCACAGATATTTACTATGCCCAGGCAACGCCGGGCTCTTCAGCTAGTTGTATATAAAGCAGCAACTGGGGGCAGAACACCAAGGAGAAAAGGCAAAAAGCAATGGTTTATTAACACATAGTGGCGACGTTTCGGTTCTAACGTGTGAACCTTTCACAAGGCTTGCCTTAAAAGCACAGTTTTAAACGTTTTCAGGGAGGTTGAGCGGCTCTTCAGCTGACATACATGCCAAAATTTACATAAATCCTATGGTTTCAGGTGGCACAAATCTACGTATTACAGAGCAATCATTAGAATAGAACTCTATTCACACCACGTCTGGGCATTACATCCACTAGAAAACAATATCTGTTGGGCTGCATGAAAAACATTTCCTTGAAAGTGTACATTACCATACATTTCAATGCAGTAAACCACGAAGAAAAAATGAAAAAAAATGTATGTATGTGTAATGTACTTTGCATCACAACATAAAAATATAGTTAAATCAAAATGTTGTATTAATAAATACTAGATATCAATCCGAATGAATAGTTGCATAGGAGCCACAAAGGTAACTGGCCATCCATGTAATGCAATAGCTAATATCCATCAGTACGAGCTGCTCCTCTCATTCTGCCTCAACGAGGGGTGCACACAGGGAACTCGCCCCCGTGATGCCCATGTGCACTCATAATACACAGAGCAGTGGCTCAGTGGTTAGCACTGATGATCTTACAGTGCTGGGGTCTCCAGTTTCCTCCCCCATTCCAAAGATATACTGATAACACTGTTAGTACTATTAAAAGATCAATCAAATTTCTGATTGCTGCTTGTAGCGAAAAGACAGTGGCGCTCTGTAGTAGGGGACATCCATCCAAATAATAATGCCATAGCACTAAGACATACAGTGTTCATTTTATTGATAAGTTAGCACGTGGAATTAGAAAGGACAGATGTTTTGATCTGTTCCAGTCATTGATCACGGCCTATGTCCTGTGCTTCATAGCAGAATCAGGATCTGACTGACAGCGTTCAAGGTCTGAGAGACCGAAACGTTGGCTTACCGATAAAACTTTTGTAGTATATTCAAGGCAGAGAGGTGTGGTATTTTGAACTACAGCCCATACTACAATTCATCTAGAAATGTGGCTATACCAGTTTTACTGCATAATTGCGTTTAGAAGAAATGGAGGTAAACGTAGTGTGGGTCCTATTCTAGCAGGCTTTATCAGAGTGGCATACTGCTCGGTCTGGGAAGTAGTCTTCTTCAAACTGGTGCCCTACGAGCAGGATCAAGGCCACAGGTTGGCCGAAACGTTTTTTGCCTATCGCTCCACCACAGCACTTTTCCAATAAATCTTTTTCACTTGAAAGAAACATTCTCTATAGTACGAGTGCAGTGATTGTATGACTTCATGATTGATGTAACCTCTGGCTCCGTTCACTGGCACCGTCACGTTCACAACAGTCGAGTGCTAGCCCTCTACGCTCCCTATAAGGCTCTGTGCACATGTTCAGGATTACTCGCAGAAATTTCCTGAGCAAAACAGGACATTTTCTGCCAGAAATCCGCATGCGTTTTTTGCGCGTTTTTGTTGCGGAATTTTCCGGAGGTTCCCAATGCAATAATATAGTGGGAAATTTGCAAAAAAAAATCCGCAAAATTAATGAACATTCTGCGTTTTTTACCGCTATGTGTTTTTTCGCGGAAAAAAAACGCATCATGTGCACAAAAATTGCAGAATGCATTCTAATTGATGGGATGCATAATGTATGCTTTTTTTCGCGTTTTTATAGCATTTCTATAGCGAAAAAACGCGGGGGGAAAACGCCAAAAATCTGCAACGTGTGCAGTGCACACAGCCTAAGAGGTGCTATTAGTCTAGTCAAAGAAATGATTGCATTTTAAAGGTAATCTGGCAGTAGTATTTTGCTATGTAATCTGAAATCAGTACGGGCTGAGACCCTGATTCAAGCAATGTATCACTTGCTGGTCTGTTTGCTGTTGTAGTGATACAATCATATTTTTTCTGCTGCAGATCTAGCAGTGCTCCAAATACTGAGCTCTGCATAACCTGCACACATCACTGATTGGCAGCTTTCTGCGCACACTATGCATAGGCAGAAAGCTGCTATTCAGTGAGGGGAGCAGGTTTACACAGAGCATTTAACTAGATGACACAACACCCCTAGTCTGGCAGTGATAATCTCTAGCTGATAAAACATTGATTCTATTGAAACAAACAACACACAGCCTGAGGCCATGTGCACACGTTCAGTATTTTTCGCGTTTTTTCGCTATAAAAACGTGATAAAAACGCGAAAAAACGCTTACATATGCCTCCTATTATTTACAGTGTATTCCGCATTTCTAGTGCAAATGTTGAATTTTTTTCCGCGAAAAAAATCGCATTGCGGGAAAAAAAGCAACATGTTCATTAAATTTGCGGAATTGCGGGGATTCCGCACACCTAGGAATGCATTGATCTGCTTACTTTCCGCATGGGGCTGTGCACACCATGCGGGAAGTAAGCAGATTATGTGCGGTTGGTACCCAGGGTGGAGGAGAGGAGACTCTCCTCCACGGACTGGGCACCATATAAAAAAAAGAATTAAAATAAAATATAGTCATATACTCACCCTCTGATGGCCCCGGAGTCTTCCCACCTCTCATCGGTGCACGCTGCCACTTCCATTCCTATAGATGCTCTGTGTGAAGGACCTGCGATGACGTCGCCGTCTTGTGATTGGTCGCGTGACCGCTCACGTGACCGAGACGTCATCGAAGGTCCTGCACACACACACACCATCTATAGCAGCGGTTCTCAACCTGGGGGTCGAACGACCAAACCACAGGGGTCGCCACCTCTCTCACCTCCCCATCCACCTTCCCAGTGGCGTAGGAAGGGGGGTGCGGGGGGGGCGGGCCGCTCCGGGCGGCACACTGCGGGGGGCGGGTCGGCCGGCGCTGCAGAAGGAGGAGACAAAAAAAACCGTGGGCCCTTTAAGTCTTCGGGCGCCCGCCCCCTTCCCCCGGTGCCAGCGCTAATACTCACCTCTCCTGGTTCCTGCGGCTGCGCGGTAGCTGCAGCCAGCGTCTTCAGCGCCCTCTGACTCTGCGATGTCTCAGGGCAGAGGGTGCGATGACGTCATCACTGCGCGCTCTGCCTCTCTGTCCTGAGCGTTGCAGAGCCGGAGAGACGCTGACTGCACCGGACCTGCACTGGGAACGGGAGAGGTGAGGATTTTACTTTTTTTTTTTTTTCTTTATGTCTGTCTGGGGGCAATGCTGGAGACCCTGGGGCAGATTTCTGGACAGACTGGGGCAGATTTCTGGACACACTGGGCAATGCTGGACACTGGGGCAGATTTCTGGACACACTGGGCAATGCTGGACACTGGGGCAGATTTCTGGACAGACTGGGGCAGATTTCTGGACAGACTGGGGCAGATTTCTGGACACACTGGGCAATGCTGGACACTGGGGCAGATTTCTGGACACTGGGGCAATGCTGGACACTGGGGCAGATTGCTGGACACGCTGGGGCAATGCTGGACACAGGGGCAGATTGCTGGACACACTGGCGGCAATGCTGGACACACTGGGGCAATGCTGGACACACTGGGGCAATGCTGGACACACTGGGGCAATGCTGGACACACTGGGGCAGATTGCTGGGCACACTGGGGGCAGAGTGCTGGACACACTGGGCAATGCTGGAGACCCTGGGGCAGATTTCTGGACAGACTGGGGCAGATTTCTGGACAGACTGGGGCAGATTTCTGGACAGACTGGGGCAGATTTCTGGACACACTGGGCAATGCTGGACACTGGGGCAGATTTCTGGACAGACTGGGGCAGATTTCTGGACACACTGGGCAATGCTGGACACTGGGGCAGATTTCTGGACAGACTGGGGCAGATTTCTGGACAGACGGGCAGATTTCTGGACACACTGGGCAATGCTGGACACTGGGGCAGATTTCTGGACACTGGGGCAATGCTGGACACTGGGGCAGATTGCTGGACACACTGGCGGCAATGCTGGACACACTGGGGCAATGCTGGACACACTGGGGCAATGCTGGACACTGGGGCAATGCTGGAGACCCTGGGGCAGATTGCTGGGCACACTGGGGGCAGAGTGCTGGACACACTGGGCAATGCTGGAGACCCTGGGGCAGATTGCTCGGCACACTGGGGGCAGAGTGCTGGACACACTGGGCAATGCTGGAGACCCTGGGGCAGATTTCTGGACACACTGGGCAATGCTGGAGACCCTGGGACATATTTCTGGACACTGGGGCAATGCTGGACACTGGGGCAGATTTCTGGACACACTGGGCAATGCTGGACACTGGGGCAGATTTCTGGACACTGGGGCAATGCTGGACACTGGGCAATTTGCTGGACACACTGGGGCAATGCTGGACACTGGGGCAGATTGCTGGACACACTGGCGGCAATGCTGGACACACTGGGACAATGCTGGACACACTGGGGCAATGCTGGACACACTGGGGCAATGCTGGAGACCCTGGGGCAGATTTCTGGACACACTGGGGCAATGCTGGACATACTGGGGCAGATTGCTGGACACACTGGGGGTAATATGCTGGACACACTGGGGCAGATTGCTGGACAACCTGGGGGTAATATGCTGGACACACTGGGGCAGATTGCTGGACACACTGGGGCAGATTGCTGGACACACTGGGGGCAGGACTTGAGGCATGGGCAGAATGTAGATACGGGGCATGATTGGAGACACGGGGCAGAATGAAAGACATGGAGCAGGATGGATACGATGGAGACTGATGGGGCAGGATGGGGAGATCATATGGGGTAGAATGGATACTCATGAGGGCAGGATGCGAGAACATATGGCTGGAGCCAGGAATGAGATAAACGGGGCCAGGGTGGGGAATATTATTACCATAGGGGCTAATTAAGGGATATTATTACTGCAGTGATGTATTTATTTTATTTTTTGAGTATACTGTTTTAAATGGGGGGCGGTCCTGTTACTGTGCAGAGTGACACTATATCGCCTTTTTTTCTTCGTGGTGTAATGTAGAAGTTGTTAAAAATTAAGTAATGTGTTCTACAAGCAGAGCTCGAGATAACTGTGTTATTTCCTGCAGAAACGAGTCCTGGCTAGAAGAAATGATGGCGGTCTGTGCTGGATGAAAGATGAAGGACTTCACCTAGAGACGTCACTGGTGAGTCAGTGTTACCTATACACTGAAACTATACACTGTATACTATATAGAGGTCCTGTGTATAATGTCACCAGTGATCTCTGTATTACCTCTCTACACAGACACTGCATACTAAGTACAGATCTCCTGTGTATAATGGCCTTTATGGTGATAGTATTGTGTTTTTTTTTTATTACTGATCAGTATTGTAGTATTCAGTCACTATGTGGTGATAATATGTGGTCTGGAAATGGTGTTGTGGTATTTGTCCCTTGTATGTGCTATTTGGTCACCAAGTGGTGGTAATATGTGATCTGGTCATGGTGAGGCGGTATTTGTCCCTTGTATATAGTATTATTTGGTCCCTATGTGGTCTGGTCATGGTGTGGTGGTGTTTCTTCCTGTGTGATATTATTGGTCTTGGTATAGTGGTGCCGCAGCCTCCTCGAGTATATACGGTAATTGTTTTTGTGATTATTTATTATGTTTGATTTGTAGCAATGAGAATACAATACATAATGCATATCAGATATTTACATTCCGAATCATAACTAATAAAATTACAGTTTTAAAGTAGCCACCAAAATTATTTTTTGGGTTGGGGGTCACCGCAACATGAGGAACTGTATTGCGGGGTCACGGCATTAGAAAGGTTGAGAACCACTTATCTATAGGAACGGACGCCGCTGAGGAGATCGGCTGTTTGCAGGTGAGTATAACCATTTTTTTTTTATTTTTAAACATTCTATCTTTTACTATAGATGCTGCTTAGGCAGCATCAATAGTAAAAAGTTGGTCACACTTGTCAAACACTGTGTTTGACAAGTGTGACCAACCTGTCAGTCAGTTTTCCAAGCGATGCTACAGATCGCTTGGAAAACTTTAGCATTCTGCAAGCTAATTTCGCTTGCAAAATGCTAAAAAAAAAAAAAAAAGTGAAAAAACGCAAAAAAAAAAAAATAATGCGGATTTCTTGCAGAAAATTTCTGGTTTTCTTCAGGAAATTTCTGCAAGAAATCCTGACGTGTGCACATACCCTAATAAGCGACACATCCCTGGAGTCAGGATCTCTGCCTCTACATCATGGTGCTTTAAGATAACATAGAAGGTTTTTGCTAACAGATTCCTTTACAGAGTAACTACACTTGTATTGCTGTTTCAAATTCAGTAGGTACTTGATAAGGCTGCAGGATCTGGGTTTTGAGACCCCCATTCATCACACTCTAAGGCTATGTGCGCACGTCAGGATTTCTTGCAGAAATTCCTGAACAAAACCGCATGCGTTTTTCTCGCGGTTTTTTTCCGGAGCTTCCCAATGCATTAAATAGTGGCAAAAACACAAAAAATCCGCACAATTAATGAACATGCTGCGTTTTTTACTGCGATGCATTTTTTTCGGGAGGGGGGGGGGGGAACGCATCATGTGCACAAAAACTGCAGAGTGCATTCAAAATGATGGGATGCTTAAGTATGCGTTTTTTAAGCGTTTTTTCCATGGAAAACAGCCGATAAAAAACGCAAAAAATCCTGAACGTGTGCACATAGCCTAAAGCCACAAGAAGTGTGTAGCTCAGTAGTCAAGTGTGCACACAGCCCAGAGTGCAGTCTCCGTAGAACACATAGGCAATCCAAGTGTCTACTACATGTGAAATATTAATAAGAAAATGTATTGCTCTGAAATTTCAGCAATTAACGAATGCTTCTAAAAACAAGCAACTTTGCAAATTTAACTCTTAGCTAAAAAAAAGTCTTCACTGCTGTACATAAACGTGGCAAAAACGCTCACTTTTGCCACAGCATTTTTTTCTGCCAAGATATGCAGAAACCTTGCAGAAATGTATGCAATCAAATACTCAACGTGGCACATAGACTAAGGGTATGTGCAAGTTGCAGATTCCATCAAGGATTTTTCCACGCAGAATTCGCAGGTAAAACTGCCGCAAAAATGCATTTAAAAAATGCAGTGTGCACAAAGCCTTAAAATTTATAGCTTTTTACTTTCTTGTAGGCAAAAAAAAAAAAAAGATACAGACTTTAATCAATTTTTGGGAAGTCAGTGAATACCATGAGAGTGACGCAAGTACTTTGGGGTTTTGAGTAGTTTTCTTATAAGAGAATTACGGGAAGATAGTAATGATTGATCAAGATCGCAGTCTTGGCCAACCTCTATAAGGCTAAATGCTGCTCATGAATTAGAGGTGTAAATACTAGAAAGCAGTGCCACAATGTCCATAGTAACCAAGATGGCGACGGTCACATTGATAATTATGCTTCCTTATCTCCTCGATACTTATGTATGTGGTGGCAGTGCTGTCTAGTGTTCACATCACACGTAGTCACTGTGACCGCAGTTCATCATTGCCGTTTCTTCACTTTTCTGGAGTAACACAACCTGCTCTTTTTAGTGACTTGCATTTGCACCACTTTTTAAGCTGTATTTCTTTTTTTATAATCTTTTTTCTTCTTTAAATTCTCCCTCATACCTTTGCCAGATGTTTTAGACAGATTCACAAAATGTTACTTTGACCAAATGACGTATCTAACTCCAGTCCTGGAGGAAGCTAAGTTTGTGGCTTATTAAAGGATATGAGAGATTGGGTGCTAAAAAGATGCAAAAACTAGTATAAAAAATAAAATTTAATTAAAAAAAAAAAAACAGCATTTTTGATTTTGCACCAAATTCAGCGTGAGCCATTTGGAAGAATTTGGCGCAAAAAAGTCAGTGAATCCCGGAAGACAATGAGAAGAAAGAAAACTTACAGAAATAGCAAATGATGAATGAGGCCTTAAGTGACAGAACGCAACAGTCACTGTCCCAGGATCCCTCCCAATTAAAGGGAACCTGTCACCCCGAAAATCCGGGGTGAGGGAAGCCCACCAGCATCAGGGGCTTATCTACAGCATTCTGTAATGCTGTAGATAAGCCCCCGATGTAACCTGAAAAGGGAGAAAAAGACGTTATATTATACTCACCCAGGGGCGGTCCCGCTGTGGTCCGGTCGGATGGGCGTCTCCTATCTTCTTTCCATGACGTCCTCTTCTGATCTTCAGCCACGGCTCCGGCGCAGGCGTACTTTGCTCTGCCCTCTTGAGGGCAGAGGATAGTACTGCAGTGCGCAGGCGCCGGAAAGGTCAGAGGCCCGGCGCCTGCGCACTGCAGTACTTCGTCTGCCCTCAACAGGGCAGAGCAAAGTACGCCTGCGCCGGAGCCGTGGCTGAAGATCAGAAGAGGACGTCATGGAAAGAAGATAGGAGGCGCCGCAGCGGACCGGAGACGCCCATCCGACCTGACCAGCAGCGGTACCGCCCCTGGGTGAGTATAATATAACGTCTTTTTCTCCCTTTTCAGGTTACATCGGGGGCTTATCTACAGCATTACAGAATGCTGTAGATAAGCCCCTGATGCTGGTGGGCTTACCTCACCCGCGATTTTCGGGGTGACAGGTTCCCTTTAACAACATAAGTGGGTGGTAACGTGACTGCAAGTATGGGGTTTGAATACTTGTGGACACGTGCCATCCACTAATGTCGAAATAAAGGAGTCCTGACAGTATGGACATTGCTCAGTACCAACAGCGTGGAATCTGAAGAGTCACTGAGGACATTTTTCTTGAGCCCAAAAATCCCCATTAAGGGCATTGCAAAGAATTTGACCAGAAAGGAGCTTCCCCTTTAGGTGACATACAAGACCAGACTTGCACATTCCCAATGTCATCCTGACATGGTCCTACATCATGCATCTTCACATTTTGCGTATTTAATTTTGCAGAGAGCAGGCATGGCTTATAAGTCTCCTAACGCTGACATGCCAGGCTTTTCACTCTCCACAAGGGGAAACATTACCCCTTATACACCTGCCCAGACCCTGTCACCTAGCCAAATCGGATCTCATACTTTGCACTGATGAGGGGCAACATCCTGAAACACGTGTCTGCAAATTGAAATTCTGGTTTGGTTTTTATCCTAAGGGTACCGTCACACTATACGATTTACCAACGATCACGACCAGCGATATGACCTGGCCGTGATCGTTGGTAAGTCGTAGTGTGGTCGCTGGAGAGCTGTCACACAGACAGCTCTCCAGCGACCAACGATGCCGAGGTCCCCGGGTAACCAGGGTAAACATCGGGTTACTAAGCGCAGGACCGTGCTTAGTAACCCGATGTTTACCCTGGTTACCAGCGTAAAAAACAAACAACCACTACATACTTACATTCCGGTGTCTGTCCCTTGCCGTCTGCTTCCCGCACTCACTGACTGCCGGCCGTAAAGTGAAAGCACAGCACAGCGGGTGACGTCACCGCTGTGCTCTGCTTTCACTTTACGGCCGGCAGTCAGTGAGTGCGGGAAGCAGACGGCAAGGGACCTGACGGACACCGGAATGTAAGTATGTACTGTTTGGTTTTTTTTACATTTACCCTGGTAACCAGGGTAAACATCGGGTTACTAAGCGCGGTCCTGCGCTTAGTAACCCGATGTTTACCCTGGTTACAAGCGAACGCATCGCTGGATCGGTGTCACACACACCGATCTAGCGATGACAGCGGGAGATCCAGCGACGAAAGAATGTTCCAAACGATCTGCTACGACGTACGATTCTCAGCAGGATCCCTGATCGCTGCTGCGTGTCAGACACAGCGATATCGTATGGATATCGCTGGAACGTCACGAATCGTACCGTCATAGCGACAAAAGTGCCACTGTGTGACGGTACCCTTAGTCATATCGTTAAAGAGTAGATAATGACTTTTAGGATCGCTGCTTTTAATAGGTGGCACTAGAGTTCCATTCCTCTTCCTCTCTGTAGGGACAATTTGCATAATTGGTTTTCAAGTAGTAACACATAAATGATGACACTCACACATCCAATTTCTTAGAGACCATTGACCTACATTACTTATTTTTCACCTTCTCTATAAATTTTATTTAAAAGGGAACTGGACACAATGCTATTTGTACTATATCAGTGTATGAAGAAATTGATTATACCTTCTAACAAATGGCATATTACCGGCCGTTCCAGCCCTAGTGAACCGTGAATCCACTTTATTGGTTATGTTGCACTTTAAATATATCTTCTTGTATTTTACAGGGAGGGATCGGGAACCTATGAGGGTCCCTCTTGTGTTTTGTAATGTTTATTTACAAAAACTTTCAATAAAAAACATCGATATAATATATAAAAAAAGGAATGTGACAGCTGATAGATTCATGCTATCGGATCCATGGACAGCATGTCTCAAGCATTGCATGGTTTCAGACAGGTATGTTTTAGGCAATGTGCACACGTTCCGGATTTTTCACATTTTGTTGGCGGTTTTCCGCAGCAAAAACGCTTACATTAAGCATCACATCAATTTTAATGCATTCGGCAATTTTTGTGCACATGTTGCGTTTTTTTCCATGATAAAAACGCATGGCGGAAAAAACGCAGCATGTTCATTAATTTTGCGGATTTTCCACTATATTATTGCATTGGGAAGCTCAAAAAACATGAGAAATATGCGTGCGGATTTCCTGCAAAAGTAGTCCGGATTTGCACACTTTCCTGAACGTAGGAACTACTTTCGCAGAAAATCCGCATGCGTATTTTTCGCGGGGTTTTTTTTTTCACGTTTTTCTTGCTTTTTTTGCAGATTTTTCCAGTTTTTTTTCCAGAGCTTTTCAATGCAATAATATAGCGGGAAATCCGCAAAATTAATGAACATGCTGCGTTTTTTTTCCACGATGTGTTTTTATCGAGGAAATAAAACAACATGTGCACAAAAATTGCGGAATGCACAGGACAGGTCTCTCACTGCCTGCAAATAGGAGAGACTTGACTCTCCACGGAAGACAATTTCCTTAGCAAAACAATTAAAACACTAATTTCCCAGGAATGCAGAAATATATTGAAATGTAAATCCATCAACAACTTTACATCAAACACCTGCATTCCCATATATGCAGTCTGAGGGGATTGGACCTACTGACAGATTGCTTTAAAAAAAAAAAAAAAAACTAACTGTGCTTTCAAGAAACCTTGTATTAATTGATAGAACACAAGATCTCCTCCCTCTGCCTCCTGAACTCATCATGAACACAAGGGAGGAGAAAAGAAAAAAAAAAAAAGCTCAAAGCAAGATGGACCTCCTATTATACTCTATGGAGAGGGAGGAGTGAACAGAAAGGCAGATACAAAAGAATTGATGCAAAGTTACGCACAAGTCTTTTAGCTCAGCACAGAGCTGGATTTACAGCTACACAGCTCAGGATGGCGGTTTCATTTTCTCCATGTTGCTGCTGCAGGTTCTGTGTGCCAGCTAAGAAATGAAGAGCAGAAATACCTGTGTGTGTTGTGCATGGGTGAGATCACAACAGCTACCGTGTTACCTCAAAAATAAGCCCTAGTTCAAACCGCACGTCCAAACTCTTGCCACCTCCTGTCACCTCCAACCCCAAAATATTGCCAGAATCTGTCCCTTCCTCAGCCCACAGTCAACTAAAACTCTTGTGCATGCCCTCATCATCTCCCGCCTCGATTACTGCAACACCCTCCTCTGTGGCCTCCCCGCTAACTCCCTTGCACCACTCCAGTCTGTCCTCAACTCTGCTGCTCGGTTAATCCTCCTCTCTCCTCGCTACTTCCCCTCAAAGAACACAATTGTTTTAACTATCAGGGTAATTTCCAGACCCTGCACAGTTCCTGACGAAGGAATTTAGTTCCGAAACGCGCGTCGGGTGTGTGCGTGTACTCAGGACGGCGTGGTGCCCTAAGGTAATATCCACTAATATCCACTATTTTTCCCTGAAATCTGTTATAGTTCAGCACTTAGCACTTTGTCTCTATCAGCACTGTGCAGGGTCTGGAAATAACCCTGATGGTTAAAACAATTGTGTTCTTTGAATTTATTTGCACTTCAGCACTTTTTTGCATATATTGCACATCAATTTTGGAGTTTTTATTATTTTTTAATATTGTTTCCACATTGTGTCACTCAATTTTTCAGGGAACTAATATACCCCGATTGTGGGTAATACTTATCTTGCACGGATATATAAATAATTATTATTATTATGCGGTTGGTTATCCATATATTCATTTTTATATGCCGTCCCGTGCTGCACACTTTTTTGTATGATTGTTTTATATTTTTATCGTATATTTTTTAACGGTAGTTTTTTATATATTGTATCGCTGCTTGATAATTAAATAATAAAAGAATATATCTTGATCCAGTCTGGTCTCCCTGGTGCATCCTTTGGTTTGGTGATTGGTTTTGGTTCTTGGTTTAAGTGGTCTCCACTTTCTTTTTACTAAAAAGACACCCGGGTGAGCTAATATCACTATATTTATGATTGTGATACTGATTTATATATAGCCTTTGTTTTATTTGGGTTGTTATTTTGTAATTTTCTCTAAGAGAACTGCACAAAAGAAGTGACATACACTTCTTTGAAATCTGCAGCGTTTCTGCGCAGATTTTTCTGCACCATGTGCACAGCTTTTTTTTTTTTCCATTGATGTCCATTGTACTGTAAATCACAGTGCAGTTCTGCAGCGTTTCTGCTGCAGTTCTGCACTAAATCTGCACTAAATCTGCATCGTGTGCACATACCCTTACTCCAAAAGTGAGCGCTCATTACAGTTCAATAAAACAGTGTCCAGGCATCTCAGCTACCGGTATACTTGTAAAAAAAAATGAATAGAATACAGCAGGACCATTCATCAAGAAAAGCAGCCACCCGAAAAGGATCAATCTATGGTAATGAGCTGGGCTGTCTTACACAGATTGATTAGTACCACTGGCATAACTTGGCTCCTGATCATTGTGGCTGCTTCTGGTTACCAGGGGGAGCAAACCACTCTACTTAGCTGCAGTGAAATGCAAGGAACCTGACAGTGATGCAGATCTGAGTAAAAGAGTCCATCCACCTGCATGGTGAGCTTTTATCTTAAAGGGAACCTGTCACCCCCGTTTTTTGAGATTGAGCTATAAATACTGTTAAAGAGGGCCTGCGCTGTGTGTTCCTATAGTGTATGTAGTGTACCCCGATTCCCCATGTATGCTGAGAAATAACTTACCAAAGTCGCCGTTTTCGCCTGTCAATCAGGCTGGTCAGGTCGGGAGGGCGTGGTGACATTGCTGGTTCTTCCTCAGCTTTACGTTGGTGGCGTAGTGGTGAACAAGCAGCGCGCGATCTGCGCTGTCATCCCTTTCGTCGGTGGGGGCGGCCATCTTCCTGGGGCCGCGCGTGCGCAGATCGAGTGCTCTGCTGCACGGGGCTTCAGGAAAATGGCCGCAGATGCCGCGCGTGCGCATTAGAGAGAGAGTTTGCATCTCGGCTTTGGGGAAATGGCCGCCGCGATCTCTAATGCGCACGCGCGGCATCCCGCGGCCATTTTCCTGAAGCCCCGTGCAGCAGAGCACTCGATCTGTGCACGCGCGGCCCCAGGAAGATGGCCGCCCCCACCGACGAAAGGGATGACAGCGCAGATCGCGCGCTGCTTGTTCACCACTACGCCACTACGCCACCAACGTAAAGCTGAGGAAGACCCAGCGATGTCACCACGCCCTCCCGACCTGACCAGCCTGATTGACAGGCGAAAACGGCGACTTTGGTAAGTTATTTCTCAGCATACATGGGGAATCGGGGTACACTACATACACTATAGGAACACACAGCGCAGGCCCTATTTAACAGTATTTATGGCTCAATCTCAAAAAACGGGGGTGACAGGTTCCCTTTAAGCGACTTGCACACTAGCGTCGGAATCTCCCCATCGCAATGCGTCGGGGAGAGATTCCGACGCTAGCGTTTAACGCATTGCACAATGGAGGCAGCGGATGCATTTCTCCGGCGCATCCGCTGCCCCATTGTAAGGTGGGGGCGGAGTTCCGGCCGCGCATGCGCGGTCAGAAAAAGCGGTCCGTCAGGAGCAAAAAACGTTACATGTAGCGTTTTTTGCTCCCGACGGTCCGCAGAAGCACGACGCATCCGTCGCACGACGGATGCGACGTGTGGCAATCCGTCGCAATGCGTCGTCAATACAAGTCTATGGGGAAAAAACGCATCCTGCAAGCACTTTTGCAGGATGCGTTTTTTCTGCAAAATGACGCATTGCGGCGGATTGCAGTTAACGCTAGTGTGAAAGTAGCCTTACATAGTGTACAGCTGGTTTCCATGGAGCTGGTCAGTAGTGCCAGGCTGAGAGTGCACAGTAACTATTTCAGGAGAGAAGGTGCAGTTATCTTTAAACTTCAGCCAAATAATAGATTATATCATAAAAATTGGTAAATTCGTATTTAAGTGGCACACAAACATTAAAGAAAACCCGTTGTAAAAATCACTGACCACCACAAGAAAGCAAACACTATCAGATGCTTGCAGTACTCTTAAAATAGATCACTACATAAAATATCTCCACCAGATGAGCTAAAACAATAGCAGTTTCAGCATAGCAACCCGGCAGGATCTATGATTTATTACTAAGGACTCCTCCCTCATAAAGTACATGTGAAGAAACTAAATCACTGCAGGCTATAGTAATGTGAGCAGAGCAATTCTGAAATAACAGCTGTATAATGAGGACTGTTCTAATAATCCTCTTAAATGTCCTCCTTCTAGCCTTCACATATACACATGTACGAGATTCAAGAGAGCTCTGCAATATCTAGAAACCGCAAAAAAAAAACAATTATAAAGAAAATTTTACAGAAAATACACATAAAGCATGCAAGTATTCCTAGACTTTTTTTGCAGCAATTTGTCAAACAAAAATAAAAAACACAAAGTGCAAAGCTATTTTCAGAATCATGTTGCGAAATTGTTGATTGTATTTATCCTTTCCTACTAAAAGCCGGATGACGCCTTACGGCTATAACGTCTATAAGGCTCGTCACCAATCTTTGTCGGTATCCTAGCAGGGCTTTACTCGTTCTCCAGTAGGACAGCACACGCAGACCGGTAATATAATTTATGAATTACTCGGTGGTTTTACCATTTAGTCTGATAAACTAAGTGACAGCCCATGTGGCAACTGGATCAGGGACTGCAGGAAGACACCTGATAAGCAATAAGGTTATTAACCACTCTGTATTTCGATACCTTTCCCATCTACTATGAGAAACAAATATTACTGCTCACATAAACAGGACTGAAGTAGACATCCTTAAAATTAATCTGCCAGTAGGCTTTTTTCCATTTAATCTGAGAGAAGCATAATATAGGGGGCTAAGACCCTGATTCTGCTAGCGGAGACATCATTATACATCTCTACAGATAACTTTGGAGCCGATCAGATGCCTCCCTGAAGCTACAGTGGGGCAAAAAAGTATTTAGTCAGTCAGCAATAGTGCAAGTTCCACCACTTAAATAGATGAGAGGTGTCTGTAATTTACATCATAGGTAGACCTCAACTATGGGAGACAAACGGAGAAAAAAAAATCCAGAAAATCACTGTTTTTTTTAACATTTTATTTGCATATTATGGTGGAAAATAAGTATTTGGTCAGAAACAAAATTTCATCTCAATACTTTGTAATATATCCTTTGTTGGCAATGACAGAGGTGAAACGTTTTCTGTAAGTCTTCACAAGGTTGCCACACACTGTTGTTGGTATGTTGGCCCATTCCTCCATGCAGATCTCCTCTAGAGCAGTGATGTTTTTGGCTTTTCGCTTGGCAACACGGACTTTCAACTCCCTCCAAAGGTTTTCTATAGGGTTGAGATCTGGAGACTGGCTAGGCCACTCCAGGACCTTGAAATGCTTCTTACGAAGCCACTCCTTCGTTGCCCTGGCGGTGTGCTTTGGATCATTGTCATGTTGAAAGACCCAGCCACGTTTCATCTTCAATGCCCTTGCTGATGGAAGGAGGTTTGCACTCAAAATCTCACGATACATGGCCCCATTCATTCTTTCATGTACCCGGATCAGTCGTCCTGGCCCCTTTGCAGAGAAACAGCCCCAAAGCATGATGTTTCCACCACCATGCTTTACAGTAGGTATGGTGTTTGATGGATGCAACTCAGTATTCTTTTTCCTCCAAACACGACAAGTTGTGTTTCTACCAAACAGTTCCAGTTTGGTTTCATCAGACCATAGGACATTCTCCCAAAACTCCTCTGGATCATCCAAATGCTCTCTAGCAAACTTCAGACAGGCCCGGACATGTACTGGCTTAAGCAGTGGGACACGTCTGGCACTGCAGGATCTGAGTCCATGGTGGCGTAGTGTGTTACTTATGGTAGGCCTTGTTACATTGGTCCCAGCTCTCTGCAGTTCATTCACTAGGTCCCCCCGCGTGGTTCTGGGATTTTTGCTCACCGTTCTTGTGATCATTCTGACCCCACGGGGTGGGATTTTGCGTGGAGCCCCAGATTGAGGGAGATTATCAGTGGTCTTGTATGTCTTCCATTTTCTAATTATTGCTCCCACTGTTGATTTCTTCACTCCAAGCTGGTTGGATATTGCAGATTCAGTCTTCCCAGCCTGGTGCAGGGCTACAATTTTGTTTCTGGTGTCCTTTGACAGCTCTTTGGTCTTCACCATAGTGGAGTTTGGAGTCAGACTGTTTGAGGGTGTGCACAGGTGTCTTTTTATACTGATAACAAGTTTAAACAGGTGCCATTACTACAGGTAATGAGTGGAGGAAAGAGGAGACTCTTAACCCCTTCATGGCCCAGCCTATTTTGACCTTAAAGACCTTGCCGTTTTTTGCAATTCTGACCAGTGTCCCTTTATGAGGTAATAACTCAGGAACGCTTCAACAGATCCTAGCGGTTCTGAGATTGTTTTTTCGTGACATATTGGGCTTCATGTTAGTGGTAAATTTAGGTCAATAAATTCTGCGTTTATTTGTGATAAAAACGGAAATTTGGCGAAAATTTTGAAAATTTCGCAATTTTCACATTTTGAATTTTTATTCTGTTAAACCAGAGAGTTATGTGACACAAAATAGTTAATAAATAACATTTCCCACATGTATACTTTACATCAGCACAATTTTGGAAACAAATTTTTTTTTTTGCTAGGAAGTTATAAGGGTTAAAAATAAGGGTTAAAATTTGACCAGCGATTTCTCATTTTTACAACGAAATTTACAAAACCATTTTTTTTAGGGACCACCTCACATTTGAAGTCAGTTTGAGGGGTCTATATGGCTGAAAATACCCAAAAGTGACACCATTCTAAAAAATGCACCCCTCAAGGTACTCAAAACCACATTCAAGAAGTTTATTAACCCTTCAGGTGCTTCACAGCAGCAGAAGCAACATGGAAGGAAAAAATGAACATTTAACTTTTTAGTCACAAAAATGATGTTTTAGCAACAATTTTTTTAATTTCCCAAGGGGAAAAAGAGAAACTGGACACCAAAAGTTATTGTACAATTTGTCCTGAGTACACCGATACCCCATGTGGGGGGGAACCACTTTTTGGGGACCATATATTAAATGGATTTTTAGAACAGGGAGCTGGAAATGGAGCTTGCTCTGTCCACTCCAAAAAAATAAAAAAAAAAAGAAATAGGCTATGTGCACACGGTGCGGATTTGGCTGCGGATTCGTAGCAGTGTAACATCATGTTTACAGTACCAAATCCGCTGTGCCCATGGTGCGGAAAATACAGCGCGGGAACGCTGTGTTGTATTTTTCGCAGCATGTCAATTCTTTGTGTGGATTACGCAGCGTTTTACACCTGTTCCTCAATAGGAATCCGCAGGTGAAATCCGCACAAAAAACACTGGAAATCCGTGGTAAATCCGCAGGTAAAACGCAGTGCCTTTTACCTGCAAATTTTTCAAAAATGGTGCGGAAAAATCTCACACGAATCCGCAACTTGGGCACACAGCCTTAGGGTTGGAATTAGAGTTAGAGTTGGAATTAGTGCTAAGGTTGGAATTAGGGTTAAGATTAGGCTTGTGGTTAGGGTTGGGATTAGGGTTAGAGTTGGGATTAGGGTTAGGGGTGTGTTAGGGTTATTAGGGTTATGGCTAGAGTTGGGATTAGGGGTAGGGGTGTGTTGGGGTTAGAATTGTGGGGTTTCCACTGTTTTGGCACATCAGGGGTCTCCAAACGCAACATAGCGCCACCATTGATTCAGGCCAATCTTGCGTTCAAAAAGTCTAATGGTGCTCCCTTCCCTTCCGAGCCCTGATGTGCGCCCAAACAGTGGTTTACCCCCACATATGAGGTACCAGCATACTCAGGACAAACTGGGCAACAACTTTTGGGGTCTAATTTCTCCTGTTACTCTTGCGAAAATTAAAAAATTGCTTGCTAAAACATAATTTTTGAGGAAAAAAAAATGATTTTTTTATTTTCACAGCTCTGCGTTATAAACTTCTGTGAAGCACTTGGGGGTTTAAAGTGGTCACCGCACATCTATATTAGTTCCATGAGAGGTCTAGTTTCCAAAATGGGGTCACATGTGGGGGAGCTCCAATGTTTAGGCACACAGGGGCTCTCCAAACGCGACATGGTGTCCGCTAACGATTGGAGCTAATTTTTCCATTCAAAAGTCAAATGGCGCTCCTTCCCTTCCGAGCCCTGCCGTGTGCCCAAACAGTGGTTTACCCCCACATGTGAGGTATCTTTGTACTCATTAGAAATTGCCCAACACATTTTAGGATCCATTTTATCCTGTTGCCCATGTGAAAATGAAAAAATTGAGGCTAAAAGAAATTTTTTGTGAAAAAAAAAGTACTTTTTCATTTTTACGGATCAATTTATGAAGCACCTGGGGGTTCAAAGTGCTCACTATGCATCTAGATAAGCTCCTTGTGGGGTCTAGTTTCCAAAATGGGGTCACTTGTGGGGGAGCTCCAATGTTTAGGCACACGGGGGCTCTCCAAACGTGACATGGTGTCCGCTAAAGAGTGGAGCCAATTTTTCATTCAAAAAGTCAAATGGCGCTCCTTCCCTTCCAAGCCCTGCCGTGCGCCCAAACAGTGGTACCCTCTACATATGGGGTATCGGCGTACTCAGGACAAATTGGAGAATAACTTTTGGGGTTCAGTTTCTCTTTTTACCCTTGGGAAAATAAAAAAAATTGTTGCTAAAAGATCATTTTTGTGACTAAAGTTAAATGTTCATTTTTTCCTTCCATGTTGATTCTGCTGCTGTGAAGCACCTGAAGGGTTAATAAACTTCTTGAATGTGGTTTTGAGCACCTTGAGGGGTGCAGATTTTAGAATGGTGTCACTTTTGGGTATTTTCAGCCATATAGATCCCTCAAACTGACTTCAAGTGTGAGGTGGTCCCTAAAAAAAAAATGGTTTTGTAAATTTCGTTGTAAAAATGAGAAATCGCTGGTCAAATTTTAACCCTTATAACTTCGTAGCAAAAAAAATGTTGTTGACAAAATTGTGCTGATGTAGACATGTGGGTAATGTTATTTATTAACTATTTTGTGTCACATAACTCTCTGGTTTAACAGAATAAAAATTAAAAATTTGAAAATTGCGAAATTTTCAAAATTTTAGCCAAATTTCCATTTTTTTCACAAATAAACGCAAAAATTATCAACCTAAATTTACCACTAACATGAAGCCCAATATGTCACGAAAAAACAATCTCAGAACCGCTAGGATCCGATGAAGCGTTCCAGAGTTATTACCTCATAAAGGGACACTGGTCAGAATTGCAAAAAACAGCCAGGTTATTAAGGTCAAAATAGGCTGGGTCATGAAGGGGTGAAAATGCAATAACGGGCGAACAAAAGAACGTATCTGCACTGAAATGATATCATTACAAACGTCAGCTCAGCACACAAAAAAAATAAGCCACCATCAAACCCGAGATCACGAAAAATGGAGACGCTACGAGTCTTGGAAAATTGCGCTTTTTTTCTTAACCACTTAGATAAAAAATAACCTAGACATGTTTGTTGTCTATGAACTTGTAATGACCTGGAGAATCATAATGGCAGGTCAAGCCAAACAAAAAACAAGTGTGGAATTGCACCTTTTTTGCAATTTCACCACACTTGGAATTGTTTTCCCATTTTCTAGTACACAACATGGTAAAATCAATGGTGTTGATCGACCGTACAACTCTTCCTGCAAAAAATAAGCCCTCACATGGCCATATTGATGAAAAAATAAAAAAGTTATGACTCTGGGAAGGAGGGGAGCGGAAAACGAAAAAATGAAAAAAGATCCGGGAGTTAAGGGGTTAAAAGGGTTGTCAAAAGGTTTATGCTATGTAATTACTGAGCAGTATGATGTATGGGCAGACACCCAGATTCCAGTGATGAGGCCCTTCTAAAGCGAGCGAAATAAAACAAATGAGTCAAAAATACTTTATTTTTTAAATGAGAAAAATGATCCAATACAATATTATTATTATTATTATTATACTTTTTTATAGCGCCATTTATTCCATGGCGCTTTACATGTGAATACGGGGCAATTATAGACAAATACATTAAACATGAGCAAAAAGACAAGGCACACGGGTACATAAGGAGGGAGGACCCTGCCCGCAAGGGCTCACAGTCTGCAGGGGGTGGGTGAGGATACACTAGGAGAGGGAAGAGCTGGCTGTGCGGCTGTTCAGTAACTTCAGGATCACTGCAGGCTGTAGGCTTGTCGGAAGAGGTGAGTCTTCATGTTCTTTTTGAAGGTTTCTATGGTAGGCGAGAGTCTGATGTGTTGGGATAGAGAGTGCCAGAGTATGGGGGAAGCACGGAAGAAGTCTTGGATGCGGTTGTGGGAAGAAGAGATGAGAGGGGAGTAGAGAAGGTGGTCTTGGGAGGATCGGAGGTTGCGTGTAGGTAGGTACCGGGAGACTATGTCACAGATGTATGGAGGAGACAGGTTGTGGATGGCTTTGTATGTTATTGTAAGGGTTTTGAACTGGAGTCTCTGGGCGATAGGAAGCCAGTGAAGGGCTTGACACAGGGGAGAAGCTGGGGAATAGCGGGGAGACAGGTAGATTAGTCGGGCAGCAGAGTGTAGGATGGATTGGAGCGGTGCCAGAGTGCTAGAGGGGAGTCCAGAGAGTAGGAGGTTGCAATAGTCGAGGCGGGAGATGATAAGGGCATGCAAAAGCGTTTTTGCGGTGTCGCGGTCAAGGAAAGCACGGATCCGGGAAATATTTTTGAGTTTGAGATGGCAGGAGGAGGCAAGGGCTTGTATATGTGGCTTGAAAGAGGGCAGAGTCGAAGATCACCCCGAGGCACCAGGCGTGTAGGACTGGGGAAAGTGAGCAGCCATTGACATTGATGGATAGGTCTGGTGGAGGGGTAGAGTGAGATGGGAAAAGATTATGAATTCTGTTTTGTCCATGTTCATTTGTAGAAAGCGAGCAGAAAAGAAGGCTGAAATAGCAGACAGTGTGGGATTTTGGTAAGTAAGGAGGTGAGGTCAGGTCCGGATAGGCAGATCTGCGTGTCATCAGCGTAGAGATGGTACTGCATACCGTGGGATTCTATGAGCTGTCCCAGGCCGAAAGTGTAGATGGAGAAGGGTAGGAGTCCTAGAACAGAGCCTTGAGGAACACCGACTGACAAGGGGCGAAGTGAGGAGGTGGTGTGGGGGAGGGAGACACTGAATGTTCGGTCTGTCAGAAATGACGAGATCCAGGAAAGGGCCAAGTCTGTGATGCCAAGAGAGGAGAGGATTTGAAGCAGAAGGGAGTGGTCCACAGTGTCGAAGGCAGAAGACAGGTCCAGGAGAAGGAGGACAGAGTAGTGTCGCCTGCTCCTGGCAGTTAGTAGGTCATTGGTGACTTTAGTTAGGGCAGTTTCAGTTGAGTGATGGGAACGGAAGAAAAGATGGTAACCGATCAAAGAGGGAGCAGGAAGAGAAGTGGGAGGACAGTTCAAGATGTTCAAGTGTTGCTCCAGCAATTTGGAGGCATAAGGGAGAAGAGATATCGGGCGATAGCTAGACACAGAGGATAGGTCGAGGGAGGGCTTTTTGAGGATGGGTGTGATCTTGGCATGCTTGAAGGATGAGGGGGAAGACACCTGTTGTGAGTGAGGTTGAAGAGGTGCGTTAGGGTTGGGATGAAGACTGTGGAAAGGTTAGGGATGAGGTGGGACGGGAGCGGGTCGAGCGTGCAGGTGGTGAGGTGTGATCTTGACAGGAGGGTGGAGAGCTGATCTTCTGTCATGGTGGAGAAGCTGGTTTTGGAGGAGCAGGGTTGAGCAGCTAAGAGGGGCAGTGGGCGCTGTGGGCCAAAGCTTTCTCTGATCGTATCAATCTTCTGTTTAAAGAAAGAGGCGAATTCTTCAGCAGAAATGAGGGGGGAGGGAGGAGGTGCTGGGGAACGGAGTAGAGAATTGAAAGTGTTGAAAAGCTGTTTAGGGTTGTGAGACAGGGAGGATATGAGAGATGAGAAGTAAAGGTACCGTCACATCAAATGACGCTGCAGCGATCTAGACAACGATGTTGATCGCTGCAGCGTCGCTGTGTGGTCGCTGGAGAGATGTCACACAGACAGCTCTCCAGCGACCAACGATGCCGAGGTCCCCGGTAACCAGGGTAAACATCGGGTAACTAAGCGCAGGGCCGCGCTTAGTAACCCGATGTTTACCCTGGTTACCATCCTAAAAAGTAAAAAAACAAACGCTACATACTTACCTTCAGCCGTCTGTCCTCGGCGCTCTGCTTCTCTGGTCTGGCTGTGAGCGCCGGGCAGCCAGAAAGCAGAGCGGTGACGTCACCGCTCTGCATTCCGGCTGACCGACGCTCACAGCCAGAGCAGGAGGAGTGCAGAGCACAGCGCTGGAGGACAGACGGCTGTAGGTAAGTATGTAGTGTTTGTTTTTTTACTTTTAGGATGGTAACCAGGGTAAACATCGGGTTACTAAGCGCGGCCCTGCGCTTAGTTACCCGATGTTTACCCTGGTTACCAGCGAAGACATCGCTGAATCGGTGTCACACACGCCGATTCAGCGATGTCTACGGGGAGTCCAGCGACGAAATAAAGTTCTGGACTTTCTTCCCCGACCAGCGATCTCCCAGCAGGGGCCTGATCGCTGCTGCCTGTCACACTGGACGATATCGCTAGCGAGGACGCTGCAACGTCACGGATCGCTAGCGATATCGTCTAGTGTGACAGTACCTTAAGAGACTTCCAGAAAAGGATAAGAACAGCACTTGGCTATAACCTCAATCCCACTGACAATAAATGGAGAAGACGTTGAACATGCACCTCCTCCATTCCACTCAAGATGGGGTGCCTGCTGGAGGGATCCAGAGCACTATTCTCATGACCGCTGGGCGTACTTTATGTGCCCTGCTGAGGGCAGAGCAAAGTAGTGCAGTGCGGAAGGCGCTGGGCTTCTCGGCCCTTTCCTGGCGCTGGTACACTGTAGCAAGGAAGAGGACGTCATTGCATGAAGATGGGAGGCGCCGGACCCGGACCTGCAACACCCATCGGACCGGACCGCACCCCCCCCCCTTCCCAGGTGAGAATAATATAACTTGTTTTTCTTCTCTTTCAGGTTACATTGGGGCTTATCTACAGCATTACAGAATACTGTAGGTAAGCCCCTAAAGGCAGTGGCCTCAGCTTATATACGAAAAAGTAGGTGACAGATTCCCATTAAAGGGAATCTGTCACCCCCTCCCCCAGGGACGTATTTGAGCTACGGGCATACAGGTAATAGAAATGTTACACTAGTCCTACCTTTATGCCTCATATTAATGGTCTTGTTGTGGAGAAATGTCACACTCTGTCCTTATGCTAATGATTTCTTCCTGGCTCCGGGGTGTGAAGAGTCTGGAGGAAATCCCTGCCCCTTGACCTCATTGTACTACCTGATCTCTGCTGAAGCTCCCATATAAGAAAGGTTGTCTGTGAGTAGACAAGGCCAGGCAACAATCAAATCGTATAGTTAATATATTGTATAGTAAGGAGTAACAAATATTATAGATATTAGAAACTCAAATGTATTTTGACTGAAGTGGAACAGCAATAAATAAAATAAATGCAATTGCATAGGCAAATCTCTAGATGCAATAGCCTCCAGGGACCAGCTGGATGCAAGTACTACTGACCCAGGGGACTTAGGATGCCCAGAGAAGGGAGGAGGGGGTCACATCAGGGTATTGCACACAGCAGTCTGCATAGATAAAACATTTTCCATTTTTCAAGCCTCTAAAGAGTGGGAAATAATGAATGGTCAGATTGGTAAGGATCGGATGGGTCCCTTTAAAGGTACCGTCACACTAGACGATATCGCTAGCGATCCGTGACGTTGCAGCGTCCTCGCTAGCGATATCGTCCAGTGTGACAGGCAGCAGCGATCAGGCTCCTGCTGTGCTGTCGCTGGTCGGGGAAGAAAGTCCAGAACTTTATTTGGTCGCTGGACTCCCCGCAGACATCGCTGAATCGGCGTGTGTGACACCGATTCAGCGATGTCTTCACTGGTAACCAGGGTAAACATCGGGTAACTAAGCGCAGGGCCGCGCTTAGTAACCCGATGTTTACCCTGGTTACCATCCTAAAAGTAAAAAAAAAACAAACACTACATACTTACCTACAGCCGTCTGTCCTCCAGCGCTGTGCTCTGCACTCCTCCTGTACTGGCTGTGAGCGTCGGTCAGCCGGAAAGCAGAGCGGTGACGTCACCGCTCTGCTTTCCGGCCACTGTGCTCACAGACAGTACAGGAGGAGTGCAGAGCACAGCGCTGGAGGACAGACAGCGGTAGGTAAGTATGTAGTGTTTGGTTTTTTTTACTTTTAGGACGGTAACCAGGGTAAACATCGGGTTACTAAGCGCGGCCCTGCGCTTAGTTACCCGATGTTTACCCTGGTTACCAGCATCGTTGGTCGCTGGAGAGCTGTCTGTGTGACAGCTCTCCAGCGACCAAACAGCGACGCTGCAGCGATCCGGATCGTTGTCGGTATCGCTGCAGCGTCGCTAAGTGTGAAGGGGCCTTAAGGAAGGGCAATAACAGTGGGACTAAACTATGCAAAGACAGCATTATAGCAAGAAAACCTTATTAATGACCTATCAGTTAACAGTCGGAGGTCAACAGTGCCAGGAATACATTAACCCTAATAAGCCATTCACAAAGCAATGAATTACATTCCCCTACTTAAGGAGAGTTACCTACAGAGGGATTAGACACGGCAAATGGCTAGCTCAAATCCACAACTAGACGACTTCCCCTTCTAGATGAGACCATGGTACAGGACGCTCCAGGGCCCAATTCATCAAAGCTTACACATAGCTTTTTTCTATTTCACCTATCAAAGTGCTGCACCACTGTCCCAGAAGTGAACTCCTTTAACCCCTTCATGACCTTGGGATTTTCCATTTTTCTGTTCTCGTTTTTCGCTCCCCTCCTTCCCAGAGCCATAACTTTTTTACTTTTTGTCAATATGGCCATGTTGTGCGGTGAAATGGCAAAAAAAAGTGCAATCCCATGCGTGTTTTTTGTTTGGCTTTTTTGCTAGGTTCACTAAATGATAAAACTGACCTGCCATTATGATTCTCCAGGTCAGTACAAGTTCATAGACCCCAAACATGTCTAGGGTATTTTTTTATCCAAGTGGTGAAAAAAATAACTTTGCTAAAAAAAAAAAAAAAAATTGCGCCATTTTCCGATACCCGTAGCGTCTCCATTTTTCGTGATCTGGGGTCAGGTGAGGGCTTGTTTTTTGCGTGCCGACCTGACGTTTTTAGTGATACCATTTTGGTTTAGATACGCTCTTTTGATCGCCCATTATTGCATTTTAATGCAATGAAACGGCGACAAAAAAGATAATTTTGGTGTTTCGATTTTTTTCTTGCTACACCGTTTAGCGATCAGGTTAATCCTTTTTTTTTTATTGATAGATCGGGCGATTCAGAACACGGCGATACGAATATGTGTATGTTTGATTTTATTTTTACTGTTTTATTGTGAATGTGGCGAAAGGGGGGTGATTTAAACTTTTATTTTTTTTTATTTCATATTTTTTTAAACTTTTGTTTTTGTTTTTTTACTTTTGCCATGCTTCAATAGCCTCCATGGGAGTCTAGAAGCTGGCATAGCCTGATCGGCTCTGCTACATAGCAGCGATCATCAGATCGCTCCTATGTAGCTTAATTACAGGCTTGCTATGAACGCCGACCACAGGGTGGAGCTCACAGCAGGCCGGCATCAGTAACCATAGAGGTCTCAAGGAAACCTCTGATTGCTATGCCAACGCATCGCTGACCCCCGATCATGTGACGGGGGTCGGCGATGAGCGCATTTCCAGCCGCGCGGCCGGAAGCGGTAGTTAAATGCCGCTGTCAGAGCTTCACAGCGGCATTTATCTAGTTAATAGCGGTGGCTGGATCGCGATTCCACTCGCCGCTATTGCGCGCACATGTCAGCTGTACAAAACAGCTGACATGTCGCGGCTTTGATGTGGGCTCACCGCCGGAGCCCGCATCAAAGCAGGGGATCTGACCTCGGACCTATCCCATCCAAGGTCAGAAAGGGGTTAAATACAGGTGAATGCAACAGCCCTACATAGCCCTGAGTAGCAAGCAGGTTTATCTGCTAAATTGGACGAATACCAAGGATCTATTGTGCGAAAAGGTTCCCCCTAACATCTGTCATAGGAAAAACAAGGAATAGAAGAGGTGGATTTTAAAATGTCACACCAGTCTTTTAAATCCTGTAACACAGGCAATGACACCCATTCCTGGCAGAACTCTAAATTTAAATTTAATATCTTAGTGGATTAAAAAGTAAGAGAGGTATAAATTTATTTTGGCATCCCAGACTAGGAATGAATATGGAGTATATGCAGTTTATAGTAGCATGAACACAAATCCTACATATAAAGTTGTGTGTTCATTTCCATGTTTGTTAGGTGAGGAATGAATATTGAATATGTGCAAATTATAGTGGAATGAACATTCTATACAAAAAGCTGCGTTTTGAGAATCCTTTCACTTTTACATAGAGAATGAACAAGAGAAAAGTATGAATTGAGAACAACTAGCACGTACTCCATGTTCAAAGAGAAACATTCTACATTATTTATGCTGCTCAATAACTATATATATTGTGTGTTAGTGGATTATAGCTCTAATCAAGTATGGTCTAAAATAGGACACTTGCACAATACCTCCATATGTGGTGTTATGCCGGACCACCCCTTTAAAGTTTTTTGTTTTGTTTGTTTTTTTACATCAGTTGTGGAGAAATGCTGCTGTTCATTGGACAGGACAGTTAAAGGGACCCTGTCAGCAGGATTGTGCACAGTAACCTAAACACAGTGTCAGGTCGGCGCTGTTATACTGATTAATGATACCTGGGTTGATGAAATCTGTCTTGTGGTTGTTTAATCTTTAGGCTGCAGTCACACTAGCAGTATTTGGTCAGTATTTTACATCAGTATTTGTAAGCCAAAACCAGGAGTGGGTGATAAATGCAGAAGTGGTGTATATGTTTCTATTATACTTTTCCTCTAATTGTTCCACTCCTGGTTTTGGCTTACAAATACTGATGTAAAATACCGACCAAATACTGCTAGTGTGACGGCAGCCTTATTTGTAGTTTTCAGTTAATGATATGCTCGTGCACCGGGGCGGCCTGTGGCGGGGGTCTTCATGTGGTGCTCCGATGAGGTATTCATCTGTATGGCTTCTGACAGATCACTGATCCCTCACTGACCTGCCCCCAGTTTACATAATGAATATTATACATACTAGTCAAAAAAAAAAAAAAAAACCTTCTGCAGGCAGGAGCCAGCCGTGGCACCTGCACTGCAGCATAATCACATGTGTACTGTGTATATAATTATTATGGTTGAGGTTATCCCGGGTAATAATATTTACACACGTTAAATATTTGGAGCAGAAATTTCTGCATCTCTTGGCAAGAAAAACACAGCTGCAAAAAATCTGTGACAAATCTGCACTGAAAAAAAACACAGCAAAAACGCATTATGTCCACGTATCCTTACACTCCGAGGAATTAAACATTATTAACCTGTGTAAATTGGATGGGATGTGTGTTTATCCCAAAGTAAACCGCACATATTCCATCTTCATCCCCCAACTATCAATAACCAGGAACTCAATCTAGGTATGAGGTCATAACAATGTAATAATAATAATAATAATTTTTTATTTATATAGCGCCAACATATTCCGCAGCGCTTTACAAATTGTAGAGGGGACTTGTACAGACAATAGACATTACAGCATAACAGAAATACAGTTCAAAACAGATACCAGGAGGAGTGAGGGCCCTGCTCGCAAGCTTACAGACTATGAGGATATAAATATTCCAACTCCATTCCATACCTATGATGTCCAGGAAACCTATTAAACCCCTTTAAGTTTATAACAATTAGCTAATACGTTCATTCCTTTTAGTACGTTCCCTGACATACAGGTTCGAAATGGTCAAAGAAGCAAGCAACTTCTATAGAAAGGGGGGTGGGGGAAGGAATAAGCGACTGCCAAGCATTGCTAGCATGGGGAATCAGGTAGAACTCACAAGATCCTTATTAACCCTTTCCCGACATGTGCCACACTTTCAGTGCTGCGGGAGCTGCACCACATGCAGCAACATCCACGATCGGTACTTGCACCTATCGCAGGTGTTTACCCCCTCTGATGCAGCTGTCAATAGTGACAGTGAAATCGAGGAGCATCGGTGAGGGAGCTCTCTCTGTGCTTCCATCAGCACAACACGATGTGATCGCGTTATAATGGTCTTCATGGGGATCCCCAGCCACAAGATGGTCACAAGACCCTTCATGTTCCTGCAGGGAAGGTGGCTTGTGAGCACGTGCTAAGAGCAGGAGCTTGCAAGCCTCTTCCTCTGCTTGTCAGATGCTGCTCTGATGCTCTGCAGTGCAGAAGCTTTGCAGAGTATCAGATCAGTGATCTGTCAGTATAAGAATGATGTCCCATAGTGGGGCAATATTAACCCCTTTACCCCCAAGGGTGGTTTGCACGTCAATGACCAGGCCAATTTTTACAATTCTGACCACTGTCCCTTTATGAGGTTATAACTCCGAAACGCTTCAACGGATCCTGGTGATTCTGACATTGTTTTCTCGTGACATATTGTACTTCATGATAGTGGTAAAATTTCTTTGATAGTACCTGCGTTTATTTGTGAAAAAAACGGAAATTTGGCGAAAATTTTGAAAATTTCGCAATTTTCAAACTTTGAATTTTTATGCAATTAAATCACAGAGATATGTCACACAAAATACTTAATAAGTAACATTTCCCACATGTCTCCTTTACATCAGCATAATTTTGGAACCAATTTTTTTTTTTGTTAGGGAGTTATAAGGGTTAAAAGTTGACCAGCAATTTCTCATTTTTACAACACCATTTTTTTTAGGGACCACGTCTCATTTGAAGTCATTTTGAGGGGTCTATATGATAGAAAATGCCCAAGTGTGACACCATTCTAAAAACTGCACCCCTCAAGGTGCTCAAAACCATATTCAAGAAGTTTATTAACCCTTCAGGTGTTTAATAGGAATTTTTGGAATGTTTAAATAAAAATGAACATTTAACTTTTTTACACAAAAAATTTACTTCAGCTCCAATTTGTTTTATTTTACCAAGGGTAACAGGAGAAAATGGACCCCAAAAGTTGTTGTCCAATTTGTCCTGAGTACGCTGATACCCCATATGTGGCAGTAAACCACTGTTTGGGCGCATGGGAGAGCTCGGAAGGGAAGGAGCGCCGTTTGACTTTTCAATGCAAAATTGACAGGAATTGAGATGGGACGCCATGTTGCGTTTGGAGAGCCACTGATGTGCCTAAACATTGAAACCCCCCACAAGTGACACCATTTTGGAAAGTAGACCCCCTAAGGAACTTATCTAGAGGTGTGGTGAGCACTTTGACCCACCAAGTGCTTCACAGAAGTTTATAATGCAGAACCGTAAAAATAAAAAATCATATTTTTTCACAAAAATTATATTTTTGCCCCCAATTTTTTATTTTTCCAAGGGTAAGAGAAGAAATTGGACCTCAAAAGTTGTTGTCCAATTTGTCCTGAGTACGCTGATACCCCATATGTGGCAGTAAACCACTGTTTGGGCGCATGGGAGAGCTCGGAAGGGAAGGAGCGCCGTTTGACTTTTCAATGCAAAATTGACAGGAATTGAGATGGGACGCCATGTTGCGTTTGGAGAGCCACTGATGTGCCTAAACATTGAAACCCCCCACAAGTGACACCATTTTGGAAAGTAGACCCCCTAAGGAACTTATCTGGATGTGTGGTGAGCACTTTGACCCACCAAGGGCTTCACAGAAGTTTATAATGCAGAGCCATAAAAATAAAACAAAATTTTTTTCCCACAAAAATTATTTTTTAGCCCCCAGTTTTGTATTTTCCCTAGGGTAACAGGAGAAATTGGACCCCAAAAGTTGTTGTCCAATTTGTCCTGAGTACGCTGATACCCCATATGTGGGGGGGAACCACCGTTTGGGCGCATGGGAGGGCTCGGAAGGGAAGGAGCATCATTTGGAATGCAGACTTAGATGGATTGGTCTGCAGGCGTCACATTGCGTTTGCAGAGCCCCTAATGTACCTAAACAGTAGAAACCCCCCACAAGTGACCCCATATTGGAAACTAGACCCCTCAATGAACTTATCTAGATGTGTTGTGAGAACTTTGAACCCCCAAGTGTTTCACTACAGTTTATAACGCAGAGCCGTGAAAATAAAAAATCTTTTTGTTTTCCCACAAAAATAATTTTTTAGCCCCCAGTTTTGTATTTTCCCAAGGGTAACAGGAGAAATTGGTCCACAAAAGTTGTTGTCCAATTTGTCCTGAGTACGCTGATACCCCATATCTGAGGGTAAACCCCTGTTTGGGCACACAGGAGAGCTCGGAAGGGAAGGAGCACTGTTTTACTTTTTCAACGCAGAATTGGCTGGAATTGAGATCGGACGCCATGTCGTGTTTGGAGAGCCCCTGATGTGCCGAAACAGTGGAAACCCCCCAATTATAACTGAAACCCTAATCTAAACACACCCCTAACCCAAATTCCAACGGTAACCCTAACCACACCTCTAACCCTGACACACCCCTAACCCTAATCCCAACCCTATTCCCAACTGTAAATGTAATCTAAACCCTAACCCTAACTGTAGCCCCAACCCTAACCCTAACCCTAGCCCTAACCCTAGCCCTAACCCTAACCCTAACCCTAGCCCTAACCCTAGCCCTAACCCTAGCCCTAACCCTAGCCCTAACCCTAGCCCTAACCCTAACCCTAGCCCTAACCCTAGCCCTAACCCTAACCCTAACCCTAGCCCTAGCCCTAACCCTAGCCCTAACCCTAATGGGAAAATGGAAATAAATACATTTTTTTTTATTTTTCCCTAACTAAGGGGGTGATGAAGGGGGGTTTGATTTACTTTTATAGCGAGTTTTTTAGCGGATTTTTATGATTGGCAGCCGTCACACACTGAAAGACCCTTTTTATTGCAAAAAATATTTTTTGCAATACCACATTTTGAGAGCTATAATTTTTCCATATTTTGGTCCACAGAGTCATGTGAGGTCTTGTTTTTTGCGGGACGAGTTGACGTTTTTATTGAAAACATTTTTGGGCACGTGACATTTTTTGATCGCTTTTTATTCCGATTTTTGTGAGGAAGAATGACCAAAAGCCAGCTATTCATGAATTTCTATTGGGGGAGGCGTTTATACCGTTCCGCGTTTGGTAAAATTGATAAATCAGTTTTATTCTTCGGGTCAGTACGATTACAGCGATACCTCATTTATATCATTTTTTTATGGTTTGGCGCTTTTATACGATAAAAACTATTTTACAGCAAAAATAATTATTTTTGCATCGCTTTATTCTCAGGACTATAACTTTTTTATTTTTTTGCTGATGATGCTGTATGGCGGCTCATTTTTTGCGGGACAATATGACGCTTTCAGCGGTACCATGGTTATTTATATCTGTCCTTTTGATCACGTGTTATTCCACTTTTTGTTCGGCGGTATGATAATAAAGCGTTGTTTTTTGCCTCTTTTTTTTTTTTTCTTACGGTGTTTACTGAAGGGGTTAACTAGTGGGACAGTTTTATAGGTCGGGTCGTTACGGACGCGGCGATACTAAATATGTGTACTTTTATTGGGTTTTTTTTATTATTTAGATGAAGAAATGTATTTATGGGAATAATTTTTTCATTATTTTGGAATATTTTTTTTTATTTTTTTTACACATTTGGAAAAAATTTGTTTAACTTTTTTACTTTGTCCCGGGGGGGACATCACAGATCAGTGATCTGACAGTTTGCACAGCACTCTGTCAGATCACTGATCTGACATGCAGCGCTGCAGCCTTCACAGTGCCTGCTCTGAGCAGGCTCTGTGAAGCCACCTCCCTCCCTGCAGGACCCGGATCCGCGGCCATCTTGGATCCGGGGCTGGAGGGAGCAGGGAGGGAGGCGAGACCCTCGCAGCAACGCGATCACATCGCGTTGCTCCGGGGGTCTCAGGGAAGCCCGCAGGGAGCCCCCTCCCTGCGCGGTGCTTCCCTGCACCGCCGGCACATCGCGATCATCTTTGATCGCGGTGTGCCAGGGGTTAATGTGCCGGGGGCGGTCCGTGACCGCTCCTGGCACATAGTGCCGGATGTCAGCTGCGATAAGCAGCTGACACCCGGCCGCGATCGGCCGCGCTCCCCCCGTGAGCGCGGCCGATCGGCTATGACGTACTATCCCGTCCAGGGTCAGATAAGCCCAGGGCACCTCGACGGGATAGTACGTCTAAGGTCACAGAGGGGTTAAAAAAAAAAAATTGTAAAAAAATTTTTGTAAAAATCCCCAAATAAAGAACCAAAAAAAGAAAAATATTAATCCAAAAAAAACAACATGTACAAAAAAAACAAACAATAAAAGAACACATTTGTAATCACCGCGTCTGGAACGACCTGACCTATAAAGCTGCCCCACTAGTTAACCCCTTTAGTGAACACTGAAAAAAATAAAATAAAAACAGTATAAAAAAAAAAAACTATGCTTTTACAGCATACCGCCGAACCGAAAGTGCAAAAAAAAAACGTGATCAAAAAGACGAATGTAAATAAAAATGGTAACTGAAAACTCCATCTTGTCCAGCAAAAAACAAGCCATCATAAAGCTCTGCGGAAAAATAAGAAACTTTATCTCAGAAAAGAGCAATGCAAAAATAATTATTTTTTTCTACAGCGCCGGCCCGCCGTAAAGCAGAGCATAGCGGTGACGTCACCGCTGTGCTTTACGCCCGGCGCTCACAGTCAGTGCGGGAAGCTGACTGCGAGAGACGCGACAGACTCCGGAATGTAAGTATGTAGTTTTTGTTTTTTTAGGTAACCAGGGTAAATATCGGGTTACTAAGCGCGGCCCTGCGCTTAGTAACCCGATGTTTACCCTGGTTACCAGTGAAGACATCGCTGAGTCGGCGTCACACACGCCGATTCAGCGATGTCAGCGGGTGATCCAGCGACGAAATAAAGTTCTGGCCTTCTAGCTCCGACCAGCGATCTCACAGCAGGATCCTGATCGCTGCTGCGTGTCAAACACAACGATATCACTATCAAGGACGCTGCAACGTCACGGATCGCTATCATTATCGTTCTAAAGTCTATCAGTGTGAAGGTACCTTAAAGCTTTCCGCTGCAAAAACGCTTAAACACACATACATTAAGCATCCCATCATTTTTAATGGTTTCGGCAATTTTTGTGCACATGTTGCGTTTTTTTACGCAAAAAAAAACGCATGCGGAAAAATATGCAGCATGTTCATTAATTTTGCAGATTTTAAGCGGATTTCCCATTATATTATTACATTGGGAACCTCAAGAAAAAAACGCGAAAAATCTGCACAAAACGCGCAAAATACATGATAAAAACGCAACAAAAACGTGTGAAGAATTCCTGCGGAAAACCTCAGGATTTTCTCAGGAATATTTCTGCATACTTTCCGGACGTGTGCACATAGCCTAATATAACGCTTCTTCCCATCTGAGCTTTGCACTGTGCCTAAAAAGTAGTTTTCAACCACATATGGAGTATCTGTGTACTCAGGAAAATTTGAACAACAATTTTTGGGATCAAATTTCTCCTGTTACCCTTGTGAAAATGCAAAATATGGGGCCAAATTATTTTTGTGGGAAAAATGTGATTTTTATTTTTTTTATTTTCACGGCTCAACGTTATAAATTTCGGCGAAGCACCTGGGGTTTCAAGGTCCTCACCACACATCTAGACATGTTTTCTGATGCATCTAGTTTCCAAAATGGGGTCACTTGTGGGGGGGTTTCAACTGTTTATGCACATCAGGGGCTTTCCATGGCGTCCGCTAATTATGGCAGCAAAATTTACATTAAAAAAGTGAAACAGCGCGCCTTCCCTTCCGAGCCCTGCCGTGCGCCCAAACAGTGGTTTTCCCCCACATCTTGGGCATCTGTGTACTCAGGAGAAATTGCTCAACAAATTCTATGGTCCATTTTCTCCAGTTACCCTTGCAAAAGTAAAAAAGAAAAAAAAAATACTGTAGGTCTAAAGTAAAATTTTTGTGATAAAAAAAATGTTTATTTTTTTCCTTCCACATTCCATTAATTCCTGTGAAGCACCTAAAGGGTTAATAAACTTCTTGAATGTGGCTATGAGGGATGCAATTTTTAAAATGGTGTTACTTTGGGGTATTTTGTGTCATATAGACCCTCAAAGTCACTTCAAATGTGAATTGGTCCCTAAAGAAAATGGTTTTGTAAATGTTGTTGTAAAAATGAGAAATTGCTGGTCAACTTTTAACTCATCACTTCCTAAGAAAAAAAATATATATGTTTTAAAAATTGTGCTGATGTAAAGTAAACATGTGGGAAATGTTATTTATTAACTATTTTGTGTGACATAACTACGATATAGGGGCATAAAAATTAAAAATTGCTAGATTTTCAAAAATTTTCACGAAATGTAAGTTTTTTTTAACAAATAAACTTTAAGGGAACCTGTCAAAACCCAGGCATTTGTAATTAAAAGGCTATGTGCACACGTCAGGATTTCTTGCAGAAATTTCCTGAACAAAACCGGACATTTTGTGCAAGAAGTCCGCAATCCTTTTTTCACGTTTTTCTCGCATTTTTTGTGCGTTTTTTTTCCGGAGCTTCCCAATGCATTTAACCCCTTCCCGACCTTTGACGCATACGCTGCGTCATGAAAGTCGGTGCCATTCCGACCCATGACGCAGCGTATGCGTCATGGTTTGATCGCGTTCCTGCGGGTCGGGTGACCGGGGTCAATGAAATGTCACCCGACCCGCAGGTACGTGAGGACCTCTAGTTGACCCCAGGGGGGGTGGCTTTGCCCCCCCGTGGCCACGATCGCTCCTGTGCCCTCTGTTTCACCCCCCTCCAGCTCTGATTGGAGAAAGCGTCCATGTGACGCTTTCACTCCAATCAGCGGTGGAGGGGCGGAGTGAAACATGTCTGACATCACTCTCCAGCTTCATCCCTTCCGTGGAAGCTGGAGAGTGAGGTCCCTGCGTGCCGCACCCGCCGCCGCCACTGCCAGATCGCCGCCACCCGCTGCCAGATCGCCCCCTGCTGCCTGATCGCCGCTGCTGCCGCCTTCCGGTACTCCCCCCTCTGCCTCCCTCTCCCCCCACCATCCGATCCCCCCCCCCCCGCCATCCGTTAACCCCTGCACTCCCTCCCACGCCCCAGAAATGAGCCCCCTGCCCAGTAATCACTCAGGCTACTACATCTCCCCTGCCCCCTCCTCCCCCCCCCCTCCCGCTCCTGACAGCCACCCTCTGACCCCCCCTCCCCCCCCCCCCCCGTGATCACCCACCCCAGTGATCACTTTGATCACCCCCTGCCCCCCTGATCACCCCCCCCCCCCTGCTGCTGCTGGCTCCTGCATTACCTCAGGCCCCTTCGCTTGACTGCTCCCCCGTGCCCCACTGATTGCCGCCTGTCCGCCTTCCCATCCACTGATCGCCACCTGTCCGCCTTCTGGTACTCCCCCCTCTGCCTCCCGCTCCCCCAACCGTCCGATCCCCCCCCTGCCATCCGTTAACCCCTCCACTCCCTCCCACACCCCAGAAATCAGCCCCCTGTCCAGTGATCACCCTTCCTTGCTGCAGGCTCCTACATCTCCCCTGACATCCACCTTCTGCCCCCCCCCCCCCCCCGTGATCACCCGCCCCAGTGATCACTCTGATCACCCCCTGCCCCCATGATCACCCCCCCCCCCCCCCCCCACTGCTGCTGCCGCCTCCTGAATCTCCTCAGGCCCCTTCGCCTGACAGCTACCCCGTGCCCCGCTGATCGTCGCCTGTCCTCCTTCCGGTCTGCTGATCGCCGCCTGTCCGCCTTCCAGTACTCCCCCTCTCTGCCTCCCGCTCCCCCCGCTGTCCGATCCCCCCTCCCAACCGCCACTCCCTCCCACGCCCCGGAAATCACCCCCTGCCCAGTGATCACCCTTCCCTGCTGCAGGCTCCTACATCTCCCCTGCCCCCACATTTCCTCCGCACCTGACAGCCACCTCCTGCCCCCCCCGCCGGTGATCACCCGCCCCAGTGATCACCCCCCCTCCCCTCCCCGCGCTGCTGCTGCCGGCTCCTGCGTCTCCTCAGGCCCCTTCGCCTGACAGCTCCCCCGCGCCCCACTTATCGCTCCCGCGTGATCGCTCCCGCGCCCTGCTGATCGCTCCCGCGTGATCGCTCCCGTGCCCTGCTGATCGCTCCCGCGCCCTGCTGATCGCTCCTGCGTGATCGCTCCCGCGCCCTGCTGATCGCTCCCGCGTGATCGCTCCCGTGCCCTGCTGATCGCTCCCGTGCCCTGCTGATCGCTCCCCTTACTGCTGCTGCCGGCTCCTGCATCTCCTCAGCCCCCCACGCCTGAAAGCCCCCTCCTGTAGTAAAGTTTCACTAAACACTCACACATACACACACGCACACTAATAAAGCTTAGTTTTTTTACACGCACGCACACACAATGTCCCGCTCGTCCCAGTCACAAAGGCTGTACTCGGCAGAGGAGGCATATTCTTTTATTGCCTCCGAAGCTGATAGTGAGGGAGAGGACCCCACTTTTCTGTATTCCTCCCACTCTTCCTCCTCTAGTGACACCGACTCGCCACCCCCAAGATGTCGCAGGTCGAGAAATCGTCCGGAGCCCAGGGGAGGGGAGCCGGAGCCCAGGGGAGGAGAGTCGGAGGCCGGGGGAGAAGACCCACAACCAAGTGTGAGTAACCCCCAACCTAGTGCTAGTCACGCCCAACCTAGCACTAGTACCCCCACCTGGACCCCCGTCCCTGAAAATTTTGCTCCACGGATTCCTGATTTCATTCCCCAATCAGGAATCCAATTTGAGACTGCCAACCTCAGGGAAATAGACTTTTTCAAAGTCTATTTCTCGGAGTCAATCGTCAGTCTCATGGTGGAGCAAACAAACTTATATGCCCTGCAATTTTTTGCCCAAAACCCAGTTTCATCATTTTCTGCTTGGAGTCCCGTTAACTCTGCAGAAATGTTGAAATATTGGGGACTGGTCCTTCATATGGGAATTGTGAAGAAACCAGAACTTCGCCAATACTGGAGTACTGATATTTTATATCAAACTCCAGTATTTGGCATGGTTATGAATCGCAAACGTTTTGAGGCGATTCATAAATTTCTCCACTTTAGGGACAACACGGACATCCTTCCCCGCGATGACCCGAATTTTGATAGACTGTTCAAAATTCGGCCGGTCATCGAACACTTCAGCAACAAGTTTGCTGAAGTGTACATTCCCCAAAGGGAAATTTGTGTGGATGAATCCCTCATCCACTTCAAAGGGAGGCTTCAGTTCCGTCAGTACCTGCCCAGCAAAAGGGCGAGGTACGGGATTAAGCTCTATAAGATCTGCGAGAGTACCTCAGGGTACACTCTCAGCTTTAGAGTTTATCAAGGAAAGGACACCAGGATCCAGCCCCCAGAATGTCCACCTGCTCTGGGGGTGAGTGGGAAAATAGTGTGGGATTTGGTCCACCCACTGCTTGATAAAGGTTACCATCTGTACGTTGATAACTTTTATACAAGCGTCCCACTCTTTCAATCCCTCTCTGCCAGAGCTACCGTTGCTTGCGGTACCGTGCGCAGAAACCAGAGGGGTCTCCCTTTGTCACTAATTGAGCAGGTTCTCCCAAAGGGTGAGAGCCGGGCCCAATGTAGTGGCAACATGCTTGTGGTCAAGTTCAAAGACAAAAGGGACGTCTTTTTCTTGACAACAATCCATGGTCCCGGCACCACGGCCACCACCGTTCGAGGTACCACAGCACAGGTCCACAAACCGGACTGTGCGCTGGGGTACAACAAACACATGGGGGGAGTTGATCTTTCTGATCAAGTCCTCCAGCCCTATAGTGCCATGCGGAAGACAAAGGTGTGGTATAAAAAACTGGCTGTGCACATCGTACAAATGGCACTGTATAACGCATACGTGCTATCACGATGTGCAGGCCAGACCAACAACACCTTCCTTCAGTTCCAGGAGGCGGTGATAAAGGCCCTGATGTTTGGAGACGAGGAAGGAGTGGGCCTCAGCACTGCTGGAACTCAAGGATCCCGTATGGTACCAGGGCAACATTTTCCCGGTGAGGGGCAAAAAAGAAAAAGGTGCCGGGTATGTTATAAAAGGGGGATAAGAAAGGAAACTCGTTTCCAATGTGAAACGTGTCCCGACAAACCTGGACTGTGTTTGGATGAATGCTTCAAAATTCATCACACGTCCGTGGACTAGCCACATCCTGATATTCGACTACAGCACTCACCCACACCAGGCTGATATACACAATACACCACACACACCAACCTGACGTACACTACACCACACACCAACCTGACATACACTACACCACACACACCAACCTGACCCTACGTCAGGTTGGTATGTGTGGTGTAGTGTATGTCAGGTTGGTGTGTGGTGTGGTGTACGTCAGGTTGGTGTGTGGTGTAATATACACCACACACACACACCAACCGGACGTACACTACACCACATGTACAGTACCCACCAACTTGATGTGCACTACTCCACACTCGCCAACCTGACCCTACGTCAGGTTGGTGTGTGTGTTGTAATGTATGTCAGGTTGGTGTGTGGTGTGGTGTACGTCAGGTTGGTGTGTGTGGTGTAGTATACACCACACACACACCAACCAACCAGACATACACTACACCACATGTACACTACCCACCAACCTGATGTACACTACTCCACACTCGCCAACCTGACCCTACGTCAGGTTGGTGTGTGTGTTGTAGTGTATGTCCGGTTGGTGTATGGTGTGGTGTACGTCAGGTTGGTGTGTGTGTGGTGTATACTACACCACACACACACCAACCTGACGTACACTACACATCCTGATGTACACGACGTACACTACACACCAACCTGATGTACACTACTCCACACTCGCCAACCTAACCCTACGTCAGGTTGGTGTGTGTGTTGTAATGTATGTCAGGTTAGTGCGTGGTGTAGTGTACGTCAGGTTGGTGCGTGTGGTGTAGTATCCAACACACACACACACCAACCTGACGTACACTACACACCACCCTGATGTACACTACTCCACACTCGCCAACCTGACCCTACGTCAGGTTGGTGTGTGTGTTGTAGTGTATGTCCGGTTGTTTGTGTGTTGTGGTGTACGTCAGGTTGGTGTGTGTGTGGTGTATACTACACCACACACACACCAACCTGACGTACACTACACATCCTGATGTACACGACGTACACTACACACCAACCTGATGTACACTACTCCACACTCGCCAACCTAACCCTACGTCAGGTTGGTGTGTGTGTTGTAATGTATGTCAGGTTAGTGCGTGGTGTAGTGTACGTCAGGTTGGTGCGTGTGGTGTAGTATCCAACACACACACACCAACCTGACGTACACTACACACCACCCTGATGTACACTACTCCACACTCGCCAACCTGACCCTACGTCAGGTTGGTGTGTGTGTTGTAGTGTATGTCAGGTTGGTGTGTGGTGTGGTGTGGTGTACATCAGGTTGGTGTGTGTGGTGCAGTATACACCACACACACCAACCTGACGTACACTACAACACACACACACCAACCTGATGTACACTATGTATGTCAAAAAGTCAAATGGCGCTCCTTCCCTTCTGAGCTCTGCTGTGCGCCCAAACAGTGGTTTACCCCCACATATGAGGTATCAGTGTACTCAGGAGAAATTGCTCAACACATTTTAGGATCCACTTTATCCTGTTGCCCATGTGAAAATGAAAAAAATTGAGGCTAAAAGAAAATTTTTGTGAAAAAAAAGTACTTTTTCATTTTTACGGATCAATTTGTGAAGCACCTGGGGGTACAAAATGCTCACTATGCATCTAAATAAGTTCCTTGGGGGGTCTAGTTTCCAAAATGGGGTCACTTGTGGGGGTGCTCCAATGTTTAGGCACACAGAGGCTCTCCAAACGCGACATGGTGTACACTAAAGATTGGAGCTAATTTTTCATTCAAAAAGTCAAATGGTGCTCCTTCCCTTCTGAGCTCTGCCGTGCGCCCAAACAGTGGTTTACCCCCACATTTGAGGTATCAGTGAACTCAGGAGAAATTGCTCAACACATTTTAGGATCCACTTTATCCTGTTGCCCATGTGAAAATGAAAAAAATTGAGGCTAAAAGAAAATTTTTGTGAAAAAAAAGTACTTTTTCATTTTTACGGATCAATTTGTGAAGCACCTGGGGGTACAAAATGCTCACTATGCATCTAAATAAGTTCCTTGGGGGGTCTAGTTTCCAAAATGGGGTCACTTGTGGGGGTGCTCCAATGTTTAGGCACACAGAGGCTCTCCAAACGCGACATGGTGTACACTAAAGATTGGAGCTAATTTTTCATTCAAAAAGTCAAATGGTGCTCCTTCCCTTCTGAGCTCTGCCGTGCGCCCAAACAGTGGTTTACCCCCACATATGAGGTATCAGTGTACTCAGGAGAAATTGCTCAACACATTTTAGGATCCACTTTATCCTGTTGCCCATGTGAAAATGAAAAAAATTGAGGCTAAAAGAAAATTTTTGTGAAAAAAAAGTACTTTTTCATTTTTACGGATCAATTTGTGAAGCACCTGGGGGTACAAAATGCTCACTATGCATCTAAATAAGTTCCTTGGGGGGTCTAGTTTCCAAAATGGGGTCACTTGTGGGGGTGCTCCAATGTTTAGGCACACAGAGGCTCTCCAAACGCGACATGGTGTACACTAAAGATTGGAGCTAATTTTTCATTCAAAAAGTCAAATGGTGCTCCTTCCCTTCTGAGCTCTGCCGTGCGCCCAAACAGTGGTTTACCCCCACATATGAGGTATCAGTGTACTCAGGAGAAATTGCTCAACACATTTTAGGATCCACTTTATCCTGTTGCCCATGTGAAAATGAAAAGAATTGAGGCTAAAAGAAAATTTTTGTGAAAAAAAAGTACTTTTTCATTTTTACGGATCAATTTGTGAAGCACCTGGGGGTACAAAATGCTCACTATGCATCTAGATAAGTTCCTTGGGGGGTCTAGTTTCCAAAATGGGGTCACTTGTGGGGGTGCTCCAATGTTTAGGCACACAGAGGCTCTCCAAACGCGACATGGTGTCCACTAAAGATTGGAGCTAATTTTTCATTCAAAAAGTCAAATGGTGCTCCTTCCCTTCTGAGCTCTGCCGTGCGCCCAAACAGTGGTTTACCCCCACATATGAGGTATCAGTGTACTCAGGAGAAATTGCTCAACACATTTTAGGATCCACTTTATCCTGTTGCCCATGTGAAAATGAAAAAAATTGAGGCTAAAAGAAAATTTTTGTGAAAAAAAGTACTTTTTCATTTTTACGGATCAATTTGTGAAGCACCTGGGGGTACAAAATGCTCACTATGCATCTAGATAAGTTCCTTGGGGGGTCTAGTTTCCAAAATGGGGTCCCTTGTGGGGGTGCTCCAATGTTTAGGCACACAGAGGCTCTCCAAACGCGACATGGTGTCCACTAAAGATTGGAGCTAATTTTTCATTCAAAAAGTCAAATGGTGCTTCTTCCCTTCGGAGCTCTGCCGTGCGCCCAAACAGTGGTTTACCCCCACATATGAGGTATCAGTGTACTCAGGAGAAATTGCTCAACACATTTTAGGATCCACTTTCTCCTGTTGCCCATGTGAAAATGAAAAAAATTGAGGCTAAAAGAAAATTTTTGTGAAAAAAAAGTACTTTTTCATTTTTACGGATCAATTTGTGAAGCACCTGGGGGTACAAAATGCTCACTATGCATCTAGATAAGTTCCTTGGGGGGTCTAGTTTCCAAAATGGGGTCACTTGTGGGGGTGCTCCAATGTTTAGGCACACAGAGGCTCTCCAGACGCGACATGGTGTCCACTAAAGATTGGAGCTAATTTTGTCATTCAAAAAGTCAAATAGCGCTCCTTCCCTTCCGAGCCCTGCCATGCGCCCAAACAGTGGTTCCCCCCCATATATGGGGTATCAGCGTACTCAGGACAAATTGGACAACAAGTTTTGTGGTCCAGTTTCTCCTTTTACCCTTGGGAAAATAAAAAAAATGTTGCTAAAAGATCATTTTTGTGACTAAAAAGTGAAATGTTCATTTTTTCCTTCTATGTTGCTTCTGCTGCTGTGAAACACCTGAAGGGTTAATAAACTTCGTGAATGTGGTTTTGAGCACCTTGAGGGGTGCAGTTTTTAGAATGGTGTCACTTTTGGGTATATTCAGCCATATAGACCCCTCAAACTGGCTTCAAATGTGAGGTGGTCCTTAAAAAAAATGGTTTTGTAAATTTTGTTGTAAAAATGAGAAATCGCTGATCAACTTTTAACCCTTATAACTTCCTAGAAAAAATTTTTTTTTTTTTCCAAAATTGTGCTGATGTAAAGTAGACATGTGGGAAATGTTATTTATTAACTATTTTGTGTCACATATCTCTCTGGTTTATCAGAATAAAAATTCAAAATTTGAAAATTGCGAAATTTTCAAAATTTTCGCCAAATTTCCAATCTTTTCACACATAAACGCAAAAATTATCGACCTAAATTTACCACTAACATGAAGCCCAATATGTCACGAGAAAACAATCTCAGAATCGCTAGGATCCGTTGAAGCGTTCCCGAGTTATTACCTCATAAAGGGACACTGGTCAGAATTGCAAAAAATGGCAAGGTCTTTAAGGTCAAAATAGGCTGGGTCTTGAAGGGGTTAATAGCGGCAAAATCGTGAAAAATCCGCAAAATTAATGAACATGCTGCGTTTTTACGGCGATGCATTTTTTTCACGGAAAAAAAGCATCATGTGCACAAAAATTGCAGAATGCATTAAAAATGATGGGATGCTTAAAGGGCCACTGTCACCCCCTCCAGCCGTTATAAACTAAAAGAGCAACCTTGTGCAGCAGTAATGCTGCATTCTAACAAGGTGGCTCTTTTAGTTTTAGAGGTTCAAGTATACCCCAAATAAAGCGTTTTTATACTTACCCACAATTTCTGTCCCAGGGAGGCGGGTCCTCACTCCCCAGCTCTAACCGCTCCTCTTCCGTCACTCCAATCTTCCGGCGCCGCCCCCTCAGCGCTGTGTACTTTTCAAAACCGGCGCCTGCGCAGTGTACTGCAGTGCTGCGCAGACGCAGTAAGCTCTGGCCGTCTGACGTCCCAGCCAGGCTTGCAGACTGCGCGGGCATTGCGGCCAGCCACCTTTGGAATCCCCGCCCCGCACTGTGCATAATGCATAACACAGTGCGGGGCGGGGATTCCCAAGGTGGCTGGCCGCAATGCCCGCGCAGGCGCAGTCTACAAGCCTGGCTGGGACGTTAGACGGCCAGAGCTTACTGCGTCTGCGCAGCACAGCAGTACACTGCGCAGGCGCCGGTTTTGAAACGTACACAGCGCTGAGGGGGCGGCGCCGAAAGCGCAGGAAGAGTTGAGTGACGGCAGAGGAGCGGTTAGAGCTGGGGAGTGAGGACCCGCCTCCCTGGCTAGAGACAGGAATTGTGGCTAAGTATAAAAACGCTTTATTTGGGGTATACTTGAACCTAAAACTAAAAGAGCCACCTTGTTAGAATGCAGCATTACTGCTGCACAAGGTGGCTCTTTTAGTTTATAACGGCTGGAGGGGGGTGACAGTGGCCCTTTAAGTATAGGTACCGTCACATTAAGCAACTTACCAACGAGAACGACAACGATCCGTGACGTTGCAGCGTCCTGGATAGCGATCTCGTTGTGTTTGACACACAGCAGCGATCAGGATCCGCTGTGACATCGTTGGTCGTCGCTGAAAGTCCGGAACTTTATTTGGTCATCAGGTCGGCGTGATTAGTCTTGTTTGACAGCAAAAGCAACGACGCCTGCAATGGTTTTCCAAGGAGCGAACAACCAGCGAGAACGATAAGTACGTCACTGGATCGCTCCTGCATCGTTCTGCTGTATCTGGTGTTTGACGTCTCCTAGCGACCTAAACAGCGACGCTGCAGCGATCGGCATCGTTATCTATATCGCTGCGTCGCTTAATGTGACGGTACCTTATGCATAGTATATTGCCCAGCCGCGTAGGATATTGCCCAGCCGCGTAGGATATTGCCCAGCCGCGTAGGATATTGCACAGCCGCGTAGGATATTGCACAGCCGCGTAGGATATTGCACAGCCGCGTAGGATATTGCACAGCCGCGTAGGATATTGCACAGCCGCGTAGGATATTGCACAGCCGCGTAGGATATTGCACAGCCGCGTAGGATATTGCACAGCCGCGTAGGATATTGCACAGCCGCGTAGGATATTGCACAGCCGCGTAGGATATAGCACAGACGCGGAGGATATAGCACAGACGCGGAGGATATAGCACAGACGCGGAGGATATAGCACAGACGCGGAGGATATAGAACAGACGCGGAGGATATAGCACAGACGCGGAGGATATAGCACAGACGCGGAGGATATAGCACAGACGCGGAGGATATAGCACAGACGCGGAGGATATAGCACAGACGCGGAGGATATAGCACAGACGCGGAGGATATAGCACAGACGCGGAAGATATAGCACAGAAGCGGAGGATATAGCAGATGCGTAGTATATAGCAGCCGCGTAGGATATTGCCCAGCCACGTAGGATATTGCCCAGCCACGTAGGATATTGCCCAGCCACGTAGGATATTGCCCAGCCACGTAGGATATTGCCCAGCCACGTAGGATATTGCACAGCCACGTAGGATATTGCACAGCCACGTAGGATATTGCACAGCCACGTAGGATATTGCACAGCCACGTAGGATATTGCACAGCCACGTAGGATATTGCACAGCCACGTAGGATATTGCACAGCCACGTAGGATATTGCACAGCCACGTAGGATATTGCACAGCCACGTAGGATATAGCAGAGACGTAGTATATAACACAGGCTACGTAGTATATTGCCCAGCCAGATAATATATACCACAGCCACGTAGTATTTAGGACAGCCCACATAGCACAGAGATGTAGTATACAACACAGCCCACGTAGTATATAGCAATGTGGGAACCATATCCCTCTTAAAAAAATAATTAAAATAAAAAATAGTTATATACTCACCCTCCGTCACCCCCCTGGATCCAGCCCAGGCGTTTACCGATGCTCCTCGTGACGCTCCGGTCCCAATAGTGCATTGCGGTCTCCAGTACGTCATCATCTCGCAAGACCGCAATGCATGGACCGGTCACCGGAGCGTCGCGAGGAGCGGGACAGGCCTGGCTGGATCCGGGGGGCCGACAGAGGGTGAATATATAATGATTTTTAGTTTTTTTATTATTATTTTTAACATTAGATCTTTTTATTATTGATGCTGCATAGGCATAGGGAAATATAATATGCAAATTGCCTCTTCTGAGAAAAAGAGGACTTAAACTCTATAGCGCCACCTGTTGGAAGTAGCGATCCTACAAGTCACAATCAACTCTTTAAAGGGAACCTGTCACCCCGTTTTTTAAAGGTTAGATAAAAATAGTGTGAAATAGGGGCAGAGCTGGGCTTTACATTAGTGCCTTTATTCCCCCGTTAGGCTGCCGAAATACCTTTGTGAAGTGGCCGTTTTGTCCTGTCACTCAAGTTGGTCAGGTCGGATGGGCGTGGTCAAATAGCGGTTCCTCCCCCCTGCTTCTCGGCGTGTCTGTCGTAAACGCGATCTGTGAATCGCACAGATCGCGCTCTTTCTTAGCAGTTGCGCAGTGAATTCGCCTCTGGCGCCTGCGCATTATGCTTTGCCCAACTGTGGGCATAGCATAATTTACATCACTGCGCACGCGCGGGTCTTAACTTTAGCCTGGGTGCCCCGGAAGTGATCATATGGGCATAGTGTTTATCTGGATGCCGATAAAATTTTCTCAGCCCGAACTGCGAGCGATTTTGGCACCAAACTTACGCTCGCAGTTCGGGCTGAGAAAATTTTACCGGCATCCAGATAAACACTATGCCCATATGATCACTTCCGGGGCACCCAGGCTAAAGTTACGACCCGCGCATGCGCAGTGATGTAAATTATGCTATGCACACAGTTGGGCAAAGCATAATGCGCAGGCGCCAAATTAGACGTTACTGCGCAGGCGCTAAACACAACGCCAACGGCGGGACTAAATTGCGCAGGGAAACGCAAGAGGTGGGGGAGGAACCGCTATTTGACCAGCCCATCCGACCTGACCAACTTGAGTGACAGGACAAAACGGCCACTTCACAAAGGTATTTCGGCAGCCTAACGGGGGAATAAAGGCACCAAAAAGGCACTAATGTAAAACCCAGCTCTGCCCCTATTTCACACTATTTTTATCTAATCTTTAAAAAACGGGGTGACAGGTTCCCTTTAACAAGTCGTGCAATATGACTTAGGATAAAAGCCAAATCAGTATCTCAATTCGCAGACACGGTGTTTCGTGCTGTTGGCCCTCGTCAGTGCGAAGCATGAGAACTAATTTGGCTAGGTGAGAGGCTCTGGACTGGGGTCTAAGGGGTATCGTTTCTCCTTATGGAGAGTGACATACCATCTCTGGCTTGTGAAGGTAAGGAGGCTTATTCGCCGTGCAATGCTCCTCTGGGAAATATAATAGTTTTTTTTTTTGTAATAGGAAGCATGCATACAAGGACGGGAGGGAGCCACGCATACTAGGACAGCGACAGGGGGAGCCACGCATGAGAAATAAAATCACATTCAGCAGGCAGGAGCCGCTGCTTCTGCATAATTGCATGTATTATATGTATTTAATTATTTTATTTGCGGATATCTCAAAATGGCGCCTGCACAGTAGCATCTATCTTGGTGGAGACAAATTTTTTTTCTTTAGCACCTGCGCAGTAGCATCCATCGGATCGCAGATAGAGGTTACTGCGCAGGCGGCACCATTTTGAGAGGTTTTTTCTGAATAAATTTATAATCAGCAAATAAAATAATTAAATGCATATCATACATGCAATCATGCTGCAGAGCAGGTGCTGTCACCTGCCTGCTGAATGAGGTTTTTATTTTTCAATACATATATTCAGTATGTAAAATAGGGGCAGGTCAGTGAGGGATGAGTGACCTGTCATAAACCATACAGATGAATAACTAAGCAGAGCACCACATGAAGACCCCTAAACACAGGCTGCCCCGAAGCACAAGAATCTCATTAATTAACTGAAAACTACAAATAAAGATTAAACAACCACAAGACATTTTCATCAACCAAGGTATCATTTTAATGGCACTATCCTGACACTGTCTGTAGGTTACTCAGCAGAATCCCACTGAAGGTTCCCTTTAAGAATACACATATAATTTATTATTAGTTGTTATAATAGTGACATTTACTCCATGGTGCTTTACATGTGAAAGGAAGTATACATAACAAAAACCAGGTACAATACTCATGAACAAAACGAGTCACCGACTGGTACAGGAGGAGAGAGGAACCTACCTGCGAGGGCTCACAATCTACTAGTATCATTGTGATATTTAAAACCTACAGGACATACATTAAAAATATCCTCAACAACACAGAAACCAGACATATTGATCAGTGATGGGTCATCATAGAAATAAATAATTACAACCACGTCCAGCTATTACTGGGTGTTAGAAACCTCACAAACTATAAACATACAACCCACCACAACTTCTCCGTACAGCTATAAGACATATCTCATAGTTAAAATTACTTAGGGGGATGGGGGCTGTGTAATTATATGGTGAAAAGAGGCATGCATAGTGTGCCTGCCCTGCAAAGTGTGTGGCATATTAGAGGCAGCTATACAACTCACACATATGTATAAACGGGCAGTCCTTGCCTATAAAGACCAAACGCATACAGTACAGACCAAAAGTTGGGACACACCTCATTTAAAGGGAACCTGTCACCCCGTTTTTTCAGATTGAGATATAAATACTGTTAAATAGGGCCTGCGCTGTGCGTTACTATAGTGTATGTAGTGTACCCTGATTCCCCACCTATGCTGAGAAATACATTACCAAAGTCGCCGTTTTCGCCTGTCAATCAGGCTGGTCTGGTCAGGTGGGCGTGGTGACATCGCTCTTTTCTTCCCCAGCTTTCCGTTGGTGGCGTAGTGGTGTGCGCATGTCCAATTTCCGAATTCCCTGCGCGCACGTGAAGAAACAGCGCGCGATCTGCGCTGTAATCCCTTGCATCGGTGGGGGCGGCCATCTTCCTGGGGCCGCGCGTGCGCAGATGGAGTGCTCTGCTGCACGGGGCTTCAGGAAAATGGCCGCGGGATGCCGCGCGTGCGCAAAAGAGATCGCGGCGGCCATTTTCCCAAAGCCGAGATGCAAACTCGGCTTTGGGAAAATGGCCGCCGCGATCTCTTCTGCGCACGCGCGGCATCCCGCGGCCATTTTCCTGAAGCCCCGTGCAGCAGAGCACTCCATCTGCGCACGCGCGGCCCCAGGAAAATGGCCGCCCCCACCGATGCTAGGGATTACAGCGCAGATCGCGCGCTGTTTCTTCACGTGCGCGCAGGGAATTCGGAAATTGGACATGCGCACACCACTACGCCACCAACGGAAAGCTGGGGAACAAAAGAGCGATGTCACCACGCCCACCTGACCAGACCAGCCTGATTGACAGGCGAAAACGGCGACTTTGGTAATGTATTTCTCAGCATAGGTGGGGAATCAGGGTACACTACATACACTATAGTAACGCACAGCGCAGGCCCTATTTAACAGTATTTATATCTCAATCTGAAAAAACGGGGTGACAGGTTCCCTTTAAAGATTTTTCTGTATTTTCATGACTATGAAAATTGTACATTCACACTGGAGGCATCAAAACTATGAATTAACACATGTGGAATTATATACTTAACAAAAAAGTGTGAAACAACTGAAATTATGTCTTATATTCTAGGTTCTTCAAAGTAGACACCTTTTGCTTTGATGACTGCTTTGCACACTCTTGGCATTCTCTTGATGAGCTTCAAGAGGTAGTCACCGGGAATGGTCTTCCAACAATCTTGAAGGAGTTCCCAGAGGTGCTTAGGAGTTGTTTGCCCTTTTGCCTTCACTCTGCGGTCCAGCTCACCCCAAACCATCTCGATTGGGTTCAGGACTGGTGACTGTGGAGGCCAGGTCATCTGGCGTAGCACCCCATCATTCTCCTTCTTGGTCAAATAGCCCTTACACAGCCTGGAGGCGTGTTTGGGGTCATTGTCCTGTTGAAAAATAAATGATGGTCCAACTAAACGCGAACCAGATGGAATAGCATGCCGATGCAAGATGCTGTGGTAGCCATGCTGGTTCAGTGTGCCTTCAATTTTGAATAACTCCCGAACAGTGTCACCAGCAAAGCACCCCCACACCATCACACCTCCTCCTCCATGCTTCACGGTGGGAACCAGGCATGTAGAGTCCATCCGTTCACCTTTTCTGCGTCGCACAAAGACACCGTGGTTGGAACCAAAGATCTCAAATTTGGACTCATCAGACCAAAGCACAGATTTCCACTGGTCTAATGTCCATTCCTTGTGTTCTTTAGCCCAAACAAGTCTCTTCTGCTTGTTCCCTGTCCTTAGCAGTGGTTTCCTAGCAGCTATTTTACCATGAAGGCCTGCTGCACAAAGTCTCCTCTTAACAGTTGTTGTAGACATGTGTCCGCTGCTAGAACTCTGTGTGGCATTGACCTGGTCTCTAATCTGAGCTGCTGTTATCCTGCGATTTCTGAGGCTGGTGACTCGGATAAACTTATCCTCAGAAGCAGAGGTGACTCTTGGTCTTCCTTTACTGGGGCGGTCCTCACGTGAGCCAGTTTCTTTGTAGCGCTTGATGGTTTTTGCCACTGCACTTGGGGGGACACTGTTACGTGTTACGGAACCACTCAGCACCCAGAATATGTTGTGCAGTTATATGTATGTATAATATGTTTCATGTGAGATGCATGTCCCTAATGCATCAGCCCACAGGCTGCGCCCCTGGGCAGAGGGGACACAATATTCCTCTTTTGTCCACCCCCCACCTTTGTAATTCCCACAGTAAATATCGGCAGGCTCCGGCCACCTGCGGCTATTGTAATGTATGTCTGGCCTGCCGCTTTTCTATTGGCCTGCCCTCTGTATCTGTGTGATATATTGTGTCCTGTAAGTGTTGTCAGACTGGAAATACGTGGAGAAGCAGTGATCTTTTATATGCGCCCATGTAACCAAGCAATTCCAGCCAGCGTCCTTCATTCAGACTCCAGCCAAAGCAGAGTGGACCTCCTGAAACACGGGGTGGTACTGAAAGAGGTACCCCAGCTTGGTAGACCCCGTTACAGACACTTTCAAAGTTTGCCCAATTTTTCAGACTGACTGACCTTCATTTCTTAAAAGTAATGATGGCCATTTGTTTTTCTTTACTTAGAATTTGTATTATGGCAAGCAAAAAAGCAGCTAACAGTCTATTCAGTAGGACTATCAGCTGTTTATCAATCAGACTTCTGCACAACACAACTGATGGTCCCAACCCCATTTATAAGGCAAGAAATCCCACTTATTAAACCCGACAGGGCACACCTGTGAAGTGAAAACCATTCCCGGTGACTACCTCTTGAAGCTCATCAAGAGAATGCCAAGAGTGTGCAATGCAGTCATCAAAGCAAAGGTGGCTACTTTGAAGACCCTAGAATATAAGACATATTTTCAGCTGTTTCACACTTTTTTATTAAGTATATAATTCCACATGTGTTAATTCATAGTTTTGATGCCTTCAGTGTGAATGTACAATTTTCATAGTCATGAAAATACAGAAAAATCTTTAAATGAGAAGGTGTGTCCAAACTTTTGGTCTGTACTGTATGTGCAGGTGCTTCTAACAAAATTAGAATATCATCAAAAAGTTTATTTCAGTTATTCAATACAAAAAGTGAAACTCTATCTAGAGTCATTACAGAGTGATATATTTCAAGTGTTTATTTCTGTTAATGTTGATTACTATGGCTTACAGCCAATGAAAACCCAAAAGTCATTATCTCAGTAAATTAGAATAATTAACAAAAAACACATGTAAAGGCTTCCTAAGCATTTATAAAGGTCCATTAGTCTGATTCAGTAGGCTTCCAAAATCATGGGGAAGACTGCTGACTTGACAGCTGTCCAGAAGGCGGTCATTGACACACTCCACAAAGAGGGTAAGCCACAAAAGGTCACTGCTAAAGAAACTAGCTGCTCACAGAATGCTGTATCCAAGCATATTAATGGAAAGTTGAGTGGAAGGAAAAAGTAAGGTAGAAAAAAGTGCACAAGCAACAAAGATAACCTCAGCCTTGAAAGGATTGTTACGAAAAGGCCATTAAAAAATTTGGGCGAGATTAACAAGGAGTGGACTGCTGCTGGAGTCATTGCTTCAAGAGCCACCACACAAAGACGTATCAAGGACATGGGCTACAAGTGTCGCATTCCTTGTGTCAAGCCACTCTTGTCCAATAGAAAACTCCAGGAGCATCTTACCTGGGCCAAGGAGAAAAAGAACTGGACTGTGGTCTAAGGTGTTGTTTTCAGATGAAAGTAGATTTTACATTTAATTTGGAAATCAAGGTCCCAGAGTCTGGAGGAAGAGTGAAGAGGCCACAATCCAAGCTGCTTGAGGTCTAGTGTGAACTTTCCACAATCAGTGATGGTTTGGGGAGCCATGTCATCTGCTGGTGTAGGTCCATTGTGTTTTATCAAGACCAAAGTCAGTACAGCCATCTATCCAGAAATTTTAGAGCCTTTCAGGATTCCTTCTGCCAACAAGTTTTTTAGATTTGGAAATTTCATTCCCCAGTAGGACTTGGCAACTGTCCACACTGCCAAAGGTACCAATACCTGGTTTAAAAACAACAGTATCACTGCCCTTGACAATACTTAGTATTGTCAAGAGGAAGATGAGAGGCACCAGACCCAACAATGCAGGCGAGCTGAAGGCTGCTATCAAAGCAACCTGGGCTTCCATAACACCTCAGCAGTGCCACAGACTGATCACCTCCATGCCACGCCGCATTGATGCAGCAATTGATGCAAAAGGAGACCCGACCAAGTATTGAGTGCATTTACTGACCATTTCAGTAGGCCAACATTTCTGATTTTAATCCCTTTATGACCACCAATACGCCTTTTCACGGCGGTAGTTAAGGGTACTTAAACCACAGCGCCGCTTTTTAACGGCGCTGTCGAAAAAGTGTATAGCGCTCCCCAGAGTTGGAATTTCTCTCAGTCTCGGCCTAGACCCCAGAGAACATGATTCGAGTAACTTTTTACCGACCCCAGGGTTGCGATCGCCGTTTTTAATCATAGAACGGCGACCGCAAAAAAAAAAAAAAAATCTGATTTGCCATTTAATTTCTCTCTCCTCTGATGTGATCACATCAGAGAGAGAAATAGAGTCCCGGATCCCCCCGGGTATCTGCCGATGTCCCTGGGTCCTCCTGCTTCCACACCCCCCCTCAAGGCCGCCAGCGTCTTCTTCCGTTAAGAAATCGGCGGGCGCATGCGCAGTGTGCCCACTGAGATCTGCCGGCCGACACCAATAGGAGAATTTTCCTATGGGTTCATTTTGATCACTGTGATAGACCCTATCACAGTGATCAAAATAAAAAAAAAATAGTGAATAAAAAAAAACCTTTATCACCCCCTTAGTTAGGGAAAAATAATGAAATAAATATATATTTCCATTTTTCCATTAGGGTTAGAGTTGGGCTAAAGTTAGGGTTGGGATTAGGGGTTGGGGCTAAAATTAGATTTAGGGTTGGGGCTAAAATTGGGGGTTAGGGTTAGAATTACGTTTACTGTTGGGATTAGGGTTAGGATTAAGGTTAGGTTTGTGGTTAGACTTATGGTTAGGGGTGTGTTAAGAGTTAGGGTTGGGATTAGTGTTAGGGGTGTGTTGGGGTTAGGGTTGGAGTAAGAATGGGGGGGGGGTTCCTTTCCACTGTTTAGGCACATCAGGGGGTCTCCAAACGCGACATGGCGTCCGAACTCAATTCTAGCCAATTCTGTGTTGAAAAAGTAATACAGTGCTCCTTCCCTTCTGAGCTCTGCCGTGCGCCCAAACAGTGGTTTACCCCCACGTATGGGGTCGGTGTATTCTGGACAAATTGCAGAACAACTCTGGGGGTCTAATTTCTTATGTTATCCTTGGGAAAATAAATATTTGGGGGTGAAAAGATCATTTTTGTGGAAAAAATGATTTTTTTTATTTTCACGGCTCTACGTTATAAACTTCTGTGAAGCACTTGGGGGTTCAAAGTGCTCACCACATATCTAGATAAGTTCCTTGGGGGTCTAGTTTCCAAAATGGTTTCACATGTGGCGGGTTTCCACTTTTTAGGCACATTAGGGGCTCTCCAAACGCGACATGGCATCCGATCTCAATTCCACATTGAAAAAGTCAAACGATGCTCCTTCCCTTCCGAGCTCTGCCGTGCACCCAAACAGTGGTTTACCCCCACATATAGGGTATCTGCATATTCAGGAGAAATTGCACAACACATTTTGTGGTTCGTTTTCTCTTTTTACATTGGTGAAAATAAAAAAAATTGTTATGAAATAAAATGTTTTTGAAAAAAAGTTAAAATGTTCATTTTTTCCTTTCCACATTGCTTCAGTTCCTGTGAAGCACGTAAAGGGTTAAATAACTTCTTGAATGTGGTTTTAAGCACCTTGAGGGGTGCAGTTTTTAGAATGGTGTCACTTTTGGTTATTTTCTGTCATGTACGCCCCTCAAAGTGACTTCAAATGTGATGTGGTCCCTAAAAAAAATGGTGTTAAAATGAGAAATTGCTGGTCAACTTTTAACCCTTATAACTTCCTAACAAAAAAATGGTGCTAATGTAAAGTAGACATGTGGGAAATGTTATTTATTAAGATTTTTTTGTGACATATTTCTGATTTAAGGGCATAAAAATTCAAAGTTTGAGAATTGAAAAATGTTTAAAATTTTCGCCATATTTGCTTTTTCATAAATAAATCATATCGAAGAAATTTTACCACTAACATGAAGTACAATATGTCATGAAAAAAAAAAACAATCTCAGAATCACCGGGATCCGTTAAAGCGTTCCAGAGTTATAACCTCACAAAGAGACAGTGGTCAGAATTGTAAAAATTGGTCCGGTCATTAAGTACAAAATTGGCTCTGTCACTAAGGAGAATCATTCTTCAAGCTGATGTTATAAAGTATTCTAATTTACTGAGATAATGCCTTTTGGGTTATCATTGGCTGTAAGCTATAATCATCAACATTAACAGAAATAAACACTTGAAATAGCGCACTCTGTTTGTAATGACTGTATACGAGTTTCACTTTTTGTATTGAAGAACTGAATTTAACTTTTTAATAATATTCTAATTTTGTGAGAAGCACATTCGCGCAATGCATCCCTGGGAACGGTAGCCACCGCGTGCACCGCTGAGAGGCGGGAGGACTCCGGGGGCTATCAGAAGGTAAGTATATCCCTATATTTTATTTTAATTCATTTTTATTTTACAGGGATATTGAACCTAGGGCCTGGAGGAGAGTCTCCTCTCCTCCAGACCTGGGTACCATCCGCACATGAAGCGCTCACTTATAGCCACATGCGTAAAGTGAGCGTTTCAATGCAATCCTATGGCTGCGGAATCGCCGCAATTCCGCAAAAATAATGAACGTGCTGCGGATTTTACCGCTATGACTGGCTGCAAATAGTCATGTGTGGACAGTATTTAAAACATAAACATAATAATACTATAGATATATACAGTCACACCCCAGTATACACAGCCAGTCCTCACCTACATACAGTCACGCACAGGTATACACTGCTGGTCTTCACCTAGACACACACGAGTATACACAGTCACATACAGAGGGTCCTCAGCTATATACAGTCCACACGTATACACAGCCAGTCCTCAGCTATATACAGTCACACCCCAGTATACACAGCCAGTCCTCAACTATATACAGTCACACCCCAGTATACACAGCCAGTCCTCACCTATATACAGTCACACCCCAGTATACACAGCCAGTCCTCACCTATATACAGTCACACCCCAGTATACACAGCCAGTCCTCACCTATATACAGTCACACCCCAGTATACACAGCCAGTCCTCACCTATATACAGTCACACCCCAGTATACACAGCCAGTCCTCACCTATATACAGTCACACCCCACTATACACAGCCAGTCCTCACCTATATACAGTCACACCCCAGTATACACAGCCAGTCCTCACCTATATACAGTCACACCCCAGTATACACAGCCAGTCCTCACCTATATACAGTCACACCCCAGTATACACAGCCAGTCCTCACCTATATACAGTCACACCCCAGTATACACAGCCAGTCCTCACCTATATACAGTCACACCCCAGTATACACAGCCAGTCCTCACCTATATACAGTCACACCCCACTATACACAGCCAGTCCTCACCTATATACAGTCACACCCCACTATACACAGCCAGTCCTCACCTATATAGTCACACCCCAGTATACACAGCCAGTCCTCACCTATATACAGTCACACCCCAGTATACACAGCCAGTCCTCACCTATATACAGTCACACCCCAGTATACACAGCCAGTCCTCACCTATATACAGTCACACCCCAGTATACACAGCCAGTCCTCACCTATATACAGTCACACCCCAGTATACACAGCCAGTCCTCACCTATATACAGTCACACCCCAGTATACACAGCCAGTCCCCACCTATATAGTCACACCCCAGTATACACAGCCAGTCCTCACCTATATACAGTCACACCCCAGTATACACAGCCAGTCCTCACCTATATACAGTCACACCCCACTATACACAGCCAGTCCTCACCTATATACAGTCACACCCCACTATACACAGCCAGTCCTCAGCTTTATATATAGTCACACACAGGTATACACTGCTGGTCACACACGAGTATACACAGTCACACACAGAATGTCCCCAGCTATATACAGTCCACACGTATACACAGCCAGTCCTCAGCTATAGTTACACCCCAGTATATACAGCCCATCCTCAACTATATACAGTCACACCCCAGTATACACAGCCAGTCCTCACCTATATAGTCACACCCCAGTATACACAGCCGGTCCCCACCTATAAACAGTCACACCCCAGTATACACAGCCAGTCCTCAACTATATACAGTCACACCCCAGTATACACAGCCAGTCCTCACCTATATACAGTCACACACAGGTAAACACAGCCAGTCCTCAGCTATATACAGTCACACTCAGGTATACCCTGCTGGTCTTCACCTACAGTCACACACAAGTATACACAGTCACACACAGAAGGTCCTCAGCTATATACAGTCCACACATATACACAGCCAGTCCTTAGTTATATACAGTTACACACAGGTATACACAGACGGTCCTCACCTATACTGTTACACACAGGTATACACTGACATCCTCACCTATATACAGTCACACCCCAGTATACACAGCCAGTCCTCAGCTTTATATATAGTCACACACAGGTAAACACAGCCAGTCCTCAGCTATATAGTCACACACAGGTACACACTGCTGGTCTTCACCTACAGTCACACACAGAAGGTCCTCCGCTATATACAGTCCACACATATACACAGCCAGTCCTCAGCTATATAATCACACACAGCCGGTCCTCAGCTATATACAGTTACACACAGGTATACACAGCCGGTCCTCACCTATACTGTTACACACAGGTATACACTGACATCCTCACCTATATACAGTCACACACAGCCGTGCTCACCTATATACAGTCACACACTGGTATACACTGACATCCTCGCCTATATACAGTCACACACAGCCAATCCTCATCTATATAGTCACACACTTTTGTCCTTACAGCAGCCAGACCTCACCTATATGCAGTCACACACAGGTATACACAGCCGGTCCTCACCTATATACAGTCACACACAGGTATACACTGATGTCCTCACCTATATACAGTCACACACAGGTATACACTGATGTCCTCACCTATATACAGTCACACACAGGTATACACTGATGTCCTCACCTATATACAGTCACACACGTATACATAGCCGGTCCTTACCTGTATACAGACACACAGCCGGACCTCACCTATATATAGTCACAGAAATGTATACACAGCTGGTCGTCACCTATATACTATCACACACAGGTATACACCGATGTCCTCACATATATAGTCACACACAGCTGTGCTCACCTATATACAGTCACACATGTTTACACAGCCGGACCTCACCTATATAGTCACACACATGTATACACAGCCGTGCTCACCTTTAGTCACACAAAGCCGTGCTCACCTATATACAGTCATACGCACGTATATACAGCCGTGCTCACCTATATACAGTCATACACACGTATATACAGCCGTGCTCACCTATATACAGTCATACACACGTATATACAGCCGTGCTCACCTATATACAGTCATACACACGTATATACAGCCATACACACGTATATACAGCCGTGCTCACCTATATAGTCATACACACGTATATACAGCCGTGCTCACCTATATACAGTCATACACACGTATACACAGCCGTGCTCACCTATATACAGTCATACACACGTATATACAGCCGTGCTCACCTATATACAGTCATACACACGTATATACAGCCGTGCTCACCTATATACAGTCATACACACGTATATACAGCCGTGCTCACCTATATACAGTCATACACACGTATATACAGCCGTGCTCACCTATATACAGTCATACACACGTATATACAGCCGTGCTCACCTATATACAGTCATACACACGTATATACAGCCATACACACGTATATACAGCCGTGCTCACCTATATAGTCATACACACGTATATACAGCCGTGCTCACCTATATACAGTCATACACACGTATACACAGCCGTGCTCACCTATATACAGTCATACACACGTATACACAGCCGTCCTCACCTATATACAGTCATACACATGTATACACAGCTGTCCTCACCTATATACAGTCACACACAGCCGTGCACTGCTCACCTATATACAGCCGTGCTCACCTATATAGTCATACACATGTATACTCAGCCGTGCTCACCTATATACAGTCATACACATGTATACTCAGCCGTGCTCACCTATATACAGTCATACACACGTATATACAGCCGTGCTCACCTATATAGTCATACACACGTATACACAGCCGTGCTCACCTATATACAGTCATACACATGTATACACAGCCGTCCTCACCTATATACAGTCACACACAGCCGTGCACTGCTCACCTATATACAGCCGTGCTCACCTATATACAGTCGTACACGTATATACAGCCGTGCTCACCTATATACAGTCGTACACGTATATACAGCCGTGCTCACCTATATAGTCACACATACGTATACACAGCCGTCCTCACCTACAGGGATCACAGCTCACACACGGCTGTATACAGCTCCCACCTGTAGGGATCATTCCCGCACAATGGCCGCCCTGTGTGACTGTATACTGTACGTATACTGTATATACAGTGTCCTGCCCTCCCCGCATCATGCATACATACAAATACCCCCCTGTACAGCACATGGGGTGATGCCGGACGCCCCCCATCACTGTACCCCATCCCCCCACACAGCGATTCTGTCATCCTCCCGCACTGACACAGCCCCGGGGCCGCTCTCCTTGCAGCCCCCCATTCCCCACCATTTACCCCTCACACTGCAGCCCAGGCGCCGCCTCTCACCTTCACTCGCCTGCAGCCCTCAGTCTTGAACTGTAACGGCCCGCACCGACTCCTGTCCGTTCTCTCCACCGTTCGTGTCACCCTTCACCGTGGTTACGGTCCCAGAGCTTCAAAATGGCGCCAATTTGTCTCTGGCGGCTCCAATGCAAGCGGCAGCGGCGGCGACTGGAAGAGCGCGGCCTCAGTCACTGCACAGAGCAGCGGCGCTACCTAGCGGCAGAGCGAAGGACCGCAGCGGCCCCGCCCCTACGTGACGTCACGGGCTGTGAGAGACACAGGAGTCGGCGGAGGTTGTGGGGACTTCCTGCTGCGCGGAGGAGCCCGGACCTTGTGTGATGTGTCCGTGTGCTGCCGCCAGGGAGGGACGGGGCTGTGCGGGGACAGTCAGTGCTCAGACAGTGACACTCCGCCACCCAGCAGAGTCGGCTTGAAGCGCGTTAGCTTAGCTCTAGGCCATGTTCACACAGCAAGGCTTGTAAGTCAAAATCAGGAGGGGAAAAGTAGAATAGAAATACGTCACCACTTCTGTATTTATCACCCTTCTTGGTTTTGGCTTACAAATACTCATGTAAACTACTGACCAGCTACTGAGCGTGTGAACGTGGATTTAACCCCTTAACGAATGCCTTTACACCTTTTAATGCCGCTGAGAAGGGTATAGCGCCCTGCCACTGTGGTAAAGTCTGCGGGGTCAGCGGAGACCCTGGAGAACATGATCTGGGCTGGTTATTATGGTCCTCTTGTCATGTGAAGAGTCCAATTTACAATTCGTTTATCTCTCCTCTGATATGCTAGATCAGAGAAGAGAGAAATGGGGTCCCCCAAACCCCTCCGCTACCTCCGCCATTCCCAGGCCCTCCTGATCTGTAATCCGGCCCTCTGTGTCATCTTCCTGGAAAAAAAATGGCGGGTGCATGTGCAGTGCACCTGCCTTGATCTTCCTATTGGTTCCTTTTGATCACTGTGATAGACCTTATCACAGTAATCAAAATAAAAAAAAATAGTAAATCAAATCCCCCTTTGTCACCGCATTTAGTTAAAAAAAAATATTTTAGAATTTTTATCTATTCCATTTGGAGTTAGGGTTAAGGTTGGTGTTAAGGTTTTAGGGTTAAGGTAGGGTTGTGTTGGAGTTAGGGTTGGGGTATGGTTGTATTGGGGTTCAGGTAGGGTTAGGGTTGTGTCGGGGTTAAGGTAGAGTTGTGTTGGAGTTAGGGTTGTGTTAGGGTTAAAGGGAACCTGTCACCCCCAAAATCAAAGATGAGCTAAGCCCACCAGCATCAGTGGCTTATCTACACGATTCTGTAATGCTGTAGATAAGCCCCCGATGTATCCTCAAAGATGAGAAAAAGAGGTTAGATTATACTCACCTGGTGGGACGGTCTGCCCTTTTGAGGGCAGAGCAAAGTACTGCAGTGCGCAGGTGCAGTGCCTCTCTGACCCTTCCCTGCACACTGCAGTACTTTGCCCTTATCAGGGCAAAGTACGCCGGAGCGTGAATACAAGAAGAGCACATCATCGTAAGAAGATAGGAGGCCCCGAACTGCAACGGGACAACCCCTGGGTGAGTATAATCTAACCTCTTTTTCTCATCTTTCAGGATAAATCGGGGGCTTATCTACAGCATTCCAGAATGCTGTAGATAAGCCCCTGATGCTGGTGGGCTTGGCTCTTCGATTTTGGGGGTGACAGGTTCCCTTTAAAGTAGGGTTGTGTTGGGGTTAAGGTAGGGTAAGGGTTGTGTCGGGGTTAAGGTAGAGTTCGGGTTAAGTTGACAGGTTCCCTTTAAGGTAGGGTTGTGTTGGGGTTAAGGTAGGGTTAGGGTTGTGTCGGGGTTAAGGTAGAGTTCGGGTTAAGGTAGGGTTGTGTTGGGGTTCGAGATAGAATTGGACTTTTTTCAAAAGTTAAAAAAAGTGATGATATGACTGTTAGTGTTGAGCGCAAGTGCTTGCTGCTCGAATTTGCATTGGGTGCTCTTGTATGTACGGAGTATCGCTGATCCCCACATGTTTTTATTGGGTGTCTAACAGCCACAGAGCATGTGGGGCAGAGACTTGATCATGTCACTCAAACACCCGCGATATTTGATGCATACCCGAGCACCCGATGCAAACTGGAGTAGTGATGAGTGAATATACTCATTACTTGAGCTTCCAGGGCTGCAGAGTGGAGATGGAAAAGATCCCACTCCAACGAGCACTTTATCGCATTCAAACAGTCCCTCACTACTTTCAAGATCACACTCGCCACAGCTAAACAAACCTACTTCTCGTCTCTCATATCGTCCCTGTCTCACAACCCTAAACAGTTATGCAACACCTTCAACTCTCTCCTCCGTCACCCAGCACCTCCTCCCTCCCCACTCATCTCAGCTGAAGACTTTGCCTCATTTTTCAAGCAGAAGATTGAGAACATCAGAGGTAGTTTTAGTCGACAAGCCCCAGAGCCCTTCCTCCCAACTACCCAGCCCTCCACCTCGAAAACCAACTTCTCCACCATTACAGAAGATCGACTCTCCACTCTACTCTCAAGATCGCATCTCACCACCTGTGCACTTGACCCGATCCCTTCCCACTTCATCCCAAACCTAGCCACAGTCTTCATCCCAACTCTAACCCATCTCTTCAACCTATCACTAACAACTGGTGTTTTCCCCTCAAGCTTTAAACATGCCTCAATCACACCTATCCTCAAAAAGCCCTCTCTTGACCCCTCCTCTGTATCTAGCTATCGCCCTATATCACTTTTCCCCTATGCCTCAAAACTACTGGAACAACACGTCCATCTTGAACTGTCTTCCCATCTATCTTCCCGCTCCCTTTTCGACCGCTTACAATCAGACTTCCGGTCACACCACTCCACTGAAACTGCCCTAACTAAGGTCACCAATGACCTATTAACCGCCAAGAGCAAGCGACACTTCTCTATCCTCCTCCACCTCCTGGACCTGTCCTCTGCCTTTGACACAGTGGATTATTCCCTATTACTACAGACCCTCTCATCCCTTGGCATCACAGACTTGGCCCTATCCTGGATCTCGTCATACCTAACTGACCAAACATTCAGCGTCTCCCATTCACACACCACCTCCTCACCTCGCCCCCTATCTGTCGAAGTCCCGCAAGGTTCAGTTCTAGGGCCCCTGCTCTTCTCCATTTACACTTTTGGCCTGGGACAGCTCATAGAATCTCATGGTTTTCAGTATCATCTCTATGCTGATGACACACAGATCTACATCTCTGGACCAGATATCACCACCCTACTAACCAGAATCCCTCAATGTCTATCCACTATTTCATCCTTCTTCTCCGCTAGATTTCTAAAACTTAACATGGACAAAACAGAATTTATTGTCTTTCCCCCATATCACGTGACCCCCTCAATGAACCTATCCATTACAGTAAACAGCTGCCCACTCTCCCCAGTCCCACAAGATCGCTGTTTCGGGGTAATCCTTGACACTGATCTCTCCTTCAAACCGCATATCCAAGCCCTTTCCACTTCTTGCCACCTTCAACTCAAAAATATTTCATGGATCCGTACATTCCTAAACCAAGAATCTGCAAAAACCCTAGTCCATGCCCTCATCATCTCCCGCCTCGACTACTGTAACCTTCTGCTCTGTAGCCTCCCCTCTAACACCCCTCCAATTTATTCTAAGCTCTGCTGCCTGACTAATCCACCTGTCCCCCCTCTATTCCCCGGCCTCTCCCCTCTGTCAATCCCTTGACTGGCTGCCCATTATCCAGAGACTCCAGTACAAAAGCCTAACCATGACATACAAAGCCATCCACAACTTGTCTCCATACATCTGTGACCTCGTCTCCCGGTACTTTCCTGCATGTAACCTCCGATCCTCACAAGATCTCCTTCTCTACTCCCCTCTTAACTCCTCTTCCCACAATCGCATACAAGATTTCTCTCGCGCATCACCCCTACTCTGCAACTCTCTACCACAACATATCAGACTCTCACCTATCATCGAAACCTTCAAAAAGAACCTGAAGACCTACCTCTTCCGACAAGCCTACAACCTGCAGTAACCACCGATCGACCAAACCGCTGCACAACCAGCTCTATCCTCACCTACTGTATTTTCACCCATCCCTTGTAGATTGTGAGCCCTCGCGGGCAGGGTCCTCTCTCCTCCTATACCAGTTGTGACTTGTATTGTTCAATATTATTGTACCTGTTTTTATTATGTATACCCCTCCTCACATGTAAAGCGCCATGGAATAAATGGCGCTATAATAATAAATAATATTAATTTCTCGAGCATGCTGAGGGGTCCTCCGAGTATTTTTTAGTGCTCGGAGAATTCGTATTTCTTGCCGCAGCTGAATGATTTACATCTGTTAGCCAGCATAAGTACATGTGGGGGTTGCCTGGTTGCTAGGGAATCCACACATGTACTTATGCTGGCTAACAGATGTAAATCATTCAGCTGCGGCAAGAAAAACTAAATCTCCGAGCACTGAAAAATACTCGGAGGACCCCCAAGCATGCTCGAGAAATCTCGAGTAACAAGTATATCTGCTCATCACTAGTAGCAAGCACTTGTACTCAACACTAAATATGACATATTCAATATGACAATCTAATGTTATCTTAGTCTGTGTCGTACCTGTGGATTCAAAATGCTCACTATAGCTCTGGATAAAATCTTGAGGTGTGTGGTTTCCAAAATGAGGTCACTTGTGGGGGGTTTCCACACTTTAGGCATATCAGGGGTTCTACAACTGTGACATGGTGTCCTCTCTCATTTCCAGCCAATTTTGCTTTCAAAAAGACAAACAGCGTGCTCCTTCCCTTCCGAGCCCTGCTGTGCGCCCAAACAGTAGATTTCCCCCACAAATGGGGTATCTGCATACTCAGAAGAAATTGCACATCAAATTTTGTTGTCCATTTTCTCCTGTTACCTCTGTGAAAATAAAAAAAGTTTGGGTCTAAAGTAAAAAAATTCTGAGAAAAGTTAAATGTTAATTTTTTTCCTTAGGCTTGGTTCACATTGCGTTCTTTTACTACGTTAAACGGACTACGTTACACCGCGGCATAACGCGGTGTAACGTAATCCGTTAATGCCACCATTGAATGCAATGGCGAACACATCGCTAGCGCACGCCCACAATGGGCCTGCGCTAGTGATGTGCCGTCATTTGAGTGACGGACCCGAGACGCTGGCTGCAGCGTTTCCAGGTCCGTCACTGCTAGCACAGATGGAGCTAGCAGAAGCTCCATCTGCGCTAGCGTGATGTAGCGCAGGCACTTGCGCTAGCAGCAGCCCGTTAACGTATGTGCTGAACGTGCTGCTGCTAACGCAATGTGACCCTAGCCTTACACATTGCTGCAGTTCTCATGAAGCAAATGAAGAGTTAATAAACTTCTTGAATGTGGTTTTGCTCACCTTGAGGGGTGCAGTTTTTAGAGTGGTGTCAGTTTTGGGTATTTTCTTTACATTGACCCCCCAAGTCACTTCAAATGTGAGGTGGTCCCTAAAAAAATGGTTTTGCAAATTTTGTTGGAAAAATGAGAAATCGCTGGTCAACTTTTAACCCTTATAACGTCCTAACAGAAAGAATGTTTCTAAAATTGTGCTGATGTAAAGTAGACATGTGGGAAATGTTATTTATTAAGTATTTTATGTGACATATCTCTGTCATTTTAAGGGCATTATAATTAAAAGTTTGAAAATTGCAAAATTTTCTTCATTTTTGCTGAATTTCCATTTTTTTCATAAATAAACGCAAATCATATTGAAGAAATTTTACCACTACATGAAGTACAATATGTCATGAAAAAACAGTCTCAGAATCACCGGGATCCATTGAAGCGTTCCAGAGTTATAACCTCACAAAGTGACACTGGTCAAAATTGTAAAAATTGGCCTGGTCATTAAGGGTTTGATGTGAAATTCTTCAGCAAAACATGTCAGTGTGGCGGTAAGGAGAACTGGACGCTGTGGAATTAATGTTTTGTTTTTTTTCAATTGATGGAAATGCCAGTATGGCATTGAAACACATTGTGAATAAAAACCCCTTATTATCATAATTGTTGATTTGTTGAAGAATCAATTTACTCCAGCAGCACAGCCCATCTAATGTGTGTCATCCAACTGGATCCACCATGCTATCCTTGTGGTATACAGACACACTGGCCTGATAAAAGTCAAAAGATTACTGGAACACTGTGGATGGTGCATCTAAACTCACAAGTAGGGTGAGCAGGGGTAAAGATTACGCTACAGGGGGTGTATGTGACTATGCCAAAATAGCAAGCGTTTATCTCACAAAGAGCAAAAGGAACTGTTGGAAATCCACATGCCGGACACTTCTCTCTTCCCAACATCATCAGTCAGTGGAGAGTCGGTATGTGCGCTAGTTACTACCTGAGGTTGGGGGTATTGACAATAATTACACTATAAGGGTAAGTTCACACAGGGCGTTTTTGTTGCTTTTTTTCTGCAGCAAAACCTGATCTTCTTGGGAAGAAGCTGCGCCAAAAATGGAGGTTTAGGTGCGTTTTTGTTGCGTTTTTTTGTTGCGTATTTGGTACTTTTTTTGGTGCATTTTTTTTTTCTCTTTGTTCATACTAATGTCCTTGGATTTTCAGCAGCAAAACCTCAGCAAATAATGATACCTGTGTTTTTTTCAACATTCATTCAACTCAATGGGTGAAAAAACGCTGAAAGAAGTGATATGCGCTATGTCCAAAAAACGCAGCAAAGCACAAAATACTAATCAAACAAAAAACCAATGTGTGCATGAGATTTCTGAAATCTCATAGGCTTTGCTAGTATTGTAAAAAGCAGCTGAAAATTAGCATAAAAAACAAAGCAAAAAAAGGCAGCAAAAATGCCCTGTGTGGGGGGGGGCGTGGCCTGGATCTCAAACAGGGAAGACGTGCCTCAGTGCAGCTCCCACTTCCAGCCAGGAAAAATCACCCTTTTGACCCCAGGAGAGGCGACTAATAACCCCCTACAGAGAGCTGGACTTATGGTACCGTCACACTCAGCGACGCTGCAGCGATATAGACAACGAGCCGATCGCTGCAGCGTCGCTGTTTAGGTCGCTGTAGAGACGTCAAACACGGCAACACCAGAACGATGCAGGAGCGATCCAGTGACGTACTTATCGTTCTCGCTGGTTGTTAGCTCCATGTAAAAACATTGCTGGCATCGTTGCTTTTGCTGTCAAACATGACAAATCACGCCGACCTGATGACCAAATAAAGTTCTGGACTTCTAGCTACGACCAGCGATGTCACAGCGGGATCCTGATCGCTGCTGCGTGTCAAACACAACGAGATCGCTATCCAGGACGCTGCAACGTCACGGATCGTTGTCGTTCTCGTTGTAAAGTTGCTCAGTGTGAAGGTACCTTTAGGGGAGAGGTGGAGTGAAGGCAGCGAAGAGTACAGAAGCCCCTGCCCGCTGCACAGATACCGAGACACTCAGCAACCGCTCCTTGGCGCCATTGGGTGACGAGCGCCATCTTTCCACCTTCCCGCGGCACCTACCCGGATTGCTTCGTCGGAGGAGTTCGGAGGTCGGTGTCCCTGCGGACGGAGCCTGGTTGGCGATCCGCAGGTGGACCTCTGCAGTCTGAGTCCCCTTGTGGAGGAGTGACCGCTGAATGAGGAGAGTGCTCGCTTACCAGAGGAGAGAGAGGTGAGCTGGACGCACGCGCACTCGCGGGGACGCCAGGAATCTGCAGCGACTCCCGAGGAGCTGGATCGACAGGCCTGGTGAGCGGGCGGTGGAGAAGCCACTACGTGGATCCAACACCTTGTCGGTAGGGCCGGCCCCTGGAAGCCCCTGCTGTACACCAAAGCGTGCAGTAGATTTACCTGCGGCGGCGGGGCCTGATTGACGGCGGTTCCCTGCCTTGCTGAGCGAGACGCAGGTTTGAGTCGAGTGCGACCTCTGGTCTGAGTGTGTGGCTTCCCCCGCTCTTTGGGGCACTGCCGCCTACCTAGAGCTGTGCCACACGAGAGGGGGATGATAAATAAATAACTTGGCACTCAACATGGTGAATAGTGGTAATCAAGAAAATCAAAATTTATTACTTAGAATAGCAGTCCAGTGAAATAGACGTTTCGGTCAAACATAAAGACCTTCTTCAGTAAACAAACTAAAGGTCATCAGTATAGATCCACATAGAATATGAAGTAGTATGATTTGGAAAACGGAGCTAATTAAGATGTCTGGGGAGATATGTGGCTAGGAGGGTAATGTCACATATATGGCAGAACGATGTGCCCAGCGGTTAACTATGGGCAGAAAAGGTCCTAAAAGGAATACTGGGAGCAAAAAGAGCCTCTTAGAAAACGTATACAGGAAACTATCGTGGGACGATAATCGAAAAAACAGCTCCGATATGCTGCGGACCGAAGGAGTACATAGTGTTTGACAAGTGTGACCAACTTTTTACTATAGATGCTGCCTATGCCGCATCTATAGTAAAAGATAGAATGCTTAAAAATAATAAAAAAAAATTAAAAAAAATGGTTATACTCACCCTGCAGACAGCCGATCTCCTCAGCGGCGTCCGTTCCTATAGATGGTGTGTGTGTGCAGGACCTTCGATGACGTCGCGGTCACGTGAGCGGTCACATGAGCGGTCACGCGACCAATCACAAGACGGCGACGTCATCGCAGGTCCTTCACACAGAGCATCTACAGACACCGAAGACACCGGGGCCATCAGAGGGTGAGTATATGACTATTTTTTATTTTAATTCTTTTTTTATATGGTGCCCAGTCCGTGGAGGAGAGTCTCCTCTCCTCCACCCTGGGTACCAACCGCACATAATCTGCTTACTTCCCGCATGGTGTGCACAGCCCCATGTGGAAAGTAAGCAGATCAATGCATTCCTAGGTGTGCGGAATCCCCGCAATTCCGCAAATTTAATGAACATGTTGCTTTTTTTTCCGCAATGCGATTTTTTTCGCGGAAAAAAATTCAACATTTGCACAAGAAATGCGGAATACACTGTAAATAATAGGAGGCATATGTAAGCGGGTTTTTTGTGTGTTTTTTTTCGCGTTTTTATCACGTTTTATAGCGAAAAAACGTGAAAAATACCAAACGTGTGCACATGGCCTTAGACTTCCATGGAGCTCAGTTGAACAACTCTTTTCTTGCCCTGGAAGATCAGGAAAATCGGAGTCGCAGAAAAAACATAAGAATAAAGGGGCAGCCTGAAAGTGTCTCTACATAAATACTAGAAAAATCCACAAAGGAGATCTTTGCCTTCCTAATCCCACAAGAAAAATGCGACCAATTGGTGATAGAAAGAGTTCACAGGTCTCTTAGACCAAAACCTAAATCTAATGAACCCCCGAGGGATGTGATCTGCGGCTTATTGAGCTACTTAGACACTAATGCTATTTTGTCTGCTTCAATAGATATGAAAACTCTTTCCTATGAGGGAACGTCCATTCAACTATATCAGGGCGTTGCACCATCGACTCTTGCAAAAAGAAGAGTCCTAAGGCCTCTCTTAGAGGTATTGCGCTAAAAAAAATCCTTTATAAATGGCTATTTCCGTTTGGATTATCAATACATGGAGAAGGAAAACAAGTAACTGTAAGGAGCCCCGAAGATTTATCCAAAGTTTGGGACACCTTTGATATTACCCCTATGGACATCCCCTCATGGCTACCTCTAGACTTGGATTTTCACACACACACCCCTATCAAGGCCTATGTTGGAGGTCAGGGAGACTGGTCTTCAGTTAAAAGAAACACGTCCCCCAAACAAGGAAGATCTGGTGTGAAGAAAAAACTACCTCCCTGAGCTTTCTCTCTTTCTGTTTTTCATTTCTAGCCTTATCCCACTGGCTACGGATCTCTGAGATCCCATCTAACTTTGATATGTCTAGAACCAGTCAGATTTAGCACATTAGCTATTTGCCTAAATGTTATCGGTTTACTTTAACTAACCTATAAGCTAAAAATGTACCACTCGTGCATTTGTAATGTTATTTCCTGTCTGCTATGGGAGGAACGTACGACCCCCTACCTCTGCAGCGGATGGGTATTTTGTTCTTTGTATACATAAGTTTTTTTCTTATGGTTGTTTTCAGGATTATTATTATCCTTATTAGTTTGTTGGCATGGCGCACGCATATGATCCTTTCTTTACCCCTTCCATGGAAATATGGGTGATAACAACGAATCAGCCACTATTGTAGTGGCTTCATACAATGTAAAGGGTTTATGCTCCCCGGGTAAGAGGAGCCAGGTAATGAACCTTTTGCACTCAAAAAAACTAATATAGTTTTCCTGCAGGAGACACATTTTAAGAAGGGAAGAGTCCCAGACATGTCTAGATCTCGCTACCCAACTTGGTATCACAATATAGGTGGTTCGGCGTCCAGAGGAGTGAGCATAGCCATAAAAAAATGTACCTTTTGTGCTAAATGATTGTCTTTCAGACAGAGAAGGCAGATATATTATAATAAAGGGCCTCTTGGCTAACACTAAAGTTACCCTATGTAATTTATATGCACCAAACAGAAATCAAATTAGATGGTTGTGTAAGACGTTGAATACCCTTAAATTATTCACTGAGGGACTCCTACTGGTGGGTGGGGATTTTAATGTATCACTCAACCCATCTCTAGATACCTCTACGGGCAGGTCGGCCCTTTCCCAAAGGGCTTTGAGTAAACTACACCTCTCCTTACAAAAGTTTAATTTGTTAGATCCCTGGAAAACAGTCTTCCCTTTTGGCAGAGATTACACTTTTTACTTCCCCCTCCCCCCTGTTCCCCCTGCAATAGCTACCACAGAATTGATTATCTACTGACACAAACAACAAATCTCCCACTGGTTATGAAGGGCGAATTCATAGCTTTGGGTTCCCATCTCAAAAAAGAAAGGACAAAACAAATGATGTCCATATTACACCAAATTAGTGCTCTTGAGCGACTGCATAAGAGATCTCAAGTAAATAAGATACAAGTTGAACTAACGGAACTTAGGGACTCCTTAAAAAATCTTTTAAATATTCAATCGGCCAAGACTCATATGAGAAGCAAACAGAGGTTCTATCTCCACGGAAATAGAAGCAGTAAACTTATGTCATCACTACTTAAAAAACAGAAGGATAAGATGTTCATCAGACAACTTAAAGCCCTAGATGGCTCTTCAATTTTTGAGACCGCGGAAATTGCCGGGGAGTTTAGATCATTTTATGAAAAACTATACAATCTAAACGTACCTGATAGCATTCAAGACCCAATAGCAGCCATAGAAAAAATTAAAGATTTCTTGACCCCACTAAAACTCCCTAAAATCTCCTTAGAAGGACATTCACTGTTAATTGCTCCTGCTACCCCTAAAGAAATTTTAGACACTCTCTCCAACATTCCAAATGGAAATGCCCAGGCCCAGATGGCCTTCCCATTATATATTAAAAAAAATTTATAAAATCTTTACTACCCCACTTGGTTGCCTTATTCAATTCCTACTTAGAGGGTCAGCTAACCTCTAGGCAATCTTTAGAAGCCTTCATCACGGTGCTTCCGAAGGAAGGCAAAGATCCTAACTTGTGTGCCAATTATAGACCAATATCATTACTTAATTCAGACACCAAAATGTGGGCTAAAATACTGGCGGGCAGAATGAGCAACTTTTTACCCAAACTAATCCATGCTGATCAGGCGGGCTTTGTAAGGGGCAGGGAGGGGAAGGATATTTCTACCAAGGCCATACAGTCAATAATGTTTGCCAAGAGCCGAAACGTTCCTCTGGTACTCTTGTCAACAGATGCCGAGAATGCTTTCGACAGAGTGAGCTGGAGGTATATGGAACAGGTAATGATCAAATTTGGCTTCCCTCCTCAATACATATCAGCAGTTCTCTCACTTTATTCTCAACCCACAGCCGAAGTAAGGATTAATGGCACCTTGTCACATAGCTTTGATATTAACAATAGGACCAGGCAGGGATGCCCTCTGTCGCCATCTTTGTTTATATTAGTTATAGAAACTTTGATACAGAGCATCAGGCAGGAACAGCGCATAAAAGGGCTGGGGGTGGGTCGGGGGGTCATTCAAAACACTAGGCTTCGCAGACGACTTGCTCTTTCTCATTTCCAATCCATCCCAGGCCTTCCCAGTCATTCTTCAAATCTTCGATCAATTTGGCCTCCTCTCTAACTTTAAAATCAACGCAACAAAATCCGAAGCTTTAAATATCACTCTCCCGCACTCTCAAATTTCCTCTATCCGCACTCAGGCTCTTTTTTCGTGGGCTACCAATTCTATAAAATATTTGGGTGTATTAATAACTAGAGATACTAATACTCTGTTTCGAAACAACTTCTCTCTCTTAATCAAAAAGGTCAAAACTTTGATGAAAAAATATAGTTTACCCACACTATCCTGGATGGGACGCATAAATGTGTTCAAAGCTTACATAATGCCTGTCATATTATATACCATGAACGTGGTGCCGATAAGGGTACCCCAGACCTTTTTCAAATCATTACAATCATTAATAGGTACAGTGGGGCAAAAAAGTATTTAGTCAGTCAGCAATAGTGCAAGTTCCACCACTTAAAAAGATGAGAGGCGTCTGTAATTTACATCATAGGTAGACCTCAACTATGGGAGACAAACTGAGAAAAAAAAAATCCAGAAAATCACATTGTCTGTTTTTTTAACATTTTATTTGCATAATATGGTGGAAAATAAGTATTTGGTCAGAAACAAAATTTCATCTCAAGACTTTGTAATATATCCTTTGTTGGCAATGACAGAGGTCAAACGTTTTCTGTAAGTCTTCACAAGGTTGCCACACACTGTTGTTGGTATGTTGGCCCATTCCTCCATGCAGATCTCCTCTAGAGCAGTGATGTTTTTGGCTTTTCGCTTGGCAACACGGACTTTCAACTCCTACCAAAGGTTTTCTATAGGGTTGAGATCTGGAGACTGGCTAGGCCACTCCAGGACCTTGAAATGCTTCTTACGAAGCCACTCCTTCGTTGCCCTGGTGGTGTGCTTTGGATCATTGTCATGTTGAAAGACCCAGCCACGTTTCATCTTCAATGCCCTTGCTGATGGAAGGAGGTTTGCACTCAAAATCTCACGATACATGGCCCCATTCATTGTTTCATGTACCCGGATCAGTCGTCCTGGCCCCTTTGCAGAGAAACAGCCCCAAAGCATGATGTTTCCACCACCATGCTTTACAGTAGGTATGGTGTTTGATGGATGCAACTCAGTATTCTTTTTCCTCCAAACACGACAAGTTGTGTTTCTACCAAACAGTTCCAGTTTGGTTTCATCAGACCATAGGACATTCTTCCAAAACTCCTCTGGATCATCCAAATGCTCTCTAGCAAACTTCAGACGGGCCCGGATATGTACTGGCTTAAGCAGTGGGACACGTCTGGCACTTCAGGATCTGAGGCCATGGTGGCGTAGTGTGTTACTTATGGTAGGCCTTGTTACATTGGTCCCAGCTCTCTGCAGTTCATTCACTAGGTCCCCCCGCGTGGTTCTGGGATTTTTGCTCACCGTTCTTGTGATCATTCTGACCCCACGGGGTGGGATTTTGCGTGGAGCCCCAGATCGAGGGAGATTATCAGTGGTCTTGTATGTCTTCCATTTTCTAATTATTGCTCCCACTGTTGATTTCTTCACTCCAAGCTGGTTGGCTATTGCAGATTCAGTCTTCCCAGCCTGGTGCAGGGCTACAATTTTGTTTCTGGTGTCCTTTGACAGCTCTTTGGTCTTCACCATAGTGGAGTTTGGAGTCAGACTGTTTGAGGGTGTGCACAGGTGTCTTTTTATACTGATAACAAGTTTAAACAGGTGCCATTACTACAGGTAATGAGTGGAGGAAAAAGGAGACTCTTAAAGAAGAAGTTACAGGTCTGTGAGAGCCAGAAATCTTGATTGTTTGTTTCTGACCAAATACTTATTTTCCACCATAATATGCAAATAAAATGTTAAAAAAACAGACAATGTGATTTTCTGGATTTTTTTTTCTCAGTTTGTCTCCCATAGTTGAGGTCTACCTATGATGTAAATTACAGACGCCTCTCATCTTTTTAAGTGGTGGAACTTGCGCTATTGCTGACGGACTAAATACTTTTTTGCCCCACTGTAAATTTATCTGGAAATCAAAACCGGCTAGATTGCCATACAGACTCCTTTCATACCCTGTCTCCTCTAGTGGACTGGGGGTCCCAGACCCACTTCTCTATTACAAAGCTATACACCTTAGCAGATGGTTGAAAATTATATTTTGTTGTGGGGGTGGGGAGGGAGATAGTGTCGATCTGACTCTGCTGGGCTCCAGCGGTTTGCCCTATCTCTGGTCTAGATCTAAAGGTACCTTCACACTCAGCGACGCTGCAGCGATACCGACAACGATGTCGATCGCTGCAGCGTCGCTGTTTGGTCGCTGGAGAGCTGTCACACAGACAACTCTCCAGAGACCAACGATCCCGAGGTCCCCGGGTAACGAGGGTAAACATCGGGTTACTAAGCGCAGGGCCGCGCTTAGTAACCCGATGTTTACCCTGGTTACCAGCATAAAAGTAAAAAAAACAAACACTACATACTTACCTACCGCTGTCTGTCCCCGGCGCTCAGCTTCTCTGCACTCCTCCTGCACTGGCTGTGAGCACAGCGGCCGGAAAGCAGAGCGGTGACGTCACCGCTCTGCTTTCCGGCTGACCGACGCTCACAGCCAGTGCAGGAGGAGTGCAGAGAACCTGAGCGCCGGGGACAGACAGCTGTAGGTAAGTATGTAGTGTTTGTTTTTTTTACTTTTACGCTGGTAACCAGGGTAAACATCGGGTTACTAAGCGCGGCCCTGCGCTTAGTAACCCGATGTTTACCCTGGTTACCAGTGAAGACATCGCTGGATCGGTGTCACACACGCCGATCCAGTGATGTCTGCAGGGAGTCCAGCGACGAAATAAAGTTCTGGACTTTCCTCAGCGACCAACGATCTCCCAGCAGGGGCCTGATCGTTGGTCGCTGTCACACAGAACGATTTCCTTAACGATATCGTTGCTACGTCACAAAAAGCAACGATATCGTTAACGATATCGTTATGTGTGAAGGTACCTTAACCCGCCAACTAGTCTCAGACTTGATGAGATAACTTTAACTACATTATGCATTTAAAGGCTACTGATCGATGACCTCCCGAGGACACTTTTCCCTCTACACTGACACCATTATGCTCAATACCATTTCTGATAAACCCAGATTTTCAGGACCCATATAATTTATGGTCTACCTTACCTAGAGAAACGCTAAATAGTTTTTATGGCAATAATACATTGCAAGGAGGAGTATGGCCACCAAATGCATCAACTCGACCGAAAAACTTCCTTCAAAGGCATCACATTCGACATATAATTTTACAATTTAAACAAAAATTCCCGACTAAATCCATCTGGTCCTGGTTGGATATCATGATCAAACTTCCTCTCCCACGGCAAAAAATTTTATCCCACATTTATTCTCGTCTTATCACCCCAAGCGCACAATTTAAACCTTCATTTATCTATTCCTGGGAACTAGAGCTGAATTCCTCATTCACAGAGGATCAAATATGCAGAATATTGTCTAACGCCCGTGGCTTCTCTAGGTGTGTACTACTGCAGGAAAATTCCTACAAAATGCTAACCAGGTGGCACCTGACTCCGGCAAGGCTCTTGCATCTAGGTCTTGCTGATAATGATATTTGCTGGAGATGCCTTAATCCAGGGGGCCACCATTCAAATATATTCTGGGATTGCCCAAAACTGAGAAATTACTGGGATGGTATTGGGTCCGTTCTCAAAAAATTACGCCTGGTGAAAACAAATCTTAGAGCAACGGAATTTTTCTTTTCGTGCCCGTCAAAAAACTTCTTGCCAAAAAAACATGGTCTCCTCCCACTGATGTTAAAGGGAACCTGTCACCCCGTTTTTTGAGATTGAGATATAAATACTGTTAAATAGGGCCTGCGCTGTGTGTTACTATAGTGTATGTAGTGTACCCCGATTCCCCACCTATGCTGAGAAATACATTACCAAAGTCGCCGTTTTCGCCTGTCAATCAAGCTGGTCAGGTCGGGTGGGCGTGGTGACATCGCTCTTTTCTTCCCCAGCTTTCCGTTGGTGGCGTAGTGGTGTGTGCATGTCCAGAGTTCCGAATCCCCTGCGCGCACGTGAAGCAAAAGCGCGCGTTCTGCGCTATTGCCCCTGTCATCGGTGGGGGCGGCCATCTTCCTGGGGCCGCGCGTGCGCAGATCGAGTGCTCTGCTGCACGGGGCTTCAGGAAAATGGCTGCGGGATGCCGCGCGTGCGCATTAGAGATCGCGGCGGCCATTTTCCCAAAGCCGAGTTTGCATCTCGGCTTTGGGAAAATGGCCGCCGCGATCTCTAATGCGCACGCGCGGCATCCCGCGGCCATTTTCCTGAAGCCCCGTGCAGCAGAGCACTCGATCTGCGCACGCGCGGCCCCAGGAAGATGGCCGCCCCCACCGATGACAGGGGCAATAGCGCAGAACGTGCGCTTTTGCTTCACGTGCGCGCAGGGGATTCGGAACTCTGGACATGCGCACACCACTACGCCACCAACGGAAAGCTGGGGAAGAAAAGAGTGATGTCACCACGCCCACCCGACCTGACCAGCCTGATTGACAGGCGAAAACGGCGACTTTGGTAATGTATTTCTCAGCATAGGTGGGGAATCGGGGTACACTACATACACTATAGTAACACACAGCGCAGGCCCTATTTAACAGTATTTATATCTCAATCTCAAAAAACGGGGTGACAGGTTCCCTTTAAGTGCGGTGAAACACTTAATAGCGATGCATTGGAAAGATGTAGCTCCTCCCACTATAGCAGAATGGCACACCAAGATGAACCAAATTTCTCGTCTCGAGGAATTATCCAGTTGGGAGATCTTCAATCACAACTCTTACGTGTCAACCTGGGCTCCATGGAAACAATATCTGGAAGAAAACACTTCGTGAGAGAGGTTCATTGCTCCCCCACACCATTCATTACCCAAAAACATTTCTATAGGTCTACTTAGCTTTGCCTTCTCCCTTTCGAAAGATTTCTCATGTTATTTTATATTTACAACTCTTGATTATGCAAGTCCATGCCAATCGATACAGTTTGATGTTAGTGTTTAATTTAATTGTAAGATTCTCAGGAAACTGAGCATGAAAAGACCGAACCAGACGGTCAGCATGAACCAATCAGGCAGGAACCCAAGAACAATCCTCCAAACCATACCATTTCAAGTGCACCAGATACTGGAGAGTACGATGGACCATCCGAGAATCCACGATCCGCTCCACCTCGTACTCCTGATCATCGACCAACATGGGTGGTGCAGGACCCAATGACCCCTCATCCACGGCCCCCAAAAGTTTCAGCAGGGACCTATGGAACACATTGGAGATCTTAAAGGACAAAGGGAGACGCAAACAAAAAGCCACAGGGTTCACCACTTCCATGATTTCATAGGGGCCAATAAACTTAGATCCCAATTTCGCCAAAGGAACTCTAAGCTTAGTGTTCCTGGTGGACAACCACACTTTATCCCCAACCCGCAGAGAAGGTCCCGCAGCCCGTCAGGTGCTTGTCAAAAAGTTTTGGAATGTGGGAAAAAAATAGCATTTAATTTTTTTTTTCACAAAAAAATCACCTTAGATTCAAATTATTATTTTCACAAGGGTAACAGAACAAAATGGACCCCAATATTTGTTGTGCAATTTGTCCTGAGCATATGTGGGGGAAAACCACTGTTTGGGCGCATGGCAGAGCTCGGAAGGGAAGGAGCGCCATTTGACTTTTTGAGTGCAAAATTTGCTGGAACACTTAGCAGACACTATGTTGCCTTTGCAGAGCAACTGATGTGCCTAAACAGTGAAAATCCCCCACAAGTGAACAAGTGACACCATTTTGGAAACTTTGGAACTTATCTAGATGTATGGTGAGCACATTTAACCCCCAGGTGTTTATAAGTTTGAGCAGTGAAAATAAAAAAATTCACATTGTCCCCACAAAAATGTTTTAAGCCCCAAATTAAGCATTTTCGTAAGGGTTACAGGAGAAATTGCAGCATACAATTTTTTTGTGCAATTTCTCCTGGGTCCATTGATACCTTATATGTGGGAGAAAACTACTGTTTGGGTGCATAGCAAGGCTTGGAAGGGAAGGAGCATCATTTGACTTTTTGAATGTAAAATTTGCTGCAGTCATGAGAGCATGAAATGTCCCATTTTGAGAGCCCCTGATGTGCCTAAACAGTGGAAACAGCCAAAGGTGACCCCATTTTTGGAAACTAGAACCATCAATGTATGTATTTAGATATGTGGTGAGCACCTTGAACCCTTCTGCTTCACAGAAGTTTATAACGTTGAGCCATGAAAATAAAAAAAATCACATGTTCCTCATAAAAATGCTATTTTAGACCTAATTTTTTTATTTTCACAAGGGAACAGGAGAGATTGCATAATTCAACTTGTATTGTCCTGCAATAGAAAAACAGCTTTCTCATGTGAGGTTTTCTATTTGAGGAGACTGATGGAAAAGACAGGTCACATGTTCCTCCTCCACCAGCAGCCATTGTATGTGTAACAACTCTGCTGGCATCACAGCATGGCCTCACATCTCTCACACAATCTTACCCACTGCTCCAGGCCATGATGTGGTTTCTGTTTCATGCCAGCTCCATGTTCTGTGTCTCTGCTCTGTGCATGCTTCATGGCTATGTGTATAGGGGGCCGGCGCCTGAACTCTCTGGTTCTTATAGGAATCAGGTGCATCTGTCTAATCAGTTCCTGACCAATTATCAAGAGGCCTCCTGTATATAGTGCAGCTCCACCCTGTGGTCTGGGCCTGTGCAATGTGTTAGCTCAGTTAGTGTTTAGCTGCTGAGTTTGCCTGGCCTTGCTCTGAGTTACTCCCTCTCTGGAGGCTTTTCTCTGTGCTATTGCCTTGATCTTGTAGTCTGCCCTCCAGGAGGCAGAATATGCTGGTCACTGTGTCTTTGTCCCTGTGTCTTGTTCCATTGCCTTGTCTGTACTTTGTCTTTTCTCGGCCTTCTTGTCTGTGGCTTCCTTCCCTGCTTTGTCTTTCCTTGTGTTCTCAGTCTGCTTACACTCCGCACTCTTGCGGCTCTGCACTCAGACCTTGCTTTGCACTCTCTGGCTTTGCTCTGTGGCTCCGCTCTTTGCGGTTCTATCTGGCTCCGCCTCCTGTGATTCTGCACTTGGCTCCGTCTCTGCTCTTGGCTCCGCCTCCAGCGTCTCCGCTCTTGGCGTTACCTCCAGCGTCTCCGCTCTTGGTTCCGCCTCCAGCGTCTCTGCTCTTGGCTCCGCCTCCAGCATCTCCACTCTTGGCTCCGCCTCCAGCGTCTCCGCTCCCAGCGTCTCTGCTCTTGGCTCCGCCTCCAGCGTCTCCGCTCTTGGCTCCGCCTCCAGCGTCTCTGCTCTTGGCTTCGCCTCCAGCGTCTCCGCTCTTGGCTCCGCCTCCAGCGTCTCCGCTCTTGGCTCCGCCTCCTGCGTCTCCGCTCTTGGCTCCGCCTCCAGCGTCTCCGCTCTTGGCTCCGCCTCCAGCGTCTCTGCTCTTGGCTCCGCCTCCAGCGTCTCTGCTCTTGGCTCCGCCTCCAGCGTCTCCGCTCTTGGCTCCGCCTCCAGCGTCTCTGCTCTTGGCTCCGCCTCCAGCGTCTCCGCCCTTGGCTCCGCCTCTTGCGGCTCCGCCCTTGGCTCTGCCTTCTCCTTCTCTTCTTAGTTCCACCTTCTACTTGTTACTTAGTCCTCCTGTCTGAACAGGTTCCAACCTGTTTCACATACCTGCCTGCAAACCGGTCCCTACCGGTTCTTCCTATGTTCCAGCCGTACCCGCCTGCCTACCAGAGAGCCAGCCGTGTCCGCCTGCCCGCCAGTGTCTCTGTTGTACCCGTCTGCCTGCCTGTGTCCCAGCCGTGCCCGCCTGTCAGCCAGAGTGCCAGCCATGCCCGCTCCGTTCCTTAGTGGGATCAGCAGCCACAGCCAGACATCACCCTGGAGTGGCACCTGGTAGCTTCCTATTGCACAAGTCTGACCTCACCATCAGAGGCTCCAGCGAACACCTAGGAAGCTACTTAGTTACGCCCCTTCCAGGGAAGTTTGGTCTGTGGTCCAGTGGGGCCACACCCCCGTATGCCCGCGCCAACCAGTCTGGGCGCGTGCGTGACAGTTTGCACAGGCCATGGTCCCCGCTGAGTCCCATGTGCCTTCGCTCTCGGAGCAAGATGAACTCTCTTCTTGCCAGTATTGGCCTCCGAGGAAAATGTTTACCCAGTCTGAAAGCCAGTCCTTCACTGCTCCATCCCCAATTGTCATCTCTAATGAGCTGTTTGATCGACTTCAAGCTTGCGCTCCTAATGACGATTCCAAGCCAGCAGATCCTCCATGCTACTATGGGGACCCAAAGCAATGTCGTGTGTTCCTGGAGCGGTGCTTGCGTTATTTCAAGTGGCATGCTCCCCAATTCCCCACTGACTGGTTGAAAGTAGGTTTCTTAATGGCCTACCTTAGAGGAGATGCTTTGATGTGGTGCGACCCCCTTTGGGAAGCAGGGGACCCCATCATCTCGAATCTGCCGGCCTTCCTGGTGGCCTTCTGTAAAGCCTTCGATGAGCCAAGTACTGCATCTCCTGAAAAGTCTTCCCCTTCAAGCTCACAGAGACGGTCCAGACGAAAGAAACCTGTAGGTAAACCGTCACTTCCGTCCATGACCGTCCAAGACTCATCTGTTCCACAACCCGCCAAAACGGCCACCCGAGCAAGATCCAAGAGGTCTAATAAAAGGGGTCTGGCAAATCTACAGCCTGAATCTGGTGCTGAGATTGAAATACGGTATCCCTGTGGTTGTAAAGAACATTCAGATGGTCTTTGCCCTGTGAAGCCTGTACTCCAAAACCCTGGGCCAGTAGGAGAGGCTGCCCCTGGCGAGAGCACTTCCTCTCCGTGAAAGTTAATGACTGTTTCTCTGAACTTCTGGGAGCTTTGGTGTGTTTAAGCTGCCTATCATTCGGAGTCAGTGTATGGTCTCCGTTCTACAGCTCCAGAACCCGGTGTGGGTGTTGCCTGATAATGGCCGAGCCCTGCTAAAGAGCAGTCTAGTCCTGCAAGGACAACTACAGCTCCAAGTTGGAGCCTTATGCACGAAGAAGTTTGTTTTCTGTATGCTGTCTGTTATGCCCATGGGTCATTCTGAGCCAAGGACTCTACCACCCGCTCTGGTCAAGAGTTCCAGTAAAGTGCTTCATTTGAACTTACCCAGTCTTGAGAAGTGTCTGGTTCCCATGCGTCAAAGACACTCAGCAGTGTCATCTTCTTCAGCTGGTCTGCTAGTCGTCGAGTCAAGGTGTGCTGACGTCACTGAAGATGGGGAAACGGTGACGATGTCTCCACACATCTCCAGCGACTATACCAGTAAACAGTTAGTCGTCGAGTCAAGGTGTGCTAACGTCACTGAAGATGGGGAAGCGGTGACTATCTCCCACGACTATTCCTGTAATCTGTTCCTAGGAACATCCCCGCCGTTTGGACGATTTCCTCTGGATAACGGGCAGAAGATGGTTCCTATGTGGATACCTTCAGCGTCCTTGTGGCCGGCTGGTGAAGATTTCAAAACAGAAGTTTGTTCACCTCAATTTTTCTCTGACCCGGTGGAGCTGTTGTTATCCTCTCTCATCTCTAATGACTTTTCTTGTGTTCCGTATCTAAGAACATCTCTGATACCTGTCGGGCAAAAGTTGAATCCTATGAGAAGGCTTCCAGTTTCCATGTGTCCGGCTGGTGAAGATGTTAAGACAGCAGCATTCAATTCCCTGTTACCTGTCTACCTGAAGGAGGTGGTCCAGCTCATTGTGGAAGCTGTCATGATCCCAATGGCAGGGAATCACAAAAGGACAAGCACAAAAACCAAACAAGCTCTAGGGTGATGGAACCTGAGCTGACCGCGATCCTGAACCTAAACACACAACTAGCAGTAGCCGGGGAACGTGCCTACGATGATTTCTAGACGTCTCGCGCCAGCCGAAGGATTAACTTCCCCTATCAGAAGAAACACAGACCTCACTTGCCTCCAGAGAAACACCCCACAGAAATAGCAGCCCCCCACATGTAATAACGGTGAAATGAGAGGAAGGCACATACGTAGTTATGAAAATAGAATCAGCAAAAATGAGGCCCGCTAAAGCTAGATAGCAGAGGATACAAAAGTGAACTGCGCGGTCAGCGAAAAACCCTTCAAAAAACCATCCTGAAATTACTTGAACTCATGTGCCAACTCATGGAACATGAGGAGTAATTTCAGCCCACTAGAGCAACCAGCAGCAAGGAATCACATATCTGCAAGCTGGAATAAGACAAAAATAAAGCAAAACGTGGAACAGGAAAATCAAAACTTAGCTTGTCCTGAAGATAACAGACGCAGGGAGCAGAGGTAAAAAGACACGCTGATTACATTGATAGCCGGCGAGGAAATGACAAAAAAGCCAGGTTAAATAGGAAACTCCCATAACCTGATGGAACAGGTGGACACCAGAGACCGCAGAGAACACAAGTCACCCAGTACCATCAGTAACCACCAGAGGGAGCCCAAAAACAGAACTCACAACAGTACCCCCCCCCTTGAGGAGGGGTCACCGAACCCTCACGAGAACCACCAGGGCGACCAGGATGAGCCCTATGAAAAGCACGGACCAAATCGGCAGCATGAACATCAGAGGCAATCACCCAAGAATTATCCTCCTGACCATAACCCTTCCACTTGACCAAATACTGGAGTTTCCGTCTGGAAACACGAGAATCCAAGATCTTCTCCACAACATACTCCAATTCACCCTCCACCAGCACTGGAGCAGGAGGCTCAAGCGAAGGAACAACAGGTACCTCATACTTCCGCAACAACGACCGATGGAACACATTATGAATAGCAAACGATGCCGGGAGATCCAAACGAAACGACACAGGGTTAAGAATTTCCAAGATCCTATAGGGACCGATGAACCGAGGCTTGAACTTAGGAGAAGAGACCTTCATAGGAACAAAACGAGAAGACAACCACACCAAGTCCCCAACAAGAAGTCGAGGACCCACGCGGCGACGGCGATTAGCAAACTGCTGAGCCCTCTCCTGGGACAACTTCAAATTGTCCACCACATGACTCCAAATCCGATGCAACCTATCCACCACCATGTCCACTCCAGGACAATCAGAAGGCTCCACCTGACCAGAGGAAAAACGAGGATGAAACCCCGAATTACAAAAGAAAGGAGAAACCAAGGTAGCAGAACTAGCCCGATTATTAAGGGCAAACTCGGCAAGCGGCAAGAAGGAAACCCAGTCATCTTGATCAGCAGAAACAAAACACCTTAAATAAGTTTCTAAAGTCTGATTAGTTCGTTCCGTCTGGCCATTCGTCTGGGGATGGAATGCAGACGAAAAGGACAAATCAATGCCCATCTTAGCACAGAAAGTCCGCCAAAATCTAGACACAAACTGGGATCCCCTGTCAGAAACGATGTTCTCCGGAATGCCATGCAAACGGACCACGTTTTGAAAAAACAGAAGGACCAACTCAGAGGAAGAAGGTAACTTAGGCAAGGGTACCAGATGAACCATCTTAGAAAAGCGGTCACACACAACCCATATGACGGACATTTTTTGAGAGACAGGGAGATCCGAAATAAAGTCCATAGAAATGTGCGTCCAAGGCCTCTTCGGGATAGGCAAAGGTGACAACAATCCACTGGCCCGAGAACAGCAAGGCTTAGCCCGAGCGCAAACTCCACAAGACTGCACGAAAGAACGCACATCCCTCGACAAGGAAGGCCACCAAAAAGACCTGGCCACCAAGTCTCTAGTACCAAATATTCCAGGATGACCTGCCAACACAGAAGAATGGACCTCGGAGATGACTCTACTGGTCCAATTATCCGGAACAAACAGTCTTTCCGGCGGACAACGATCAGGTTTATCCGCCTGAAACACCTGCAAAGCACGTCGCAAGTCTGGGGAGACAGCCGACAAAATCACCCCATCCCTAAGGATACCAGTGGGCTCAGAATTTCCAGGGAAGTCAGGCACAAAACTCCTAGAAAGAACATCCGCCTTCACATTCTTTGAACCTGGCAGGTATGAAACCACAAAATTGAAACGGGAGAAAAACAGTGACCAACGAGCCTGTCTAGGATTCAGACGCTTGGCAGACTCAAGGTACATCAGATTTTTGTGATCAGTCAAGACCACCACACGATGTCTAGCACCCTCAAGCCAATGACGCCACTCCTCAAATGCCCACTTCATGGCCAAAAGCTCCGGATTACCAACATCATAATTCCATTCAGCGGGCGAAAATTTTCTAGAAAAGAACCCACATGGCTTCATCACCGAGCCATCGGAGCTTCTCTGTGACAAAACCGCCCCCGCTCCGATCTCGGAAGCATCAACCTCAACATGAAAAGGAAGCGACGTATCTGGCTGACGCAACACAGGAGCAGAAGAAAACCGGCTCTTAAGTTCCTGAAAGGCCTCCACAGCCGCAGGAGACCAATCAGTAACATCAGCACCCTTTTTAGTCAAATCCGTCAAAGGCTTAACAACACTAGAAAAATTAGTGATGAAGCGACGATAAAAATTAGCAAAGCCTAAGAACTTCTGTAGACTCTTAAGAGATGTAGGCTGCGTCCAGTCACAAATAGCCTGAACCTTGACGGGATCCATCTCAATAGTAGAAGGGGAAAAAATATACCCCAAAAAAGAAATCTTCTGGACTCCAAAGAGACATTTAGAACCTTTTACAAACAAAGAATTGGCCCGCAGGACCTGAAACACCTTCCTGACCTGCTGAACATGAGACTCCCAGTCATCAGAAAAAAACAAAACATCATCCAAATACACGATAATAAATTTATCCAGATATTCACGGAAAATATCGTGCATAAAAGACTGGAAGACAGAAGGAGCATTAGAAAGTCCAAAAGGCATCACCAAATACTCGAAATGGCCCTCAGGCGTATTAAATGCGGTTTTCCACTCATCACCCTGCCTTATCCGCACAAGATTATACGCACCCCGAAGATCAATCTTAGTGAACCATTTAGCCCCCTTAATGCGAGCGAACAAATCAGTCAACAATGGCAAAGGATACTGATATTTGACTGTAATCTTATTCAAAAGACGATAATCTATGCAAGGCCTCAAGGAACCATCTTTTTTGGCCACAAAAAAAAAACCTGCTCCCAAAGGGGACGAAGATGGACGGATATGTCCCTTTTCCAAGGACTCCTTAACATAATTCCGCATAGCAGTATGCTCTGGCACTGACAGATTGAACAAACGACCTTTAGGGAATTTACTGCCAGGAATCAAATCTATAGCACAATCGCAATCCCTGTGAGGAGGAAGCGAACTGAGCTTAGGCTCCTCAAAAACCTCCCGATAATCAGACAAAAATACCGGAACCTCAGAAGGAGTAGATGAAGCGATAGAAATCGGAGGTGCATCATCATGAACCCCCTGACATCCCCAGCTTAACACAGACATTGTTTTCCAGTCCAGGACTGGGTTATGAGTTTGTAACCATGGCAGACCAAGCACTAAGACATCATGTAAATTATACAGTACCAGGAAGCGAATCACCTCCTGATGAATGGGAGTCATACGCATGGTCACTTGTGTCCAGTACTGAGGTTTATTCATAGCCAAAGGTGTAGAGTCAATTCCTTTCAAAGGAATAGGAACTTCCAGAGGTTCCAGACTAAACCCACAGCGATTGGCAAATGACCAATCCATAAGACTCAGGGCAGCGCCTGAATCCACATAGGCATCAACGGAAATGGATGATAATGAACAAATCAGCGTCACAGACAGAATGAACTTAGACTGTAAAGTACCAATGGCAACAGACTTATCAACCTTTTTTGTGCGTTTAGAGCATGCTGATATAACATGAGCTGAATCACCACAATAAAAACACAATCCATTTTTCCGCCTATAATTTTGCCGTTCACTTCTGGACTGAATTCTATCACATTGCATTATCTCAGGTGCCTGTTCAGAAGACACCGCCAAATGGTGCACAGGTTTGCGCTCCCGTAAACGCCGATCAATCTGAATAGCCATAGTCATGGACTCATTCAGACCTGTAGGCGCCAGGAACCCCACCATAACATCTTTAATGGCCTCAGAAAGGCCATCTCTGAATTTTGCAGCCAGAGCGCACTCATTCCACTGAGTAAGCACCGACCATTTCCGAAATTTCTGACAATATATTTCTGCTTCATCTAGCCCCTGAGAGAGAGCCAATAAAGCTTTTTCAGCCTGAATCTCTAGGTTAGGTTCCTCATAGAGCAAACCCAATGCCAGAAAAAACGCATCCACATTGAGCAACGCAGGATCCCCTGGTGCCAATGCAAATGCCCAATTCTGAGGGTCACCCCGCAGGAAAGATATAACAATCTTGACCTGCTGAGCAGGGTCTCCAGAGGAGCGAGATTTCAAGGAAAGAAACAACTTGCAATTGTTCCTAAAATTCAGAAAACTAGATCTATCTCCAGAAAAAAACTCTGGGATAGGAATTCTAGGTTCAGACATAGGCGTATGTACAACAAAATCTTGTATATTTTGAACCTTAGCAGCAAGATTATTCAGGCTGGAAGCCAAACTCTGGACGTCCATGATAAACAACTGAGGTCAGAGCCATTCAAGGATTAAGAGGAGGAAAGAAGCAGCCAAGCTGCAATTAAGGCTAGGCAGCAAACACTGAGGAGGGGGGAAAAAAAAAAAAAAAACTTCCTCAGACTACTTTTCCTCCTACTTCAGCCAAAACGATGACCAATTTTTTCAGGCCGGCTATACTGTCATGATCCCAATGGCAGGGAATCACAAAAGGACAAGCACAAAAACAAAACAAGCTCTAGGGTGATGGAACCTGAGCTGACCGCGATCCTGAACCTAAACACACAACTAGCAGTAGCCGGGGAACGTGCCTACGATGATTCCTAGATGTCTCGCGCCAGCCGAAGGATTAACTTCCCCTTTCAGAAGAAACACAGACCTCACTTGCCTCCAGAGAAACACCCCACAGAAATAGCAGCCCCCCACATGTAATAACGGTGAAATGAGAGGAAGGCACATACGTAGTTATGAAAATAGAATCAGCAAAAATGAGGCCCGCTAAAGCTAGATAGCAGAGGATACAAAAGTGAACTGCGCGGTCAGCGAAAAACCCTTCAAAAAACCATCCTGAAATTACTTGAACTCATGTGCCAACTCATGGAACATGAGGAGTAATTTCAGCCCACTAGAGCAACCAGCAGCAAGGAATCACATATCTGCAAGCTGGAATAAGACAAAAATAAAGCAAAACGTGGAACAGGAAAATCAAAACTTAGCTTGTCCTGAAGATAACAGACGCAGGGAGCAGAGGTAAAAAGACACGCTGATTACATTGATAGCCGGCGAGGAAATGACAAAAAAGCCAGGTTAAATAGGAAACTCCCATAACCTGATGGAACAGGTGAACACCAGAGACCGCAGAGAACACAAGTCACCCAGTACCATCAGTAACCACCAGAGGGAGCCCAAAAACAGAACTCACAACAGGAAGCTAACCCTGTTGAGCACCAAGAGACTTTGTTTTATGAGATTCCTGGTGACCCGCCTGCCTTATTCTACCCTGAAGATGTCATGTTGGCCTGGACTATGTGTGCTCCTATCCTTCTTCTACAAGTTATTCTGGCGGGCTTGAAGAAGAGGGGCCGTAAAGGGGGGGGTACTGTAACAACTCTGCTGGCATCACAGCATGGCCTCACATCTCTCACACAATCTTACCCACTGCTCCAGGCCATGATGTGGTTTCTGTTTCATGCCAGCTCCATTTACCTGTGTCTCTGCTCTGTGCATGCTTCATGGCTATGTGTATAGGGGGCCGGCGCCTGAACTCTCTGGTTCTTATAGGAATCAGGTGCATCTGTCTAATCAGTTCCTGACCAATTATCAAGAGGCCTCCTGTATATAGTGCAGCTCCACCCTGTGGTCTGGGTCTGTGCAATGTGTTAGCTCAGTTAGTGTTTAGCTGCTGAGTTTGTCTGGCCTTGCTCTGAGTTACTCCCTCTCTGGAGGCTTTTCTCTGTGCTATTGCCTTGATCTTGTAGTCTGCCCTCCAGGAGGCAGAATATGCTGGTCACTGTGTCTTTGTCCCTGTGTCTTGTTCCATTGCCTTGTCTGTACTTTGTCTTTTCTCGGTCTCCTTGTCTGTGGCTTCCTTCCCTGCTTTGTCTTTCCTTGTGTTCTCAGTCTGCTTACACTCCACACTCTTGCGGCTCTGCACTCAGACCTTGCTTTGCACTCTCTGGCTTTGCTCTGTGGCTCCGCTCTTTGCGGTTCTATCTGGCTCCGCCTCCTGTGTTTCTGCACTTGGCTCCGTCTCTGCTCTTGGCTCCGCCTCCAGCAGTGTGCAGTGTACTGTGCAGTGTACTGAACTTATCAGGACAGGCAGATTCCGGAGGAGCTCCTTGTCGCCCTGAGTGAGTGCGATGTATCTTTGTATTCTGACAGTCTGGGTGACCTGGGGCGGCCACAGCTGATATACTGTATATAATATACTTCAGCAGCCGCCCAGGCCCCCAGCACCTGTCCTGTATATGTATATACTGTATCTGTACAGCCTGTATGACAGTATATATAATATATATACAGGACAGGTGCTGGGGGCCTGGGCTGGGTGGCTGTTGAAATATATACACTGCACAGTACCATCACTCCCCTGTATATATACACTGCACAGTACCACTGCCCTGTATATATACACTGCACAGTACCATCACTCCCCTGTATATATACACTGCACAGTACCATCACTCCCCTGTATATATACACTGCACAGTACCACTCCTCCTATCCTGTATATATACACTGCACAGTACTGCTCCTCCTGTCCTGTATATACACTGCACAGTACCATCACTCCCCTGTATATATACACTGCACAGTACCACTCCTCCTATCCTGTATATATACACTGCACAGTACTGCTCCTCCTGTCCTGTATATACACTGCACAGTACCATCACTCCCCTGTATATATACACTGCACAGTACCACTCCTCCTGTCCTGTATATACACACTGCACAGTACCACTCCTCCTGTCCTGTATATATACACTGCACAGGACCACTCCTCCTGTCCTGTATATATACACTGCACAGGACCACTCCTCCTGTCCTGTATATATACACTGCACAGTACCATTCCTCCTGTGTATATATACACTGCACAGGACCACTCCTCCTGTCCTGTATATATACACTGCACAGGACCACTCCTCCTGTCCTGTATATATACACTGCACAGTACCATTCCTCCTATCCTGTATATATACACTGCACTGTACCACTCCTCCTGTCCTATATATATACACTGCACAGTACCGCTCCTCCTGTATATATACACTGCACAGTACCATCACTCCCCTGTATATATACACCGCACAGTACCACTCCTCCTATCCTGTATATATACACTGTAGAATTTGCAATAGCTTTCACTCAGTCCCGATTATGTGATGGTAACATTCACCGGCGAAACAATTTAACTTCTCCATCTGAGGTCATATTCCTGCTGGGGGGGGTTGCCCAAGCTCGGGAACAGCCCCGGGCGGCAAAAGCTCTAGCTACGCCTCTGATGTTGCTGCAGGAAGGACAAACCCTCTGTAGGTGTTGTGATATGTACAGTTCCGGACAAGAGTTTTACCAACAGAGTAGAGGAAGGCGACCATGAATAAGCAAAGTGGGACCTCCGTAGCTCCCGTGTAATTGATGAAAAGTCTCGTCGCTTTTTCAAAGTGTCTTTAGACAGGTCTCTGAAAAATGTTAACCTCAGAAAAAATATATGCCTAGGGGAGGCAGCTTTTGCAATAGATGAATACATCCGAAAAGAGAGCAAAGAGAAAGCTATAGCCTTAAAATAGTAAACATCCTTTATTACAATCAATAATTACATAAGAAAAGAACAATATGGCAAAATTAGAGTTTAAAAAGATATACCGTATGTGGATCCAAAGTGCAACAGATATAGTCGATCCAGACTCAAAAATCAGGCAATATCAGGGGTCATAACATATATGATGTGCAAAATGCAGCCTAAGGTATAGAAATATTTCTAATGATGCAGGATAAAGTGCTAGTGTGCCTTGTGCAATGAAATCTAGGCAGCAAATGCAAGCTAGGAAAATAGGAACTGAAAAAATACACCTATACGAAAGTGCTGTTAGTATACTATGCGGCCTAAGGCTCTTAGAAAGGTGCACAGGTCCTATTTAAGCAACCATCAAGAGTGACCCTGGAAAATGAATAAGGCACAGTGGCAGAAATGAATTACCTGTGAGCCGTGGAGCGATTCCCCGACGCGCGTTTCGCGTGTAGCTTTTACGAGGGGTAAGGTACAAATGCAGCGTGTATGTGGCTTTTATCATGTGCGGACAAGGGGCAGCGGCTGGGGCGGCGCTCACGCCGGGTGGAATCCGCCGACGTCATCGGGCCTCGGCGTCACGTGGCAGCGGCACTCCTCCCCACTCGACGCGTCAGAGCTGGGAGGCTGTACCGCCCCACTGCAGACGCGTTGCCCCGGCAACGCCAGAACCGGAAGCCAGGCGCGAGCGCACACCGCTGCAGGAGCGGCTTCTGAGTGGAAGATGTGCGCAGCGATGTATTAAAGTGGGAGAACTGTCTAACAATGATGAAGGATGCTGCAAGTGATTCATCTGGCCATTCTAATAGAGAGGTGTACACAGTAATGTAACAAAGTAAGAAGGCAAGGGGTTCTATGGGTAAGAAATTAGACAGCATGAAAAACGTTATCTAAGAGGAACAACCTCATCATGGAATTCCACATAGTATAAATCCAAAAAGTGGCCTACATTTAAGACTACAGAGCTATGATAAGAATTATATATAATAATTGTAGATATGTAGTGAAGAAGGTAAGGCTGTAAGGAGAAAGTCCCTGCCAGCATAAAAATGGGAAGTGACAAAATATACGAGAAGTGAGAGGGGAATGGTGGCAGATATGCCCTATGTATATCCCATATATATGAAAAGCACATTGTATATAAAACAAGGGGCCGTAAATATAAGTGAGTGAGGTCCAGTATAAGCAGATAAAGTGTTAAGTGGAGGACTACATGAAAAACATAAAAAGCATAAAAAAGCATAAAAAGAAAAAGAAAAAACAATCACTAAATGGCATAGAGATTACAAAATTCCATGATGGCGATACGTCGTCTCCAATAAGGGTAAGTTATTCCATATAGACTCCATATGATCCTTGATGCTCATACGATATGGTCCTTAGGTGCCGACAGCAGCTGCCCAGTATGTCCGCTTTAATCAGCAATATCAGAGATAGCATAATTAAGGTTTAAGTATCGAAATGTGAATCTGTTCGAGAGAGAATGCAAATATTAAAATCATGATAAAACAGCTAAAAACATAAAAGTAAAAAGTTTAGAGAAATGGGGCGAAGCTGAGAATTTCGTTTAACCCGGAGGGTTGGACCGAACCTATCCTGTGGATCCAACGAGCTTCTAGTTGGGCAAGGGATTTCCTCCAGTTACCTCCTCTAGCATCTATATGAATCTTGTCTATGCCCATTGCCTTCAAAAGGGAAGCGTCACAGCCGTGCGCCACTTTAAAGTGTTTAGGTACTGGTTTGAGGAGAGTAAGGTCCTCAACGCCACGGGCATTTACAATATCCCGATAGTGCTCCCTAATTCTTGTTTTCAGGGGTCTAGATGTAAGGCCGACGTATATTTTTTGGCAGGGACAGAATAGGTAGTAAACCACCCCAAAGGTATCACAAGTGATGTGCTGCGTGATAGAGAACATCGTTTTACCGTCTGCAGATTTAAAGGCAGTAGAGCGTAACATATTAGGGCAGGCTATGCAATTGCCGCAGGGGTAGAAACCCCATTTAGGTCCCTTTGATGAAAAAGCTTTGTCTGGAGTAGGACCAGAGTAGTAGCTCCGAACTAATTGATCTTTAAGATTTGGGGATTTCCTGTAGGTGATAGAGGGCCAATCTGCAAGATGTTGCGAGAGAGTGTGGTCAATCTTTAATAGAGGCCAATATTTCATTAAAGCTCCTTTCATATCCCTCCAACTGTGATTATAAGTAGTGATAAAGCGAATTTGTGTATCAAATACAGGTTTATCACGGGGTTTTAATAAATCTACGCGGTTCGCCCTCTCTGCTCTTTTTAGGCCCCTCTTTATGCTCCTATTCGAATATCCCCTGTCTTGAAACCGAGTAGTTAAGGCAGTCGCCTGCTCATTGAAATGCCTGCGATCCGAACATATGCGCCTCACCCTGAGAAATTGTCCCATAGGTATACTAGAAATAAGAGGCCGGGGGTGGGAAGATGTGGCATGCAGGAGGGAGTTTACCGCCGTATCTTTGCGGTATATGCTGGTCTCTATGCATCCACCTGGGGTGCCTAGTATCTGAATGTCCAGGAAGTCGATGTTAGTTTGACTATATTTATATGTTAGTCTGATGTTATATTCGTTGTCATTGAGTATGCCAATAAATTCAAGGAGGTCCTGCTCTGGGCCCTGCCACACCATGAGGATATCATCTATGTAACGGGCCCAGAACAGGACCCGCTCAATGTGTGCCACAGGTTTAGAGAAAAATATGTCCCTTTCCCACATGCCCATAAAAAGATTTGCGTAGGATGATGCGAATGCCGCACCCATCGCGGTCCCCTGCTGTTGTTGATAGATACTTTGTTTAAAGATAAAAAAATTGTGTTCAAGGGCAAACCTGAGGAGGGTAACAAGAAAGTTGATGAAATCGGGTTGGTGTTCAGACATCTCGAGAAAAGTTTGTGTAGCCCTTATGCCATGTTTGTGCTGGATGGAGGTATATAAGGATTCAACATCCATTGTTACCAACCATATGTCAGGGTCTAAAGGGATGTCTTCTATTTTCCTAAGGACGTCACTGGTGTCCTTGACGTATGAGGGCAGATCCCTTACAGCCTTACCTTCTTCACTACATATCTACAATTATTATATATAATTCTTATCATAGCTCTGTAGTCTTAAATGTAGGCCACTTTTTGGATTTATACTATGTGGAATTCCATGATGAGGTTGTTCCTCTTAGATAACGTTTTTCATGCTGTCTAATTTCTTACCCATAGAACCCCTTGCCTTCTTACTTTGTTACATTACTGTGTACACCTCTCTATTAGAATGGCCAGATGAATCACTTGCAGCATCCTTCATCATTGTTAGACAGTTCTCCCACTTTAATACATCGCTGCGCACATCTTCCACTCAGAAGCCGCTCCTGCAGCGGTGTGCGCTCGCGCCTGGCTTCCAGTTCTGGCGTTGCCGGGGCAACGCGTCTGCAGTGGGGCGGTACAGCCTCCCAGCTCTGACGCGTCGAGTGGGGAGGAGTGCCGCTGCCACGTGACGCCGAGGCCCGATGACGTCGGCGGATTCCACCCGGCGTGAGCGCCGCCCCAGCCGCTGCCCCTTGTCCGCACATGATAAAAGCCACATACACGCTGCATTTGTACCTTACCCCTCGTAAAAGCTACACGCGAAACGCGCGTCGGGGAATCGCTCCACGACTCACAGGTAATTCATTTCTGCCACTGTGCCTTATTCATTTTCCAGGGTCACTCTTGATGGTTGCTTAAATAGGACCTGTGCACCTTTCTAAGAGCCTTAGGCCGCATAGTATACTAACAGCACTTTCGTATAGGTGTATTTTTTCAGTTCCTATTTTCCTAGCTTGCATTTGCTGCCTAGATTTCATTGCACAAGGCACACTAGCACTTTATCCTGCATCATTAGAAATATTTCTATACCTTAGGCTGCATTTTGCACATCATATATGCTATGACCCCTGATATTGCCTGATTTTTGAGTCTGGATCGACTATATCTGTTGCACTTTGGATCCACATATATCTTTTTAAACTCTAATTTTGCCATATTGTTCTTTTCTTATGTAATTATTGATTGTAATAAAGGATGTTTACTATTTTAAGGCTATAGCTTTCTCTTTGCTCTCTTTTCGGATGTATTCTCTGAGAAATGTTAGGTGGCCATATGAGGAGAGCTGGAAGTCTTTTTCGGAGGAGAGATCAAATAGTTTACCCCTGACCCAGGCGGGGAAAAAGGAGACAATAATGTCTCTTGGCACATCCATTGGGAGGGACGAGGGTCTTTTAATTCGGTAGACTTTATCTATTATATTAGGTTCGTTGGTGTCAGGGATAAATTTAGAGATCATTTTGTGGATGAAGTTTTTCAAGTGGGGGGGTTTGACAGACTCAGGGACCCCCCTGATTTTCACGTTGTTTCTGCGTCTGTGATCTTCAAGAGTTGCCAAGTTGCATTTGAGTGAGTCTATATCCCTTTGCAGACTTTCTAGCATGGCTGAGGACATAGGAGGGGTCGGTAAAGGATCCGAATGGGTAGGATCATAGTTCCCAGGGGAAAAGTCCTCCATACTGCTGTCTGAGGAGTTTACAGAGGATGCGTATGAATCTTGTGTTGATGAAGAGTTGTCGCAGAGGGAAGATCGTGAGGAAGATATGGACGAGGAGGAATCAAGGCTTTCTGCAATGGATGTCAGTGCGTCTTTTATGTATGCCTCAGATGCTATGTCCGTACAGGATGAACCAGTGTTTGACGGATTAAAAAAGAGCGTAAATTTGTCTATTATTAGGGATTGTTCGTCCATCTTTTTGTTAAAGTGGTCGCAAAAATCCTTTAATAGGGTATCTATTTCTGATTCTGTGGGGGGTCTTTCTGACGCTCCCACCCCCTCTGTATCAGTGATAGGGCATGCTGATTCTGTGATGGGGTTTCCCACCCCCTGATTGAGATAGACATTGGAACTTTGTTTTAGTGCATTTTGTGTGTGACTTTTAGATTGTGATGCACCCTTAGTACTGGCTGGCGATGTTTTTGTGCCGATAGCTTTTATCCCCTCTGTCATCTGAGGATTAGAGTGAGGTATAAACTCCTGGGCTTCATAGTTTGAAGCTCGGCTGACAGTCTGTCTCCTTGATTCTCTATCTGTGGCTGTGATATTACTATATTTTGTGAGAGGTACAGTGGGCGGGGTTTCCTCTCTTCCCCTGTTCACCCCCCCGCCGGCACATACGTATCTGCTGCTTTTAACTTAGGCACTGTGCCGGTCTGGGGGGTATGGGCAGGGGGTTTCATGGGCACTGGGGAGGGCGGCGCTGGTAGTGTCAGCTCCCCTGCTGATTTTATTGCAGTTGCGGCAACGCTCCTTTTCCCTCCGGGAGCGGCGCCGCCGCCAGCTGTGGGCAGGGTTATCTGCGGACCTCCGTCCCCTCCTCCTCTCCTTAGCCTCCCTGGCACTGGTAGTGCTGCCGCTCCATGACCGGACCTGGCAATCTTGCCGGTCTGTGAGCGGTGATTGTGTGATCCTGGGGGCTTCCCGGGGGCAGCCGCACACAGCGCTGGCTTACCCGCTGTGTCCTCTGCCTCCTGGTTGCGGCTCCATCTTGCGGGGGCGTCGCCGCCATGATCCCTGGGCGGCGTTGCGAGCCGGTCTGGTGTGTCTCCTGCAGCAGCGCTCGCCCCTCTCAGCTTGTAATCTGCAGCGCTGCTGTGTGTGGGCGGAGCTATGGACGGGACTCCGTCCCCGCCTCCTCTCCCCGGCCTGCTTACCGCCGCGGCTCCGGGTCTGCTCCCTTGAGTTGTGCCGGTCTGGGATCTGGGATCGGAGATCGGAGGGTCCCGGGGGTCCCGCGGCGCCAGTTACTTGAAGCGCCGACTCCTCCGGTGACATCTCGGCTGACCAGCTGCGGCTCAGACTTTTGAGGGCGGCGCCGCCGCCTGTCATGGGCGGCGATGTAGGCCGGTCTGTGGGCGGGGTTTCTTCTCCTCTTCTGCTTCCCGGCCTTGCCAGCTTAGGCAAGGCCGCGGCTTTGGGCCTAGTTGCGGCGGTGATCATGTTTCCTCCAAAAATACCGCAGGATCCAGCGGTTTTCAGTGCGGGAGTCGCTGTGGCCTGGGGCTTGTCAGGAGGACTCTCAGTAGGCATATTTGGTCTGGAGCTCAGTGGCACCGATGAGTTCAGCCTCCTGTGGTCTTGGGAGTTCCTGCCTGCAGCAGGGCCGCGGCTGGGGTCCATATGTCTGGAAACTGTTTGTGCCTTCTTAGAGTCTGCTTTTTTCATCTTGTGACCCCTCCTGAACACTTCTAATAAAGCTTTGAGCAGTCCTTCTCAATAAAATAAGCAAATAGCCGCTTATAATACGGGTTTCTTCAGGAGCTCCTGTGAGACAGGTCCGCTCCTGAACCCGTGCAAGCCACGCCCCGGAAACATGATTTTTAACCCCAATTGTATGCCTTTGAGTACGAAAACACTTTTCCACAAAGGTGGATAACCCTATTTTTTATTGTAAATTTTTATTAAAGAATTTTCATGTTTCACAAAATATCCCATCACACCTGATAAAGTAGGGATAATGTGGCCGACCCAATTAACTCATTCTGCAGCAGGCAATACACGGTGTATTACAGAGGCTATAAGAGGCAAACGGCACAAAATTTTATATGAAACCCATTGGAAACATGATTTTTAACCCCAATTGTATGCCTTTGAGTACGAAAACACTTTTCCACAAAGGTGGATAACCCTATTTTTTATTGTAAATTTTTATTAAAGAATTTTCATGTTTCACAAAATATAAATTTTAAGAACAATAAAAAGGCAAGGATATGAACACATAACAGATTTCAATGAAAACAGTTTAATAAGAAGGATATAAGGGGGAACCTATAGATGACAATTTGCATTATTGAGAGCAAGTCCTCCAGATGTCTCTGGTAAGGTTCTTTGGACCTTGTAGTTTATTTGAAAGGGGGTTATAAGGTCCATTCCATATTAGGCTGGTTTTACATTTGCGGTTGTGTCCGCAGCATTTCGGACGCATACATCCGCATGCATCTCATATCTTTAACATTGTAGACGCAGGTGCATGCGTTTGCATGCGTTCGCCCGCGTTTGCTTACACATGCGTATTTTCACGGTGTACGGCTGGGCACGGCTAACGCGCCATGTTGGAATTTTTGAGGTGGCATATTTCCGTCAAATATGCGCAGACATGCGCATGCGGATGAGTGCGTTAAAAAAAAATGCATTACTGCCTATGGGAATGCATGCGTACACAAGTACATGCATACTATTGCGTTTGCGTACACATGCATTCTTATGAGTAAACATGTCTAGGAACTTGTTTTAAGCCACCCCCCAAACAAAGCTTATAAAAGAAGGTGTGGGCAGTGGAAGTCCATTACTCTCAAGACTCTACTCGGATTGCAGCATCTTTTGGGAAGCATAGGAAGACTCTGACTAATGTGAGTATACAAGCTATATGTTTGCCTGTCTATTTTTCTCCCTGCAGTCTGTAATCATTTCTGTGTCTCTTGCAGCATTCCTCATCATGTCCTCCACTGAAGATCCGAGCTCACAGAGTGGGCAGGAGACTGAAGTGAGTACATTTGCTGGTGGTTGGTATTCACTGTCACTATTTTACACATGTGGCAAAATATATTTTTTCTTTAAACAGAACCATTCCAGTGCAGATGAGCAGGAGCAGCAGACTCAGGCCCAAGTTCCGGTGGCAAGACGGCGTGTAAGTATTCTTGACTGTTTTTATTTATTCTTAACTGTTTTTGGTACTCTTGACTGTTTTTATTTATTCTTGACTGTTTTTGGTACTCGACTGTTTTTATTTATTTTTTAATGTTTTTGGTACTCTTGACTGTTTGTTTTTCTTTTTGACTGTTTTTTTTTCGTGTTTTATCTTTCCAACATTAATGTCTTTGTTTCATTTCTAGGTTCCTCAACAGCAGGAGGATTTCATAGACAACGACCTCCTCATCACCTTGGTGCAGGAGCGAGTTGCATGACCCAAGCGCTGATGGATGACTGGGACAACGCTATGTCACGAGTCAGAAACGCTTTTCGTAAGTATTGCAGTGTGGTCTGATGCGGCAGTGAACCTGAAGGCAGGGATCACACAACCGTGTGTGATGCGAGAAACTCCTGCGAGGTTCTCGCATCACACACGGTTGTGTGATCCCAGCCTAAAGTGCATTGTTTAACAATTTTTTTTTCACAATTCACAGTGAACAAAGTTAAAACCCATTGGCGTTCGATGAAGGATCGCTTCAACAAGGACCTGAGACAGGAGATCCAAGTTTGCAGTGGTGCTGCATCAAGGATCGGGAAATACAAATACCTCCGGGTGCTGTCTTTCCTGAGGCCTGTCCTTGCTCATAGAACGTAAGTATTTTTGTGTTGTATTCTATTGTGTTGTATTCACTAATCTGAAATGTTCTATTCCACAGGAGTTATCGCTTTTACAATTGTTATTTTTGGGTAGTAATGTTTTACTTTTCTTTTCTTTTCACAGAACCTGTAGCAGCACCCTCAAACCTGGATCGTCCTCTGGAGCGGTCCCTCATCAAACTGCCACGGACCAGTCCCAGCCATCCACCAGCAAAGCAGCAAGTGGGCTGGCGTCACAATCTGGAGAATAGGCAGCTGGTCCTTCCAGTGTTTCCCAGTCCTCTGCCTCTTTTTTGGGGGGCTCTTTCCACCAGCGGCAGAAGGCCTCTGCCAGGTCACTCATGCCCGAGTTTATTCTCTTGAGCTCGGTCTTCCAGAATGGTTTGAAGGGGCTGGGAGATAAACTAGAAAGTGGTCTGACCCATATTAACACACTTTTCCAGGATGTCAGCCAATGCCTTAATATCTGGAAGCCGACCTCCACAGACCAGCACACCACTTTTTTTAATAAGATATAGCAGGGCTTGTCGGAACACGCCTGAACTCCAGCTCAACGTGATGCAGGCCTGCAATGCTGCTTACGTTCAGGCTACGCAGCAGACTCGGTACTTCTACCAGCCACAGGTGGTATTTCCACCTGTGCCACAAATTACACACTTAACATCAATACCGAGTTCTGCTGCATACCACTGTACGGCCACCACCATGCCCAGTCCTGCTGCACACCACTACAGCGCCACCACCATGCCGGGTGCTGCTGAAAGCCACTCCACCGCCATCATGCCAAGGTTTGGTCCTGCACGCCTGACCACCGCCACCAGCACTAGGACACCTACAGATCCTGCACGGCTGCCCACAGCCACCACGAGGCCGGGTCCACATTGTGAACAAGCTGCTGACCCCACCACTCCCACCCTCCCAAGGAGACATAAAAAAAGGAAGCTGCCACATAAAACGGGACAGAAAGCCAAAAGGACTAAAGGCAGCAGAAGTGTCGTACGACCTCCACCCTCACCTCCCAATGTGTCTGTGTTGTCCAGTTTTTCTCTCCCTTCTAATGTGTCTCTCCCGTCCCATGCTTCCACTCATAATGTGTCTACTTCCATCCTCGGCCTCCCAGACCCCACAAGATTAGTTAGCCCTTCCACTGGAACCCCTTCATCGTCTACCTGTAGCCAATCCTCCCAGTTGCACACCCCCAGGTCCATAACATTTCCCCTTCGTTGTGTCGTAAAAGTTCATTTAAAAAAAAATAAAAAATTGTGTTGTTTTTCCCAAATCACTGCTTGATCTTTGTCTCTTTCATCGCCAGCAACACACACCGTGCGCCGTTAACACACATGTCTCCATGTACACATACTCAGTTTTTGCCACTTCATAGCTCCATGACACACAATCTACTGCCCCTCTTTTTTATTTGGTTTACACTGCAGCTTTGCTTCTTGTGTCTGTCATGGAGCTATGATGTGGCAAAAACACAAAGAGGACTTAAAATCCTCCAAAAATATATATTAACACAGCAAAAAAGGTCAGGGGTCAACAATGCTCACCTGCCCAGGTGTCAGCACTAGTGCACTCAGGAGGCTGTGTTTTCTGCATCCTGAGTGTACTAGTTCTGACACACGGGCAGGAGAGTAAAGATATGAGGTGGATTAGCTCCATCATCTCTTCAGTCTGCATTAATATATAGAAATACAGACTGAAGAGACGATTAAGCTAATCCTATGTCACCTACCATAGCACTGACCTCAGTGAGAAGAGGTGTAGTGTAAAGCATGGGTTACATATCCCAATTTGGTTATAATCTAGTCCCTATATCATGCAATCTGCATGATACAACGAGTGGATTTTATAAAAACTGTAGTTGTGAACCGGTGATCACCGTATTAAACTTTAAAAAAAAAAAAAACTAATATAAAGGACACTTGGAACAGGTGTTTAAATAGAGGTGTTTTATTGTCAGCAAACATTAAAGTACATTTTAATAATTACAGGTACATAACATTATGCAACATTACAAGAACACTAAACCATGTCATCTTGCCAGGACAGATGTCCACTCTCAGAAACAAAGTAGGACGCAAATGTATCCCTCATTTGGGCAACTTCAACTGTTGTCCTGAGAGGGTGGTGATGGTAATCTGGCAATGGGTTTGAAACAGGTTCATCAAGTTCAACGTTGGGTCGTTCTTTGGCCATTATGTAGTTGTGCAGAACCACATACGTCTTGACAACCTCATCGACTGTATCAATTTTGAGATTAATGGCTGTCCCAAAAATGCACCATTTTGAGACAAGGATGCCAAAGGCACACTCAACTGTTCTTCGTGCCCTGGTCAGTCTGTAATTAAAAATCCTTTTTGTGTGTGTTAAGTCCCGACTGGAGTATGGTTTCAGGAGGTGTCCACACATCTGAAAGGCCTCATCCCCAACCACAACAAATGGCATAGGCGGGCCTTGAATGTTGGGAAGAGGTTGTGGCAGGGGGAAATTGAAATGATTGCCATACAACCGTTGGCCTATGTTCGAGTTTTTAAATGTCTGGGAGTCATTACCACGGCCAAATGATCCAATGTCCACAGCGACAAAACTACAGTCCGCAGCTGCAATTGCCATGAGCACAATGGAAAAATATTTTTTCTAATTAAAGTACTCAGATCCAGTTCCAGCTGGTTTGATAAGTATATGTTTTCCATCCACTGCTCTCAAACAGTTGAGGAAATTCCAAATTTGCCAGTATTTCTCTGCATTTTCCTGCCAGATTTCCGTGGTGGGTAGGGGGATAAGTTCCTCACGGTGAACATCCCACAAAGCCCAGCAGGTGTCTGTGATAATCCCAGAGAGTGTGGAAATGGAGCGATGATGATAGGCTCTCTCCGGTAGCCAGGAATCTGCAGAACAGAGAAAGAAAAAAAATTCAGAACAATATTTATGACTGGGGTTTTGCAAAACAGAGAAAGTAAAAAAAAAATGAAAATAAAAAAATTGGCTTTAATAATAATAATAATAATATTTAGGACAGTTTTTTTGCAAAACGCTAAAAGGGAAAAATATTAAGTACATTGTTGAACAATAAGAATTATGACAGGCGCTAATGTTTAAATATTACGTACCTTAGTGTCACCAGCAGATGTTCCTCAGCAGGAATCGCTCTACGGAGCTGGGTGTCCTACCTGCTGATGGCTCCTTGTACACGGTCCAGCAATTCCATGAAGCTGTCTTTACACATCCTCGTGTACTCGAAATATTTCTCTGGGTTTTCACGGAGCTCACTGAATAAGGAGAGTGGTAGGCTCCACGGCTCTGTCAAAGTTCAAGAATCGGGTGTTGCCAAAAGTGCTGACATGGTCTTCTCTGTTTTTCTCTTTTCCTTTCTTGCTCACAAGCAAATGCAAAGGAAAGAAACAAGTTGACATCCAAATCCAGATTCCGACAGACAGTCTCCATGCGAAGATCCATCTTGACACAGGATACAGGAGCAAAATGTGAGGATTTCATCTCTACAAGGGTTTATATACAGAAATACCATGAGCCACGCCCATTTGGCGTGGCTTGTGTCAAGGAAATTCTCCTGAAAAAATTTTTTCCTAGCAAACGCATGCAAAAGCATGCAAACGTTGCGTTTTTTATCCATCATGCGTAAGTTGATGTGGATAAAAAACGCAGCATTATCATGCATTTGCATGCATTTTTCCATGCGTTTGCGGTTACGGATGAGACACTGCGGACTCAACCGCAAATGTGAACCTAGCCTTAGGGAGTTAGGATGTGCAGGGGCAAGGCAGAGTTTTTCTATTTCCATCCAATGTGTATAGGCTGGTTTAGAGAACCATACTGGGATTCTCTGTAAGTGAGTAGCCAAATTACCATAGTAGCATATCAATTACCAATTGATGAGCACTATGATAATATTATGGGGTACTTTTGTAGTGCAAGAATCCACCTGAGAAGACGCCGTGTGCACACACCCTTAGACCCTAAATTCTGCTTTGAATATCCACCAAAAAGTACAGTACAGTATAAATATGAAGGTGTTTCTTTTTAAAGACCACATTTTCATATAACAGATTTTGTGCTGTGGACTCTATTTTATTGTGAATATGCCGAGGAGTTCCCATTGGCCATGTGCTAGTGTACATTTGAAAATATGTGTATGTTGATGAGTGCAAGTTGTTCTTTAATCATCCCCTCCCTTGTGTATGACTGCTCGCGTAAGGTGGATGCCTGCTATCTAGCGCCCGGCTGAGCTATCAGCATTAAACACACAAAACAGAGTCTAATTGCTGTGACTGCCAGTGCGGCGCCGTGCGCTATTAGAGCGCTTTCCTATCCCAAGTCTGGGTGGTTAGTGGCATCCGCCAGAGTGGCACAGCATACACTCTTGTGCATTTAAGTTATATTTTCAGTTACTCTGACACCCCAGTTGGGGTGTCGATTGCAAGTGGTCTGAACGTTCTCTATTCCTGTGTCTTGGGATAGAGTCCTGAGATTCCTTGCTTGCGCTCTTGTTGCGGTACCGCGGCCCTGTGACGCCACAGGGTTTGCTTGCTTCACACTGGGTGAAGTTAACCCGTGTGTGTATCCACATTGTACCGCCATATTGTCCGTCATTACTCAGCAGCAGATTCCATCTCTGCACGGTGGACACCGGGCTGCGAACGCACCTATACCATTTCTCTTATAATTTGGTGCGTTCCGCCAGCCCTAACATGCAAAGTACAGATTTTTCTGAGAACTCGTCCTCATTCTTAGATTGCTGATAAGAGAGCAAAAACCATGAGCAACCAACTTTTTGCCATTTCTAGTGGAAAGGGGGAATATTGGCAAAGATATGTGTCCAAGGTAATAGCAAACCCAGGCATCTGATCTCCTAATAATCCAGACCAGACTGCAATTTGGAATGGCAATGTATATTCTTTATACTGTGACATCCCTGTTGACTATTCCTTTACTGGGACATCACGGTGTGCATTATATTATAATGTCAACATCATTGTTTTTTATCCCCTGTGCTATTGATGTACATCTGCTTCGGCTCGGTAGGTCTTCACTACCTTCCCCTATGGCTGCTGCCCTCTGCTGTGCTCCAAGCCAAGTTTTACAAATAGCCTAGCATGCTCCCATATCATCATCTGCCTAGACCTATATAAAGCCCGCTAAGGCAAACACCTGTGTTCCGATATTAAGTCTCCTAGTCCTGTTTTTGTTGTACTTCTTCATCAACTGCTAGTCGGCATCTGCCTTAAAGCACCACTCCAGGCTTTGTTTTATTGCACCGCTGGAGTAGCACTTTAAATGTTCGCTGCCCCTGGTCATATACTCACCCTCCGGCGTCCTCACAGTTTTTCGGGGCCGTTACGACAGATGTCACAAGCTACGGACATCAGAAGCTACGTCACAAGCTCTCAATGCTAGTCTATGAGATCCAGAACGAGGCTCTCATAGACTTTTATTGAAAAGTGATCTCCATGCAGCTCCATTAAACACTCTGGGGCTCTGGCAGGTCACTTTTTCCATGAGACCAACAGGAGCAGATGAAAATGCAGGAAGGTGAGTATCAGACAGGTGAATTACATTTATAGCGGTGCAATAAAAAAAATGCTGGAGTGGTTTTTAAAGGGACCCTGTCAGCACAGAATGACTGTACAAGCCAAGTACAGGCACTCGGTGCATCATGGCGGGGCCAATTATTTAAATGTATCTACCCACCTGTTTGGTTTCCCTCTGTCTCCACCCTTCTCTGGCTCTATGAAGCCTGAGCTATGAATCAAAGAAGAGGGGGAGGAGATAGAGGGAAAACAAGCAGGTGGGAATGTGAATTTAAGTGATTGGCCCTGCCGTGAAGCTCCGAGTGACGGGACTTAGTCTGAACAGTGATTCTGTGCTGACAGTCCTTTTAAGACTCTAATATCCTGTGTTTGGTGTGCTCCAACACTTGTGATCCTGCATACTTACAGCTCAGCCAGTTTACCCTCACTTTGGCATATCTGCGTTTGGTTGCAGCAAACAAACTCCTGTTGGACTCTGTTCATGTTGCATATCTTACTTTGCTCCACTTCACCTGTTAGGGTATGTGCACACGTTCAGGAATTGGCAGCGCCTTGGAGACATCACATGTCCGCTGCATCCAAAGCGCTGCCGTCTATTGAACTCGGGTGAATCCACATGTGTTCCAATACATTGTACGGGTGAAATTTATCTTGCGGAGGCTCGTATCTCCCAAGATAAATAGACATGCAGCAGTCTGGAAAGCTGCAGGTACTGTTCGTGTGCACATACTCTTATACTGGTCTTGAGATTCTTACATGAGCCAGGTCTTCGCTTTCCACGGTCTTGCCTGCTACTCTGACGCCCGTGGTCCATGTACCTACCCAGATCTGGGATTTAGTGGATCCACCTCACTACGTGAGCCTAACAAATAGTATTCTACAGGCATGTAACTTTACATACAGTACATAAGCCATATGTACAATCCAGAGACCTTTGCACATATTTTCAAGGTGAAGGGCACTGCAGGTCTGAGCTGCTTACTATTTAGCTCTAAATTTTTCCTTTACTATTGGAGAAATGCCTAATCCAGGTTCATTGTCGCAGTATAAAATTGCTGACTTCTTTTTCTTGGTCTATGAATAGCAGCGAGGAAAGAAATGACAATATTAGCAATGTTCCCACAGAGACAAGTATTTCTCTTTCACAGCTACAAGCAGACACCATATGTGAATGTAAACACAGGAATAATCCGAGAATATTTTTATATTTCATTTATTCACATTAAGAATAATTTGGTCTCGATCTGACTATGTACATGACCAATATATTCTAATCTAGAAAAACGTAAAACGTTTCAGACTTTACATAAACATTGATGGTCCACATTCAGCGATGAGATACTTGGAAATTGCTTAATAGCATATTATACAGGCATTACAGATTTAGCATTAGATTCTGCTATTTTCAGCAGGAGCTTCCTAAAATGTATTCTAATTTACAGAACGCTTGCAGCCAGATATTAATGCTCAAGATGGTAGAAAGTCTGCTATTTCGCTTTACTTGAAAAATATTCTTCCCAGAAATAAGCATATGTTGAATGTATGCCTCTGTACCATCCATAAAAAGAACATGTATTTATATGTATGTAATAACTGGCCTGAATAATGTACAAAGGGAAAGACCCAATAGATACTTTTCATCAGGCTTTTTTTTTCTTTACAGGACTTTGGCACAAGTTGGCCTCTCCATTACTAAGCCGTGGTCTTGATGTCACCGGACAGCACAAATGTGACACCAACCACACCAATATGAACCCCATTTGCCACTGCCACAGGGCAAGTGGGAAGAGCCAGGCAAAGCGCCAGAATTGCCACATCTAATAGATGCACCTTTTCTGGGGCAGCTGTGGGCTGCTATTTTTAGGCTGGGGGACAATATCCATGGCCACTTTCCAGTCTGAGAATACCAGCTCCCAGTTGTCTGCTTTGACTTAACTGGTTGTCAAAAATGGGGGGCTGTCTCACGCCTTTTTTTTAGTTATATAAATAATTAAATAATAATTACTGTATATACTCGAGTATAAACCGAGATTTTCAGGCCATTTTTTTGGGCTGAAAGTCCCCCTCTCAGCTTATACTCGAGTCATACCCAGGGGTCGGCAGGGGAGGGTGAGCAGGGGGTGTCTAATAATACTCACCTGCTCCTGGCGTGGTCACTGCAGGTCCCTGCCTCACCAGCTTCTTCCTGTACTGAGCGGTCACATGGTACCGCTCATTACAGTAATGAATATGCGGCTCCACCTCCCATAGAGCTGCATATTCATTACTGTAATGAGCGGTAACGGTGACCGCTCAGTACAGGAAAAAGCTGCGGCGCTGGGGAAGCAGGGACTGCACAGCGCCAGGAGCAGGTGAGTATAGTGGGGAGGGGGAGCGCTGCGTGATATTCACCTGCTCCCCTTCCGGGCGCTGCTCTGTCTTCAGCATCTTCTGCAGTGAGGCTCAGGTCAGAGGGCGCGATGACGTGGTTAGTGCGCGCCCCCTGCCTGAACGTCAGTGCAGAAGACGCTGAAGATGGAGCGGCGCCGGAAAGAGGAAAGGTGAATATTGAAAGTGCCGGGGGCCTGAGCGACGGAGAAGTGAGTATGTTTTTTTTTTTATCGCAGCAACAGCAAATGGGGCAAGTGTCTGTATGGAGCATCTTATGGGGCCATAACGTTTGTGCAGCACTATATGGGGCAAGTGTCTGTATGGGGCCATAATCAACGTTTTTGCAGCACTATATGGGGCAAGTGTCTGTATGGAGCATCGTATGGGGCCATAATCAATGTTTGTGCAGCATTGTATGGGGCAAATGTCTGTATGGAGTATCTTATGGGGCCATAACGTTTGTGCAGCACTATATGGGGCAAGTGTCTGTATGGGGCCATAATCAACGTTTGTGCAGCATTATATGGGGCAAGTGTCTGTATGGAGCATCTTATGGGGCCATAATCAGCGTTCGTGCAGCACTGTATGGGGCAACTATCTTTATGGAGCATCTTATGGGGCCATAATCAACGTTTGTTCAGCATTGTATGGGGCAAATGTCTGTATGGAGTATCTTATGGGGCCATAACGTTTGTGCAGCAATATATGGGGCAAATATCTTTATGGAGCATCTTATGGGGCCATAATTAACATTTGTGGAGCATTATATGAGGCAAGTGTCTGTATGAAGCATCTTATGGGGCCATAATCAACATTTGTGCAGCATTATATTGGGCAAATGTGTCTATGAAGCATCTTATGGGGCCATTATTAACTTTTATGCAGGATTATATGGGGCATATTTTAATATGGAGCATCTTATGGGGCCATCATAAACTTTATGGAGCATTATATGGGGCTCCTGATTCAATATGGATATTCAAAAACACAACCTACTGATGTCTCAATTAATTTTACTTTTATTGGTATCTTTTTACTTTTGACATTTACCGGTAGCTGCTGCATTTCCCACCCTAGGCTTATACTCGAGTCATTAAGTTTTCCCAGTTTTTTGTGGCAAAATTAGGGGGGGCTGGCTTATACTCGGGTCGGCTTATACTCGAGTATATATGGTAAATAATAATAATTTAAAAAACAGCTTGGGGACCCCTGTTGTGAATTCTGCTTTTGGGTTCCCTCCAGTGGTTGTAGGTGGTAATGCAGTTGTCCCTGAGTTGCAGTCCTGGTCAGGTGTATCTGCTGATTGCAGCTCTGACTGGGGTATTTAGGTGTGCAGGATTCATTAGTCCTTGCCAGTTGTCCATGGTTCTGGGAGGTTTTGGATCTTTGTCTGGTTCCTCCTGCCTTGCTGCCATTTCAGCAAAGATAAGTGTCTGGTTTTTGTTTCTGCGGCGCACATGCTGTGTGCTTAATAATTCTGTGCTATTCATTTGTTTTCTCTTGTCCAGCTTAGATTGTGTCAGTGTTTTCTCAGTCTTGCTGGATTCTCTGGAGTTGCAGATATACGCTCCACATCTTTAGTTAGATGGTGGAGTTTTTTGTATTTTCTGCTGTGGATATTTTTGGAAGGGTTTTAATACTGACCGCTTAGTATCCTGTCCTATCCTTTCCTATTTTAGCTAGAGTGGCCTCTTTTGCTAAATCCTGTTTCCTGCCTGTGTGTGTCTTTTCCTCTACTACTCACAGTCAATATTTGTGGGGGCTGCCTATCCTTTGGGGTTCTGCTCTGAGGCAAGGTAGAATTCCTATTTCCATCTATAGGGGCATTTAGTCCTCCGGCTGTGTCGAGGTGTCTAGGATTTGTTAGGCAGACCCCACGGCTACTTCTAGTTGCGATGCTAAGTTCAGGATTTGCGGTTAGTATAGTTTCCACCAACTCCAGAGAAAGTTCCATGTGGCTCCAAGGTCACCGGATCATAACAGTACAACTGGCCGATAATGAGTTAAATGCATCTCAGAAGAAGGGAAGAAAGGTGTTGAGCCATTTTTTTTTTCTGCACTCTGCGTTGTCTTCTCTTCCCTCTTTTTTTCTGGGTGGCTGAGGAGTCTTGTGCTAGCATGGATATTCAGGATTTAGCTTGCTGCTAGGGTACAGGGTATTTCTGATTATATTGTTCAGACTCCTGTTTTAGAGCCGAAGATTCCTACTCCTGATTTGTTTTTTGGTGACAGGTCCAAATTTTTGAGTTTTAAAAACAACTGTAAACTGTTTTTTGCTCTGAGACCTCGATCCTCTGGTGATTCCATTCAGCAGGTTAAAATCGTCATCTCCCTGCAGCGTGGCGATCCACAGGATTGGGCATTTTCCCTGGAATCTGGGAATCCAGCTTTGCTTAATGCAGACTCCTTTTTTCAGGCTTTGGGATTATTATATAATGAACCTAATTCTGTGGATCAAGCAGAGAATACCTTGTTGGCCCTGTCTCAGGGTCAAGAGGCGGCAGAATTGTATTGTCAGAAATATAGAAAATGGTCTGTGTTGACTAAATGGAATGATGATGCTTTGGCGGCAATTTTCAGAAAGGGTCTTTCTGAATCCGTTAAAGATGTTATGGTGGGGTTTCCCACGCCTTTTGGTCTGAGTGATTCTATGTCTCTGGCCATTCAGATTGACCGGCGCTTGCGGGAGCGCAGAACTGTATGCGCTGTGGCATTGTCCTCAGAGCAAATTCCTGAGCCAATGCAGTGTGATAGGATTCTGTCTAGAACGGAACGACAAGGTTTCAGACGTCAGAATAGGTTGTGTTATTATTGTGGCGACGCTTCTCATGTCATTTCTGTCTGCCCTAAGCAAACAAAGAGGATCGCCAGTTCATTTACCATCAGTACTGTACAACCTAAATTTCTGTTATCTGTGTCCTTGATCTGCTCATTGTCATCATTTTCAATCATGGCGTTTGTGGATTCAGGCGCCGACTTGAACTTAATGGACTTTGAGTTTGCCAGGCGTTGTGGTTTTCCCTTGCAGCCTTTGCAAAACCCTATTCCTTTAAGGGGCATTGATGCTACACCTTTGGCTAAAAATAAGCCCCAGTTTTGGACACAGGTGACCATGCGCATGGCGCCAGCCCATCAGGAAGATTGTCGATTTCTGGTGTTGCATAATTTGCATGATGCTATCGTGCTGGGTTTTCCGTGGTTGCAGGTACATAATCCTGTGTTGGACTGGAAGTCTATGTCTGTGACTAGTTGGGGTTGTCAGGGGATTCATAATGATGTTCCTTTGATGTCAATCTCCTCTTCTTCCTCTTCTGAAATTCCTAAGTTTTTGTCTGATTTTCAGGATGTATTCGATGAGCCCAAGTCCAGTTCCCTTCCACCGCACAGGGACTGTGATTGTGCTATTGACTTGATTCCAGGATGTAAGTTTCCTAAGGGCTGACTTTTCAACCTGTCTGTGCCTGAACATACCGCCATGCGGAATTATATTAAGGAGTCTTTGGCAAAAGGGCATATTAGGCCATCTTCTTCACCGTTGGGAGCGGGATTTTTTTGTTGCTAAGAAGGATGGCTCCTTGAGACCCTGTATTGATTATCACCTCTTGAATAAGATCACGATCAAGTTTCAATACCCTTTACCATTGCTGTCTGATTTGTTTGCTAGGATTAAGGGGGCTAGTTGGTTTACTAAGATTGACCTTCGGGGGGCATATAATCTTGTTCGTATTAAGCAGGGTGATGAATGGAAAACTGCGTTTAATACGCCCGAAGGTCATTTTGAATACCTTGTGATGCCATTCGGGCTCACTAATGCTCCATCTGTTTTTCAGTCCTTCATGCATGATATCTTCCGGACTTATCTTGATAAATTCTTGATTGTATATTTGGACGATATTTTGATTTTTTCTGATGATTGGGAGTCTCATGTGCAACAGGTCAGGATGGTATTTCAGATCCTTCGTGACAATGCTTTTTTGTGAAGGGGTCTAAGTGTCTCTTTGGGGTGCAGAAGGTTTCTTTTTTGGGCTTCATTTTTTCTCCCTCATCTATGGAGATGGATCCGGTTAAGGTTCAGGCCATTCATGATTGGATTCAACCCACATCCGTGAAGAGCCTTCAGAAATTTTTGGGTTTTGCAAATTTTTATCGCCGTTTCATTGCTAACTTCTCTAGCGTGGTTAAACCCTTGACCGATTTGACGAAGAAAGGCGCTGATGTGGCGAATTGGTCCTCTGCGGCTGTCTCTGCCTTTCAGGAGCTTATGGATCACCCCCAGACACAGGGCCACGCGTTTTCGGTACCGGGCCTCTCTGGTTCGGTTCCGAGGCTGTCACGGTGGCTAGACCCAGTCCGCGACCCTGCTAAGGGGCGTCCAATAAAGGTGGTACAGTCTGTCAGGGGTTCGTGACGCCACCTGTGGTGTTCGGTCAGGATGACCGACGCTGCTGTGGGGTCCACTGGGGTGATGAAATGGCAGCTGGATGGTATACCTTCCCACAGGTGAAGTATGTCCCCAGGGCTTCCCAGTAAGGTAGATGGTAATGGTGTAGGTTGCAGGCAATAAAGAGGACACAAGGTTGCAGTCTCTTTACCTCTTTACTGTAGACTTCAGGATCCTCAATCCAGAGCACGTTTAACAGGGCTATCGGAGACCGGACGCTCTGATGGGCACTTCCAGAGTTTCCCTCGCAGATGGAAATCGTTGCCCACCACTAGCGCCTGTGTGTTGTAGTCCTACCCTGCTGAGCATTCGGAATAGTCCTCACAACTGCTGTTCTCGTTTCGTTCATTCTTTACAGCTCTCTCTCTCTTTAGTTCCAGATGTTGCTAGTTTCTCGTCCCCCAATATGTTTTGGCTAGGACGCACCCGTATGACGGGAAGTCTTGGAGGTCTTCCGGGACCCTAGAGACGCCCCTCTCCCAATGTTGCCCCCTATGTCTTCTTAGGAAATTTAAGGTAGACAGCCAACCTATAATAAACTGTCGTGCGGAGTTTGAAGTAAGACCTGAAGTCAGTTACTCCCGCGGTGTTCCGGCCACCGGCTACGCGCCTCAGTAGGATGTTGCCTCGGTCTCACGGCACGACTCCTACTGGTACTCCTTTTTGCTAGATCTCGTTTACACTGTTCCACAATATCCTTCCTTTCTTGTCTCTTTCTTAGGATACCGCCGCAGGAGGTGCAGGCGCGGCTCCGTTACGTTCTGTTCTGTTCGCTAGGCACCTGCCAGGTTCCCACGCCTGACAGGGACCCCCCTGTGTCTTCTCCCTGCAACACCCCCTGCCACAGGATGTTGCCTGAATCCAACCCAGTCAGCTTCTGACTAACTTTCTACCCAACCCCTAGTTTTACCAGTGTGAGAAGGGGCCCAATAAATAAAGCCTTTTGCTCCCCCTAGTGGCCGGAGTGTGAAGTGTAATGTGTGCTGGTGACACCTGGTCAGGAGAATTCCTTCAGTGCCATCAGACGTACCATCACTCCCCTTAGTGGCAGAGTGTCATACTGCAACGACCAGATCTCTGGGGCGCTGCACTTAAACGCCGATTTACTTCTGCTCCGGTGTTGCGACAACCGGATGTTTCTCTTCCGTTTCAGGTTGAGATTGACACTTCTGAGATTGGGGCAGGGGCCGTTTTGTCTCAGAGGGATCCTGTTGGTTCCTTGATGAAACCGTGTGCCTTCTTTTCCCGTAAGTTTTTGCCTGCTGAACGCAATTATGATGTCGGCAATCGGGAGTTGTTGGCTATGAAGTGGGCGATGAGGAGAATATTAAGGCTGATGCCCTCTCTAGGAGTTTTTTGCCTGATTCTCCTGAGGTCCTTGAACCGGTCGGCATTCTAAAAGAAGGGGTGGTCCTTTCTGCCATTTCCCCTGATTTACGACGGGTTCTTCAGGAATTTCAGGCTGACAGACCTGACCGCTGTCCAGTGGGGAAACTGTTTGTTCCTGACAGATGGACTAGTAGAGTGATTTCTGAGGTTCACTGTTCTGTGTTAGCTTGTCATCCTGGTATTTTTGGTACCAGAGATTTGGTTGGTAGGTCCTTTTGGTGGCCTTCTTTGTCACGTGATGTGCGTTCTTTTGTGCAGTCCTGTGGGACTTGTGCGTGGGCCAAACCTTGTTGTTCCCGTGCTAGTGGGTTGCTTTTGCCATTGCCAGTCCCTGAGAGTCCCTGGATGCATATTTCTATGGATTTTATTTCTGATCTTCCGGTTTCCCAGAAGATGTCTGTTATCTGGGTTGTTTGTGACCAATTCTCTAAGATGGTTCATTTGGTGCCTTTGCCTAAATTGCCTTCCTCTTCAGATTTGGTTCCGTTGTTTTTTTAGCATGTGGTTTGTCTGCATGGTATCCCGGAGAATATTGTGTCCGACAGAGGTTCCCAGTTTGTTTCTAGGTTTTGGCGGGCCTTTTGTGCTAAGCTGGGCATTGATTTGTCTTTTTCTTCTGCATTTCATCCTCAGACAAATGGCCAGACTGAGCGAACTAATCAGACTTTGGAGACTTATTTGAGATGCTTTGTGTCTGCTGATCAGGATGATTGGGTGGCCTTCTTGCCATTGGCCGAGTTTGCCCTTAATAATCGGGCTAGTTCGGCTACTTTGGTTTCGCCTTTCTTTTGTAATTTTGGTTTTCATCCTCGTTTTTCTTCTGGGTAGGTTGAGCCTTCTGACTGTCCTGGTGTGGATTCTGTGGTTGACAGGTTGCAGCAGATTTGGGCTCATGTGGTGGACAATTTAGTGTTGTCTCAGGAGGAGGCTCAACGTTTTGCTAACCGTCGTCGGTGTGTTGGTTCCCGGCTTCGGGTTGGGGATCTGGTCTGGTTGTCTTCCCGTCATGTTCCTATGAAGGTTTCTTCCCCTAAGTTTAAGCCTCGGTTTATTGGTCCTTATAGGATTTCTGAGATTATTAATCCGGTGTCTTTTCGATTGGCGCTTCCGGCCTCCTTTGCTATCCATAATGTCTTCCATAGATCTTTATTGCGGAAATATGTGGTGCCCGTTGTTCCCTCTGTTGATCCTCCGGCCCCTGTGTTGGTTGAAGGAGAGTTGGAGTATGTGGTTGAGAAGATTTTGGATTCTCGTTTTTCGAGGCGGAGGCTTCAGTACCTTGTCAAATGGAAGGGTTATGGCCAGGAGGATAATTCTTGGGTTTTTGCCTCTGATGTCCATGCTGCTGATTTGGTCCGTGCCTTTCATCTGGCTCGTCCTGATCGTCCTGGGGGCCCTGGTGAGGGTTCGGTGACCCCTCCTCAAGGGGGGGGGGTACTGTTGTGAATTCTGCTTTTGGGTTCCCTCCAGTGGTTGTAGGTGGTAATGCAGTTGTCCCTGAGTTGCAGTCCTGGTCAGGTGTATCTGCTGATTGCAGCTCTGACTGGGGTATTTAGGTGTGCAGGATTCATTAGTCCTTGCCAGTTGTCCATGGTTCTGGGAGGTTTTGGATCTTTGTCTGGTTCCTCCTGCCTTGCTGCCATTTCAGCAAAGATAAGTGTCTGGTTTTTGTTTCTGCGGCGCACATGCTGTGTGCTTAATAATTCTGTGCTATTCATTTGTTTTCTCTTGTCCAGCTTAGATTGTGTCAGTGTTTTCTCAGTCTTGCTGGATTCTCTGGAGTTGCAGATATACGCTCCACATCTTTAGTTAGATGGTGGAGTTTTTTGTATTTTCTGCTGTGGATATTTTTGGAAAGGTTTTAATACTGACCGCTTAGTATCCTGTCCTATCCTTTCCTATTTTAGCTAGAGTGGCCTCTTTTGCTATATCCTGTTTCCTGCCTGCGTGTGTCTTTTCCTCTACTACTCACAGTCAATATTTCTGGGGGGTTGCCTATCCTTTGGGGTTCTGCTCTGAGGCAAGGTAGAATTCCTATTTCCATCTATAGGGGTATTTAGTCCTCCGGCTGTGTCGAGGTGTCTAGGATTTGTTAGGCACACCACACGGCTACTTCTAGTTGCGGTGTTAAGTTCAGGATTTGCGGTTAGTATAGTTTCCACCAACTCCAGAGAAAGTTCCATGCGGCTCCAAGGTCACCGGATCATAACAGATCCCTCTATTCTTTTTTTTAATAACTGTAATTTTTATTAAATTTTATAACATTTTACAATCAGAAACGAGACAAAACAATCACAATGTAGCTTACAAATGAGAGGGTCAGAAAGAATTAAGTACACTTAGCATGAACTCTTAGAAGACGTTTTCCCCAGTGGCATCAAAACATATTGTGCAATAGAGCAGAAAAAGACAGAAATTCCAACAGCAGTTCAAAATGATGGCAAGTTAAAATGACTCCATTCCCATACTCATATTACATTTTTTTATAAAGCCACAATACTAAATAAGATGAGACATACACATAGGGAAGGGAAGAAGAAATCTGTTAAAAAAGCAGCATGCTCCAAACTGTTGTTTTGGGCCCTGAAATAGTCCGAGTCAGCCCAGTCTCAAATATGTCCAAACTCGCATTCAAGCTAACATGTGCTCCATCCTGCGGATGTCAGCTATTCTATCCAAAACCTTCTGATAAGAGGGGGGGTAGTCTGTCTCCAATGAAGGACAATCAAACATCTAGCTGCCATCAACAGATGTAACAGCAGTCTGGTCGAATTCTTTGCCATCCCTCTAGGGGAAACATTTAGTAGGTATATACCAGGGTCCAGCTCAACTTCCACATATAGAACCTTTTGTATTAAGGTTTTCACTTTTCCCAAAATCCAGCCAGCCCAGGGCAAAACCAGAAAATGTGGAACTGAGAACCCGGTGCTGAGCAACAACGCCAAAAAATATTTGGGAGCTGGTGGTTCAGTCTATGAAGATGAAACGAAAACATCAGAATTAATTCCTACAAGAGAAAAAAGTAAGCAAAAACCCTGATGTAACTAAGTAAAAAAGCAAAAGTGCATTTAAATAACACAGAGTTTTCAGTACCGTATATACTCGAGTATAAGCCGAGATTTTCAGCCCCAAAAAATGGGCTGAAAGTGCCCCTCTCGGCTTATACTCGAGTCATGGAAGGCGGGGGGGGGTCGGTGGGTGAGGGGGAGCGACGCCTGTCAAATACTCACCTGCTCCCAGCGCTCCTGACGCGGTCCCTGCATGTCCCACGGTCTTCGGGCGCCTGCAGCTTCTTCCCCTGTTCAGCGGTCACTGGTACCCAGGTACGGACTGGGGATGAAATTCAGTCCTGGCGTTTGAAATTACACAGGCCCTTGGTGTCCCCGTCCCCAATAACCAGATGGGATATATTACTAATATTACCCTGGATGGAGGAAAGAAAGATTTACTGCAAAACCAATATTTCTAATTATGCCCACGGCATGCTGAGGTAAGTGAGGGAGTGACCGATTTTGTGCTCCGTCACAACTGTTAAAGTATGGGTGTCTTGAGAACATTGATTCTGTTAACAACGTAGGACACAAGGCAGCCCACAACCAGACCGGCCCTTCTGGAATTTGCCAGAATTGACAAATGGCCAGTCCGGCCCTGCTGGTACCACTCATTAAAGTTATGAATATGGAATCCACTCCCATAGGGGTGGAGCCGCATATTCATTACTGTAATGAGCGGTACCATGTGACCGCACACTACAGGAAGAAGCTGCCGCTCCCGAAGACCGTGAGACATGCAGGGACCGCGGTAGGAGCGCCGGGAGCAGGTAAGTATGTCATATTCACCTGTCCACGTTCCACCCACTGGGCGCTGCTCCGTCTTCCCGTCCTCTTGCTGTGACTGTTCAGGTCAGAGGGCGCGATGACGTATTAGTGTGCGCACCGCCCTCTGCCTGAACAGTCACTGTGGAGAGACGGGACGCTGAGGAGCAGCGACGAGAGAAGAGTAGGTTTTTTTTTTTTTTTTTTAGTGCAGCAGCAGCATTACAAGTGGCACAATGCATGGCAAGAACTGCAAGGAGCGTCTATGGGGCATCTATGGGGCCATAACTGCATGGAGCATTATATGGGGCCAGAACTGCATGGAGCATTATATGGGGCCATAACTGCATGGAGCATTATATGGGGCCATAACTGCATGGAGCATTATATGGGGCCATAACTGCATGGAGCATTATATGGAGCATCTATGGGGCCATAAAGAACTGAATGTAGCATTATATGGGGCATCTTATGGGGCCAAAAAGAACTGCATGGAGCATTATATGGGGCATATTTTGTATGGAGCATCTTATGGGGCCATAAAGAACTGCATGGAGCATTATATGGGGCATATTTGTATATAGAGCATCTTATGGGGCCTGTTATGATCAGGTGACCTTGGAGCAGCATGAAAACTTACACTGGAGTAGGTGGTAACTATACTGACCGCAAACCCTGATCTTATCACCGCACCTAGAAGTAGCCGTGGGGTGTGCCTAACAAAACCTAGACACCTCGACACAGCCGGAGAACCAAATACCCCTAAAGATGGAAATAGGAATACTATCTTGCCTCAGAGCAGATCTCCAAAGGATAGGCAGCCCCCCACAAATAATGACTGAGAGTAGTAGAGGAAAAGACACATGCAGGCAGAAAACAGGATTAGCAAAAGAGGCCACTTTTAGCTAAATAGGAAAGGACAGGACAGGATACTAAGCGGTCAGTACCAAAATCCTTCCAAAATATCCACAGCAGAAAATACAAAAAGCTCCACTACCCAACTAAAGGTGTGGAGCGTATATCTGCAACTCCAGAGAATCCAACCAGACTGAGATAACACTGACACAGTCTAAGCTGAACAATAGAAAAACAAATGAATAGCACTGAAACATAAGCACACTGCATGTGTGCCACAAATAAAGAAACAGATACCTATCTTTGCTGAATTGGCAGCAAAGCAAGAGAGGCCAGGAGAGATCCAACACTTCCCAAGAAACATTGACAACTGGCAGGGACTAATGAGTCCTGCAAACCTAAATACCCCAGTCAGTATTGCAATCAGCAGATACACCTGTCCAAGACTGCAGGCCAGGGCCAACTGCATTACCATTAACAACCACCGGAGGGAGCCCAAAAGCAGAATTCACAACAGTACCCCCCCCCCTTGAGGAGGGGTCACCGAACCCTCACCAGAGCCCCCAGGCCGATCAGGATGAGCCAGATGAAAGGTACGAACCAAATCAGCGGCATGGACATCAGAGGCAAAAACCCAAGAATTGTCCTCCTGGCCATAACCCTTCCATTTGACAAGGTACTGAAGCTTCCGCCTCGAAAAACGGGAATCCAAAATCTTCTCAACAACATATTCTAACTCCCCATCAACCAACACAGGGGCCGGAGGATCAACAGAGGGAACAACGGGCTCCACATAGTTCCGCAATAAAGATCTATGGAAGACATTATGGATAGCAAAAGAGGCCGGAAGCGCCAGTCAAAAAGACACCAGATTAATAATCTCAGAAATCTTATAAGGACCAATAAACCGAGGCTTAAACTTAGGAGAAGAAACCTTCATAGGAACATGACGGGAAGACAACCAGACCAGATCCCCAACCCGAAGCCGGGAACCAACACACCGACGACGGTTAGCAAAACGTTGAGCCTCCTCCTGAGACAATACCAAATTGTCCACCACATGAGCCCAAATCTGCTGCAACCTGTCAACCACAGAATCCACACCAGGACAGTCAGAAGGCTCAACCTGCCCAGAAGAAAAACGAGGATGAAAGCCAAAATTACAAAAGAAAGGTGAAACCAAAGTAGCCGAACTAGCCCGATTATTAAGGGCAAACTTGGCCAATGGCAAGAAAGCCACCCAATCATCCTGATCAGCAGACACAAAGCATCTCAAATAAGTCTCCAAAGTCTGATTAGTTCGCTCGGTCTGGCCATTTGTCTGAGGATGAAATGCAGAAGAAAAAGACAAATCAATGCCCAGCTTAGCACAAAAGGCCTGCCAAAACCTAGAAACAAACTGGGAACCTCTGTCGGACACAATATTCTCTGGAATACCATGCAAACGGACCACATGCTGAAAAAACAACGGAACCAAATTCGAAGAGGAAGGTAATTTAGGCAAAGGCACCAAATGAACCATCTTAGAGAATCGGTCACAAACAACCCAGATAACAGACATCTTCTGGGAAACAGGAAGATCGGAAATAAAATCCATAGAAATATGCGTCCAGGGCCTCTCAGGGACCGGCAATGGCAAAAGCAACCCACTAGCACGGGAGCAACAAGACTTGGCCCGCGCACAAATCTCACAGGACTGCACAAAAGAACGCACATCACGCGACAAAGAAGGCCACCAAAAGGACCTACCAACCAAGTCTCTGGTACCAAAAATGCCAGGATGACCAGCCAACACGGAACAGTGAACCTCAGAAATCACTCTACTAGTCCATCTGTCAGGAACAAACAGTTTCCCCACAGGACAGCGGTCAGGTTTGTCAGCCTGAAATTCCTGAAGAACCCGTCGTAAATCAGGGGAAATGGCGGAAAGGACCACCCCTTCTTTCAGAATACCGACCAATTCCAAGACCCCAGGAGAATCAGGCAAAAAACTCCTAGAGAGGGCATCAGCCTTAATATTCTTAGAACCCGGAAGGTACGAGACCACGAAATCAAAACGGGAAAAAAACAAGGACCATCGAGCTTGTCTAGGATTCAGCCGTTTGGCAGACTCGAGGTAAATCAAATTCTTATGATCGGTCAAGACCACAATACGGTGCTTAGCTCCCTCAAGCCAATGTCGCCACTCCTCAAATGCCCACTTCATAGCCAACAACTCCCGATTGCAGACATCATAATTGCGTTCAGCAGGCGAACACTTACGGGAAAAGAAGGCACACGGTTTCATTAAGGAACCAACAGGATCCCTCTGAGACAAAACGGCCCCTGCCCCAATCTCAGAAGCGTCAACCTCAACCTGAAAGGGAAGAGAAACATCCGGTTGGCGCAACACCGGAGCAGAAGTAAATCGACGTTTAAGTTCCTGAAAGGCAGAGACAGCCGCAGAGGACCAATTTGCCACATCAGCGTCTTTCTTCGTCAAATCGGTCAAGGGTTTAACCACGCTGGAAAAATTAGCAATGAAACGGCGATAAAAATTAGCAAAACCCAAAAATTTCTGAAGGCTCTTCACGGATGTGGGCTGAATCCAATCATGAATGGCCTGAACCTTAACCGGATCCATCTCTATAGACGAGGGAGAAAAAATAAAGCCCAAAAAAGAAACCTTCTACACCCCAAAAAGACACTTAGACCCTTTCACAAACAAGGCATTGTCACGAAGGATCTGAAATACCATCCTGACCTGTTGCACATGAGATTTCCAATCATCGGAAAAAATCAAAATATTGTCCAAATATACAATCAAGAATTTATCAAGATAATTCCGGAAGATATCATGCATGAAGGACTGAAAAACAGATGGAGCATTAGAGAGTCCGAATGGCATCAGAAGGTATTCAAAATGGCCTTCGGGCGTGTTAAACGCAGTTTTCCATTCATCACCCTGCTTAATACGAACAAGATTATATGCCCCCCGAAGGTCAATCTTAGTAAACCAACTAGCTCCCTTAATCCTAGCAAACAAATCGGAAAGCAAAGGTAAAGGGTATTGAAACTTGACCGTGATCTTATTCAAGAGGCGATAATCAATACAGGGTCTTAAGGAACCATCTTTTTTGGCAACAAAAAAGAACCCCGCTCCTAACGGTGAAGAAGATGGTCGAATATGCCCTTTCTCCAAAGACTCCTTAATATAGCTCCGCATGGCGGTATGTTCAGGTACAGACAGGTTGAAAAGTCGACCCTTAGGAAACTTACAGCCTGGAATCAAGTCAATAGCACAATCGCAGTCCCTGTGCGGTGGAAGGAAACTGGACTTGGGCTCATCGAATACATCCTGAAAATCACACAAAAACTCTGGAATTTCAGAAGAGGAAGAAGAGGCGATTGACATCAAAGGAACCTCATTATGAACCCCCTGACAACCCCAACTAGTCACAGACATGGACTTCCAATCCAAAACAGGATTATGTACCTGCAACCACGGAAAACCCAGCACGATAGCATCATGCAAATTATGCAACACCAGAAATCGACAATCTTCCTGATGGGCTGGCGCCATGCGCAGGGTCACCTGTGTCCAAAACTGGGGTTTATTTTTAGCCAAGGGTGTAGCATCAATGCCCCTTAAAGGAATAGGGTTCTGCAAAGGCTGCAAGGAAAAACCACAACGCCTAGCAAACTCAAAGTCCATTAAGTTCAAGGCGGCGCCTGAATCCACAAACGCCATGACAGAAAATGGTGACAATGAGCAGATCAAGGACACAGATAACAGAAATTTAGGTTGTACAATACTGATAGTAAATGAACTGGCGATCCTTTTTGTCCGCTTAGGGCAGACAGCAATGACATGAGAAGCGTCGCCACAATAATAACACAACCTATTCTGACGTCTGAAACCTTGTCGTTCCGTTCTAGACAGAATCCTATCACACTGCATAGGCTCAGGAATTTGCTCTGCGGATAACGCCACAGCGCGCACAGTTCTGCGCTCCCGCAAGCGCCGGTCAATCTGAATGGCCAGAGACATAGAATCACTCAGACCGGAGGGCGTGGGAAACCCCACCATAACATCTTTAACGGATTCAGAAAGACCCTTTCTGAAAATTGCCGCCAAAGCATCATCATTCCATTTAGTCAACACAGACCATTTTCTAAATTTCTGACATTACAATTCAGCCGCCTCTTGACCCTGAGACAGGGCCAACAAGGTCTTCTCAGCTTGATCCACAGAATTAGGTTCATCATATAATAATCCTAACGCCTGAAAGAAGGAGTCTACATTAAGCAAAGCCGGATTCCCAGTTTCCAGGGAAAATGCCCAATCCTGCGGGTCGACACGCAGCAGGGAGATGACGATTTTAACCTGCTGATTGGAATCACCGGAGGATCGAGGTCTCAAAGCAAAAAACAGTTTACAGTTGTTTTTAAAACTCAAAAATTTGGACCTGTCACCAAAAAACAAATCAGGAGTAGGAATCTTCGGTTCTAAAGCCGGAGTCTGAACAATGTAATCAGAAATACCCTGTACTCTAGCAGCAAGCTGGTCTACACAAGAAGCTAATTCCTGAACATTCATGCTAGCACAAGGCTCTTCAGCCACCCAGAGATAAAGAGGGAGGAGTAGACAAAGTAGACTGAAGAAAAAAAAATGGCTCAAGACCTTCTTCTGAGATGCATTTAACTCATTATTGGCCAGTTGTACTGTTATGATCAGGTGACCTTGGAGCAGCATGAAAACTTACACTGGAGTAGGTGGTAACTATACTGACCGCAAACCCTGATCTTATCACTGCAACTAGAAGTAGCCGTGGGGTGTGCCTAACAAAACCTAGACACCTCGACACAGCCGGAGAACCAAATACCCCTAAAGATGGAAATAGGAATACTGTCTTGCCTCAGAGCAGATCCCCAAAGGATAGGCAGCCCCCCACAAATAATGACTGTGAGTAGTAGAGGAAAAGACACACGCAGGCAGAAAACAGGATTAGCAGAAGAGGCCACTTCTAGCTAAATAGGAAAGGACAGGACAGGATACTAAGCGGTCAGTACCAAAATCCTTCCAAAATATCCACAGCAGAAAATACAAAAAACCCCACCACCCAACTAAAGGTGTGGAGCGTATATCTGCAACTCCAGAGAATCCAACCAGACTGAGATAACACTGACATAGTCTAAGCTGAACAATAGAAAAACAAATGAATAGGACTGAAACATAAGCACACTGCATGTGTGCCACAAAAAAAGAAACAGATACCCATCTTTGCTGAATTGGCAGCAAAGCAGGAGAGGCCAGGAGAGATCCAACACTTCCCAAGAAACATTGACAACTGGCAGGGACTAATGAGTCCTGCAAACCTAAATACCCCAGTCAGTATTGCAATCAGCAGATACACCTGTCCAAGACTGCAGGCCAGGGCCAACTGCATTACCATTAACAACCACCGGAGGGAGCCCAAAAGCAGAATTCACAACAGGGGTCATAATGAACTGTACGGAGCATTATATGGGGCTCTTGATTCAATATGGATATTCAAAAACACTTAACCTACTGATGCCTCAATTAATTTTACTTTTATTGGTATCTATTTTTATTTTTAACATTTACCCATAGCTGCTGCATTTTCCACCCTAGGCTTATACTCGAGTCAATTAGTTTTCCCAGTTTTTTGTTGCAAAATTAGGGGGTCGGCTTATACTCGAGTACATACGGTAATACTTTTTTGATAAAAAAATAGCACAAAAGCCATCCCACCACGTCAAGGTAACTCTGATAGGGACAGTCCTACACTGTCTAATATTAACCCCTTTCTGACTTCGGATGGGATAGTACGTCCGAGGTCAGAACCCCCGCTTTGATGCGGGCTCCGGTGGTGAGCCCGCATCAAAGCTGGGACATGTCAGCTGTTTTGAACATAATGGCATAATGGCAGGTCACTTTTAGCATTTAGTGAACCTACCAAAAAAGCCAAAAAAAAAAACAAGTGTGGGACTGCACTTTTTTTGCAATTTCACCGAACTTGGAATTTTTTTCCTGTTTTCTAGTACACGACATGCTAAAACCAATGATGTGATTCAAAAGTACAACTTGTTTTGCAAAAAATAAGCCTTCACATGGCCATATTGACGAAAAAATAAAAAAGTTATGGCTCTGGGAAGGAGGGGAGCGAAAAACGAACATGGAAAAATGGAAAATCCCAAGGTCATGAAGGGGTTAAAACCTTAACATGTGTCAATGTTGACCTCAGTGTGAATAAGGGCAGACAAAAGGACTGAACCCAACCAGTGAAACACCAGACTGGGGAAGCCTTATATATAGTCTCTAGCTCAGAAACAGGGAGGCCACACCCTGGCTTGCACAGAATGCAACAATACAGAGAAAAAAAAACACAAAAATTGAGCTTAACTTGAGTTGGTACACATGCAGAGGTTAAACGCATGTTCACATTGGCCACAAAACATTAAAACCTACAAGAGAAAAAAGTAAGCAAAAACCCTGATGTAACTAAGTAAAAGAGCAAAAGTGCATTTAAATAGCACAGAGTTTTTAGTAATACTGTTTTTTGATCAAAAAATAGCACAAAAGCCATCCCACCACGTCAAGGTAACTTTGATAGGGACAGTCCTACACTGTCTAATATTAAAACCTTACCATGTGTCAATGTTGACCTCAGTGTGAATAAGGGCAGACAAAAGGACTGAAACACCAGACTGGGGAAGCCTTATATATAGTCTCTAGCTCAAAAACAGGGAGGCCACACTCTTAGCTAGAGACTATATATAAGGCGTCCTCAGTCTGGTGTTTCACTGGTTGGGCTCAGTCCTTTAGTTAGTTATAGCAAATTTAGATTTTATATCATCAAATGAGAGAACTTCCAATGTGTTTCCGTCCACCAGATCTGCAAATCTAAATAATCCTGCCAAAATCCACGGGTGGACCATTGTCAGTTCCAAACTGTTTGATATCAGAGGCTGGCATATAAAAGATATCATTGGGGAATTGGGAGAGACCAAACCAAAATGCCTTGCACATGAGAGCCACAGATTAGTGATGAGCGAGTGTACTCATTGCTCAGGTTTTTCCGTGCATGCTCGGGTGTCCTCCGAGTATTTCAGCGTGCTTGGAGATTTAGTTTTCATCACCACAGCTGCATGATTTGTGACATCTAGACAGCCTGATTACATGTGGGGGTTGCCTGTTTGCTAGGAAATTCCCTCATGTATTCAGCCTGTCTAAGGCTTAATAGACTTAGTCGACCATAAAAGGGAGTTCGGGTGGATCGGAGCCAACCATATCTTTTCTATTTCAGTCCAAATATTGTAAGCCCATAGTGAAGACCACAAGGGAATCCTCCTCAGGTGTGCTGCCAATAGTATTTAACGATATCTGGAGCTCACAAGCGCCCTTGTGATCTATGAGATATGAGAATACTTTTGAATATTCTATGGCGTCTTTCGTTCCATGTGAACTTCATTATAGCAGCTTGGAGAGACCTAAGTTCCCCAAGGGAACTTGGAGCTCTCAAAATAATAATATAATTTATATAATAATATTTTGAGAGTCTCAAAATAATAAAGTAGCTTAGGCAAGAGCGTCATCGAGGTTGGGGAGTGTTATATGAAGTTTAATGAGGGTCAGTAACACGTTGATAGCAAATAATGAAAGTTTAAATACCGTATTTTCCGGCGTTTAAGACGACTTTTTAACCCCTCAAAATTGTCCCAAAAGTCGGGGGTCGTCTTATACGCCGGGTACGGGTGCACGGAGCAATCCTGGATGGTTCCCAGGGTCTGGAGGAGAGGAGACTCTCCTTCAGGCCCTGGGATCCATATTCATGTAAAAAATAAATAGTACAAATAAAAAATATGGATATACTCACCCCTCCGACGGACCCTGGCTCTCAGCGGTGCAAGCGTCTGCCTCCGTTCCTAAGAATGCAGTGAGTGAAGGACCTTCGATGACGTCGCGGTCACATGAGCGGTCCATATTTTATATGGAAAAGTTGGGGGTCGTCTTATACAGCAGAAAATACGGTACCTTATTCTTGATTTCCACCCCTGAGATATTATGATTTTGACGTATCATTGCCACTAGAGGCTCTATACACATTACAGAACCAAAAACACATGGGCTACTTGCATAGTGAACAAATCTGCAGAAAACTGTTCACACCACCAAAGAACTTGAAGAGACAAAAACGCACAGAGAGGTAAAAAATACTCTGTTGTAAAAAAGTCACAGTAAATAAGCAAGTGCTAGTCAAAAAATACAGGGTATTTAGTTAATACTTTTTTTGCAAAAAAATGTATGTTAAGCTGCTCCACCAATCGCCAAGGTATACCAATAATAGAGCAGTCCTATCTAATGTATATAATCCCTATCTGATGTATTTAAAAACCTGATCATCTGTATAGTACCTGTATAAGCAGGGTTCAGAGAGAAAAAATATACATGTGGACATGCAGGATGGAACAGCTACAATGCAAATGTAGCAATGTGGCAAAAAGGGACAAAGCCTAACTCATCCTTACTAGTAAGCTGGGGTCAGGGCCGTATTTAGAGTTTCTGCTGCCCTAGGCACTTTTAGTGCTGCCTCCCCCATTGTTGAGTATGACACTATCGGCAATGACTTTGGCAAAAATCGCTGATGTGAAAGTAGCCTTTTGCAGCAGATCCGGCAGTTTTTCTGCATCTGCCGCGTAACGGATCACTTGCGGCAACACTGCGTTCGGCCTCATTCATTCCCTATGGGACTTGCGGACATGTGCGGCACTTGCGGTTTTGCCGCGATCTGGCAAATGCGGTACTTGCAGCAATGGGAAAAAACGCTGCCAGCAGTGTTTTTGTCTCACCACAAGTGCAAAACCGCAAGTGCCGCACATGTCTGCAAGTAGCCATCACTGTCCCTGTACCTTGCTAGCTCATCCCTAACCATTCCTCCCTGACCTAAAACTACACTATAAAGCTTTAGAAAAACAATTTATTAAAGGGAGTCTGTCACCCCAAAAATTGTATATGAGATAAGGCCACCGGCATCAGGGGCTTATTTACAGCATTCTGTAATGCTGTAGATAAGCCCCCGATGTATCCAGAAAGGTAAGAAAAACAGATTAGATTATACTCACCCAGGGGCGGTCCGGGTCCGGTTTGGGTTCAATGGGCGTCGCGGTCCGGTCCGAAGCCTCCTATCTTCATACGATGACGTCCTCATCTTGTCTTCCTGCCCCTGCTTTGGCGCAGGCTCACTTTGTTTGCCCTGTTGAGGGCAGAGCAAAGTACTGCAGTGCGCAGGCGCCAAGAAAGGTCAGAGAGGCCCAGCGCCTGCGCACTGCAGGACTTTGCTCTGCCCTCAAACAAAGTACGCCTGCGTCGAGCAGGGGCAGGAAGACAAGAAGAGGACGTCATCGTATGAAGATAGGAGGCACTGGACCAGCACCGCAACGCCCATCGGACTGGACCGCAGCAGAAACGCCCCTGGGTTAGTATAATATAACCTCTTTTTCTCATCTTTCAGGATACATCGAGGGCTTATCTACAGCATTACAGAATGCATTCCAGAATGCTGTAGATAAGTCCCTGATGCTGGTGGCCTTATCTCATATACGATTTTTGGGGTGACAGGTTTAACTGACATATTCCTATGATAATGAGGGCTCCAGGCTATGGCGTAGACAGGGACGGGTAGTCTCCGGGTCTCCAGTCTCTCTCTGTACACACCCTCAGTCCCTGCCTCACTGACTGTGCTGCACTGTGCACAGACCTCCCTCCACCGGACCTGGTAATCACCGCTCGAAGTAGCACACCGGAAGAGGTGTATGTCGGTTTTCTGGCACCCGGGGAAAGAATTCATTTTGGCCTACCCCCCAGCACACATGCGATTTTCACACTTAGTCATGTACCCACGAGCTCCTCTCCCTAATGCTGTCAATGTTCAGTGAAAAACAGAGAGAAGCAGAAGAGAAGCTCGTTGTCACAGGACCACAAGTATGAAAATCGCCTATCAGTGAAGTGTCCATGTGACGACTACTGGAACCTGCAGAGCTGAATCCTGACATCCAGGCTTCTGAATTATCACAACACATGCACTGCACACTTTTAGGATTCTCCCTTGCTGGTGAACAGTCATGTCAGCACAAGTATGTGATTTGTATACGCCTGACCACATTCTGACTAGACGTGCCCGGCTTCGCTCAGTTCATTTTCATTGAGTGGGGCCACACATGTCTAGTCAGCAAGGTGACCGTATGTATGTAAATCGCCAGCATGAGAGAATCCTGACAGCGTGCAGTTCGCACTGTGAGCACTCAGAAGTCTGCAGTCACAAAGAATGACTGCAGACTCATTACAAACCTGGACATCCCCTTTAATGCTCCTAACATAAACAAAAACATGAGAATTAGTTAGTATCACAAATAACATTTACATCCAAGTACCTTATAGATGATGTCGTCTCTGGAGTCATTCTCTTCACACTGACCTCTCCTTTCTATACCGGCCCCCTCTTCACACTGTCCTCTCATACTGTGTCCCCCCTATAGGGCCCAGTATTTATACTGTACTCTCTCATCACACTCCCCCTCCTTGGTATACTGTCCCTTCCTGGCTGTGCCCTTACACTGTCCCCCCATGCTACGAACCCACTACTCAGTTTCTATTCTGTGCCCACTCACTTTTCTCCCCCATATTGTCTCCTCACACTATTCCCCTCCCTCCTTATACTGTCTCCTCTCACATCCCCCTGTTCAACATACTGTCTCCTCATATTTAACCCTTCACTTTCTATACTACCTGCTCACCTGACTCCCCATACTGTGTCTGCACATAGCCCATCACCCTCAATCCCCGTACTCTGTCAACATACATTTTTCACATCGCTACTCATACTGTGTCGCATACATTCCCCCGATCGCTCCCTATACTGTCTGCACCCGTCTTCCCATACTGTTTCCTCATACATGCCCCCATTCCCCCAGTACTGTTTCCCCATCTCCCCCTTTGCTCTTCATTTTGTGCCCTTAAATCTCACCCCACATATTAAGCAACCCCATCTCCACTCCAATTCTCCCCACACATAATAAATCCCCCCATCCCCACTCAAATTGTCCCCCCCTCCCGCGCACTTAATCTTCGGTGTCTTCTGCTCCACTGGGGCACTGACCACCAGTGTTTGCCTCTGCAGCGCAAGTGAGCGACGTCAGCAGCATGATCACATGATCTGATCAAACTTCTCACGTCGCTCTGACCCGGCAGTCAGAGCCTCAATTGTACTCACTTCTGTAAGATGCGAGTACAATTGTTACCTGGGCAGGGGCGGACACTGACAGCTTGGGGCCCCTGTGCAAGAACTGTGCTTAGGCCCCCCCCTCTTTTTATGGAGACAAAGCTATATAGATACAGCCACACACACATACATGTGTATATATTACACACCTTATATACTCGAGTATAAGCCGACCCGAGTATAAGCCGAGGCACCTAATTTTGCCACAAAAAGCTGGGTAAGCTTATCGACTCGAGTTTAAGCTGGTATGAATTCTCCCCTTATCACTGTCCGTCATGTGTGGCTCCCCCCTCTTGTCCTGCTCTGTGTGGCTCCCCCAGTTATATGCATGGCTCCCCCCTCCCATCTTGTATGCGTGGCTGTGCTCCCTCTCCCATCTTGTATGCGTGGCTCTGCTCCCCCCTCCCATCCTTATATGTGTGGCTCTGCTCCCCCCTCCCATCCTTATATGTGTGGCTCTGCTCCCCCCTCCCATCCTTATATGCATGGCTCTGCTCCCCCTCCCATCCTTATATACGTGGCTCTGCTCCCCCCTGCCATCCTTATATGCGTGGCTCCCCTGTCCTCCTTCATCCTCCCCGTCCTCCTTCACACTCCCCCATCCTCCTTCAATCTCCCCCGTCCTTCTGTATCCTCCCCGGTCCTCCTGCATACTCCCCCATCCTCCTGCATACTCCCCCGTCCTCCTGCATACTCCCCATCCTCCTTCATACTCCCCCGTCCTCCTTCATACTCCCCGTCCTCCTTCATACTGCCCGTCCTCCTGCATACTCCCCTGTCCTGCATACCCCCCATCCTCCTGAATCCTCCCCCGTCCTCCCCTGTCCTCCTTCATACTCCCCCGTCCTCCTTCATACTCCCTGTCCTCCTGCATACTCCCTCGTCCTCCTGCATACTCCCTCGTCATCCTTCATACTCCCCGTTCTCCTGCATCCTCCCCAGTCCTCCTGCATACTCCCCCGTCCTCCTGCATCCTCCCCATCCTCCTGCATACTCCCCCGTCCTCCTGCATCCTCCCCGGTCCTCCTGAATCCTCCCCCGTCCTCCTTCATACTCCCCCGTCCTCCTGCATCCTCCCCCATCCTCCTGCATATTCCCCCGTCCTCTTGCATCCTCCCCGTCCTCCTGCATACTCCCCTGTCCTCCTGCATATTCCCCCTGCATACTCCCCGTCCTCCTGCATATTCCCCATCCTCCTGCATACTCCCCCGTCCTCCTTTATACTCCCCCGTCCTCCTTCATACTCCCCGTCCTCCTGCATACTCTCCCGTCCTCCTTCATACCCCCTGTCCTCCTGCATACTCCCCGTCCTCCTTCATAATCCCCCGCCCTCCTGCATCCTCCCCTGCCCTCCTTCATACTCCCCCGTCCTCCTGCATACTCCCCCGTCCTCCTTCATAATCCCCCGTCCTCCTGCATCCTCCCCGTCCTCCTTCATACTCCCCCGTCCTCCTACATACTCCCCCATCCTCCTGCATACTCCCCGTCCTCCTGCATACTCCCCCATCCTCCTGCATACTCCCTCGTCATCCTTCATACTGCCCGTCCTCCTGCATCCTCCCCAGTCCTCCTGCATCCTCCCCAGTCCTTCTTCATACTCCCCCGTCCTCCTTCATACTCCCCCGTCCTCCTGCATACTCCCCGTCCTCCCCGTCCTCCTTCATACTCCCCCGTCCTCCTGCATTCTCCCCAGTCCTCCTGCATACTTCCCCATCCTCCTGAATCCTCCCCCGTCCTCCTGCATACTCCCCCGTCTTCCTGCATACTCCCTCATCCTCCTTCATACTCCCCATCCTCCTGCATCCTCCCCATCCTACTGCATACTCGCCCGTCTTCCTGCATACTCCCCCATCCTCCTGAATCCTCCCCCATCCTCCCCCGTCCTCCTTCATACTCCGTCCTCCTGCATCCTCCCCTGCCCTCCTTCATACTCCCCCGTCCTCCTGCATTCTCCCCAGTCCTCCTGCATACTTCCCCATCCTCCTGAATCCTCCCCCGTCCTCCTGCATACTCCCCCGTCTTCCTGCATACTCCCTCATCCTCCTTCATACTCCCCATCCTCCTGCATCCTCCCCATCCTACTGCATACTCGCCCGTCTTCCTGCATACTCCCCCATCCTCCTGAATCCTCCCCCATCCTCCCCCGTCCTCCTTCATACTCCGTCCTCCTGCATCCTCCCCTGCCCTCCTTCATACTCCCCGTCCTCCTGCATATTCCCCCATCCTCCTTCATAATCCCCCGTCCTCCTGCATACTCCCCCGTCCTCCTTCATACTTCCCGTCCTCCTTCATAATCCCCCGTCCTCCTGCATCCTCCTCCATCCTCCTTCATCCTCCCCGTCCTCTTTTATACTCCCCCGTCCTTCTTCATACTCCCCCGTCCTCCTTCATACTCCCTGTCCTCCTGCATACTCCCCCATCCTCCTTCATAATCCCCCATCCTCCTGCATCCTCCCCCATCCTCCTGCATCCTCCCCATCCTCCTTCATACTCCCCGTCCTCCTGCATACTCCCCCGTCCTCCTGCATACTCCCCCGTCCTACTTCATAATCCCCCGTCCTCCTGCATCCTCCCCTGCCCTCCTTCATACTCCCCGTCCTCCTGCATACTCCCCCGTCCTCCTGCATACTCCCCCATCCTTCTTCATAATCCCCCGTCCTCCTGCATACTCCCCCGTCCTCTTTCATACTCCCCGTCCTCCTTCATACTCCCCCGTCCTCCTGCATACTCCCCCATCCTCCTGCATCCGCCCCCGTTCTCCTGCATCCTGCCCCGTTCTCCTGCATCCTCCTGCATTCTCCTGCATCCTCACCCTCCTCACAGCACGCTGAACTTTCTGCATCAGATTCTATGTCCTGACTCCCGACACGGCAGCTTCTTTCTGTTCTCAGCGGTCACATGGTACCGCTCATTAAGGTCATGAATATGCGTCCATATTCATCACCTTAATGAGCGGTACCATGTGACCGCTGAGAACAGGACGAGCTGCCGGCACTGAGATGATTGGAGCTGCAAGCACCGCTGGAGGAGGGTGAGTATGGGCGGGTGGGGGGAGGTGGGCGGGCCTTTGGTTGACCCCAGACCTTAAAAAAAAAAACAACAAACCTTTCTCTGCTGCCGCCCCCCTCATCCTGGCGCCCTAGGCACGTGCCCTCACGTGCCTAGTGGCAAATGCGGCCCTGGCTGGGGTAGCCACTGATTAATTCTATTAGCCAACATACGGGTAAATAGTCCGAGTTTAATAGGGCTATCGGACGATAATTAGAGCAGTCCAGAGGAACTTTTCCTGCCTTAGGAATAAGTATTAAGTATGAATGTGACAGGGTATCTCGTATGGGAGAACCCTCCATGAATAAGTTAAAAATTTTAGTCATGTGGGGGATCAGCTCTTCTGCAAAAGGATCCCTCTATTCTTGATAACCAGCCTTGCTAAAGCTGACAGCTGAGGGTTGGAGCCCACAGCTGTCAGTTTTGCCTGACTGGTTATCAAAAATATAAGGGAACCCATGCTGTTTTAAATTATTTATTTATTGCATACTCCCATCAGCTGCCGCCTGCTCTCACTGTTAGTAGTGCCAGCAAGCGTAGGCTGATGGGAGCAGTATTCCCATCAGCCAACACCAGTGACTGGAGGTAAACTTTTTTTCCTCTGATCATAGCTGCGGGCTCACGCTGTCATATGATTTTACCACCAATCAGAGACGGTGTTCGGGGTCCGAACTCGAACAGTAACACAGAGTTTGGAGTCCATGCCTGAACAGTAGCTGTTCGGTACGGACACCAAACTTTACTGTTCAAACTCACCCATCTCTAATGTCCAATTTGTTGTTGTTTTTTTCAGTTTTTTTGTGTTGTTTCAATACCCACAAAGGAAATAAACATGTCCAAAATATAAAGGGAAGTGCCCCTAATATATATGTAGTGGGGAAAATAAGTATTTGATACACTAACAATTTTGCGACTTTTCCCACCTACAAAGAATGGAGAGGTCTGTAATTTTTATCGTAGGTACACTTCAACTGTGAGAGACATAATCTAAAAATAAAAACTAGAAAATCACATTGTATGATTTTTAAATACCATATATACTCGTGCATAAGCCAACCTGAGTATAAGCCAAGGCACCTAATTTTGCCTTGGAAAACTGGGAAAATGTATTGACTCGAGTATAAGCCGGTTATACACTACTACCTATTGAACCCGTTCTACGCCCGGGTGGCGAGCATTTATATTGGTATATGGTCTCCATCCTGGTATGTGCTGCTCCCATCTTGCTCCCCCATCCTGTCATGTGCTGCTCCATCCTGCGTCCCCATCCTGTCATGTGCTGCTCCATCCTGCGTCCCCATCCTGTCATGTGCTGCTCCACCCTGCGCCCCCATCCTGTGACTGTCATGTGCTGTTCCAACCTGCGTCCCCATCCTGTCATGTGCTGCTCCATCCTGCGTCCCCATCCTGTCATGTGCTCCCATCCTGCGCCCCGTCTTGTCATGTGCTGCTCCCATCCTGCCCCCATCCTGTCATGTTCTGCTCCCATCCTGTGCCCCCATTCTGTTGTAATGTGCTGCACCCATTCTGCCTGTTCCTGTTTCCATTCTGCCATATGTTGGTGTGGCTGTACCGTGTGAGTGCGGGCGAGTGTGGCTGTACTGCGTGAGTGTGGCTGTACTTACTGCCTGAGTGCGGCGCTGGCTATAATGGATACAGCACCCCTGCAGCCAGCACAGCGAGGGCTGACTCCGCCCACTCGCATCACTGGTCACATGCTGGTGACATCATCAAAGGTCCTGGAGCTCCGCTGGGCTCTACATCTACCCTGACCGGAGCTGCAGAGCACGGAGCCCACATGGCCGCTATATTATGGGGGATACACGGGTGTGTGGAGCCCCCATGGCCGCTATATTGGGGGGGTAAGTAAGTTCGGCTGCGTCACTCTTGTCCAGACTGCGCAGGCGCGGTGCGTCGCGCTTGCGCAGTCTATAAAGGTTTCGGACAGAGTGACGCTCCCACCGTTATATTATAGATCACCTAATCCATATTCTGGTATGCATGGTTCCTCATCCCCATCTTAGTATGCATGGATCCTCATCCCATCCTTGTGTGCATGGCTCCTTATCCCCATCCTTGTCTTCATGGCTCCTTATCCCCATCCTTGCATGCAGGGCTCCTTACTCCTATCCTTGTCTGCATGGCTCCTTATCCCCATCCTTGTATGCATGGCTCCTTACTCCCATCCTTGTCTGCACGGCTCCTTATCCCCATCCTTGTATGCACGGCTCCTTACTCCCATCCTTGTCTGCACGGCTCCTTATCCCCATCCTTGTATGCATGGCTCCTTATTCCCATACTTGTCTGAATGGCTTCTTATTCCCATCCTTGTATGCATGGCTCCTCATCCCCATCCTTGTCTGCATGGCTCCTTATTTCCATCCTTGTATGCATGGCTCCTTATTCCCATCCTTTATAAACATCACAGAAACGCAGTTAAATGCTCCCATAAAATGTATAAGTTTATTTAGTAAACAATAAAACATATCAAGACATAGGACAGATTAATGGCCACATGCATCTTAATATACAACAATAACAATACCTGATATGTGTTACAGCGGGAAGCCTAGAGTCCATCCCGACGCGCCTTTCGGAGCATAAAGCTCCTTCCTCAGGGGACTTCCCGCTGTAACACATACTAGGTATTGTTATTGTTTTATATTTAGATGCATGTGGCCATGATGTGTGTATTGCTACTATGCTTCCATACATAGGGATATTGATCCTTTTTATTTGATATGGCCATGGGTTGTCTATTTATTTATTCATTATAATAATTGGTATGGTGCGCAGTGATGAGGCCTTGTAGTCCTTGGGCAACTTGTACCGCCACATAGTGTTTCATTTCCCCTCAATGTTGTCCATTAATCTGTCCTCTGTCTTGATATGTTTTATTGGTTACTAAATAAACTTATACATTTTATGGGAGCATTTAACTGCGTTTCTGTGATGTTTATATATGAAGTTTTGGCAGTTTTCCTGATTACAGTCCTGACATGCATGCAGGTGACATTCACAGTAAATTCTGTTCGGATAGAATATTGATTATATATTCATATATGTAAAATGTATGTGACTTCTTTATTATTCCCATCCTTGTACACATGCGAAAAGCATTAAAAAAAACAAAACAAATTCAACTTACTTTCCCTGCGCGCTCTCGCAGCATGTCGTTCCAGTGCTAGCAGCTCCTGCGGCCGAGCGATCATGTGTCCCCGTTCATTAAGATAATGAATATTCACCTCTCTCCACTCCTATGGGAGTGGAGAGAGGTGAATATTCATTACCTTAATGTGCCGGCACCTGTGGTAGCCTGGCAGCTGCTTTGAAGCCGGCGACTGCTGCTGACACTGTGCGCGCGCTTTAAGAGAAATGAATGTTCACTGCAAGTGCAGTGAATATTCATTTCTTTTTAGCAGCGGGTACTGGAGTTAGCCGCAGCAGCTGGCTTCTGCCTCCTGTCACCCACTGCTCCGCCGCTCCCCCTACCCCGCCGTCTTCTGGGACAATGACTTGTGTATAAGCCGAGGGGGGCATTTTCAGCACAAAAATGTGCACGAGTATATACTGTAATTAAATAGCATTTTATTGCTCCAGCCTCGCATTTGCAGCCCAGGATCAGCCTCATCTTCAAAACCAGGCTAAGTATCACTGTTGATCCTTGTTCTTAACCCTTGATCACTGTAGGGATATCAAATGATAGGCGAATGGACTATAATTAATGTATGTGTGTCTTTGTGTTTTTAGGTGGCTGGGAAATATAATTAGGTTATTGCTGGTTTAATTGTATATTAGTATTGTAGACTTGTGTGAAATAAGATGCTTAGATATTCATCTGTATGGCTTGTTATGACAGGTCACTGATCCCCCCTATTTTACATACTGAATGTACTATGATATGGTTAAAATAAAAAAAACATTCATCAAAATGGTGCCAGCGGTGGTGCCTGCGTTATGCAATGCCTAATATGCATATATGTATTTATGCTTCAGTTCTGTACTATTGTGGGGGGAAAAATATAGATATATCTTCATCAAAATGGCAACGGCTGCGGAGCCTGCGCAGTAGCATCGATCGCGTTGGCAGCCGCCAGCGCTTTTCTGCTGAACAGAAAAAAATTGGATCCTTCAAAGTGGTGCCTGCGGTGCCTGTGTAGTAGCTTCTATTGCTGATAGATGCTACCGTGCATGCGCTGCTGCCGGTGCCATTTTGATGGAGCCAAGTTTTTTCTCCTGCAAAATGGTGCAATTTTGATGAAGATGGAACAATCAGAGGAAAATTATAATAAAAACATGTCACCAATTCTGAGTTTATCACCCACTCCTGATTTTTCCTTACAAATACTGATGTAAAATACTGACCAAATACTGATCGTGTGAACGTGGCCTATCGTTAACTAAAAACTGAAAATAAAGATTAAACAACAACCACAAGACGGATTTCATCACCCGGTATCATTAATCAGTATAACAGCGCCGACCTGACACTGTCTGTAGGTTACTGTGCACAATCCTGCTGACAGGTCCACTTTAAGGCGTTAGATATTAGCCAGGTATCACTTATTGATAGTCAAGCCTGACATTAATAATTATTATACGGAATACCCCCTGTAACAATAGCAAAGCATGTATAAAGGCAACAATTTTATGGGAGAAATACTTTATTTTCTGGAACAATTTCAAGGGTGCCAACACGTTTGGCCATGACTGAATAAGGTGCACATCACATGGACACCACACACATTTAGTGTAAACATATTAAAAATGAGACCAATTTCCAACATAAGTATGATGCCTACATATGCATCATCATAGCGACGTTGTGCTCAGTAGCACAATATAGCTGATTGGGTTGCTATGTGGCTGGTATACACGATCCGTTGGTATGAAATGAAGACTCATAAAATATAGATGCTACAAGCTATTTAGGTGTCAGAAAACTACAATGCACATAATATATCTTAGGCTATCAGAGGATTGGGTTGAGATTTATGGTGTTGGCATAAAAAGTGGATGGCTATATAGATATCTAGAGAGGCACTAAAACGGCTTTTGCTAATTATGTTGAGAGCCTGAACAGAACGGAAAGGACTGAGGTTCACATTTTGCAATTAATAAGCATAAACTGCCATTTCTGGATTTACTGATCTGCAAAACTTCTAATAAAATGTTGAAAATAGCATCGTTCGCTTCTAGCTACCAAGGCCCTGCTCAGATGGGAAAGTCATTACACACCCATGCCTTAAAGGGGCATTCCTAATGGGCAACACTTGCACCTTCTTAGATAACATTAAAAGGAATTTATTCATCAAGCAAGGGACATATAGGATGGCTATAAGGCAAGGGGCTGTCTGAAATGATCAGCACGAGGAGGGGAGAATGATGATAGTTATATTCATGTCAGAACAATGACAGCAGGTGGGGGCTTTGGGTCTATTACTCCCATCAACCTACACCTGCTGCCGCTAATAGCAGTGACAGCAGGAGCGCTATAGCTAAATAAATGAAAAACCCAGCATGGGTTCACCCGTATTTTCTATAACCAACCAGGCAAAACTCACAGCTTGGAGCGGCAACCCTCAGCTGTCAGCTTCAGCAAAGCTGGTTATCAAAAATAGAGGGGTCCCTATGCAGTTTTTTAAAACTAATTAAATAAATAATTTCCAGAAAAGGCATGGGGTCCCCCTTATTTTTGACAACCAGCCTTGCTAAAGCTGACAGCTGGGGGCTGGTATTCTCAGGCTGGTAAGGGACAATTGATATAGCCCCCCAGCCTAGAAATAGCAGCCCACAGCTGCCCAGAAAAGGGTGCATCTATTAGATGTGCCAATTCTGACACTTTGCACGGCTCTCCCCACTTGCCCTGTAGCGGTGGCAAGTGGGGTTCATATTTATGTCACCTATGTATTGTCAGGTGACATCAAGCCCACAGCTTAGGAATGGAGAGGCATCTATAAGACATCTTTCCATTACTAATCCTATAATTATATAGCAAATAAAGCCACAGCCAGAATAAAGTCTAACGCCTAATACAACTAAAGCCCTCGTTCTCCTGTAATAAAATAAAAAAACAACAATATCCCTCAACTATCCGTCGTTCTGTCCCACGCCGTAATTCATGTCTGGGGGATAAATAGTTTTCAACCTGGATGGTGCCAAGATGCGACCGTCCAGGCTGAGAAACACTGGTGAATGAGCTACTGCGAGCGCAGGTTTTTTGACCAGCGGTGATGTCATCGAGGTTACTGCCAGTCAGTGGGGCTACGATCCCAGCTGGGCTGAACTGCAGTGACCTCAGGATGGTGGGAAAATGCCAGTGATGAGGTCACCGCAGTTCAAGCTCAGTGTCTTCACAGCAGATCACATAAATTCTCATGGTGATCTGCTCTGAAGGGGCTAGGAACGTCCAGGTTGAAAACTATTTATCCCCCAGACATAGATTACGGCATGGGACAGAACGACAGATAGGTGAGGGATATTGTTGTTTTTTTTTATTTTTGTTTTATTACAAGAGAACGAGGGCTTCGGTGGAATTAGGCATTAGGTGAGCATAACTGTATTTTATTTCTAATAAAAGACGTTATTCTGTCTCTGTCTTTATTTACCATATAACTATAGGATTAGTAATGGATAGGTATATCCATAGACGCCTCTCCATTATCAATGGTCCCTTACAGCCTTAGAATACCAGCCCCCAGCTGTCACCTTTAGCAAGGCTGGTTGTCAAAAATGGGGTGGACCCCATGCCGTTTTTTAAAAATTATTTATTTAAATAATTTAAAAAAACAGTGTGGGGACCCCTCTATTCTTGACAAACAGCCTTGCTGAAGCTAACAGCTGAGGGTTGCAGCCCCTAGCTGTGAGTTTTGCCTAGCTGGTTATAGAAAAAAGGTTTTTTTTCATTTATTTATTTAGTTATAGCGCAGGTGACGGGTGAGGAATACCCCCATCATCCGCTCCTGCTGTCACTGCTATTAGCGGCAGCAGGTGTAGATTGATGGGAGTAATAATCCTAAAAGCCCCCACCTTCTCATCATTCTGCTCGCACTGATCACCGGCAGAGCAGGGGAGAATGATGAGAGCCGTATTCAGCACCCGGTGCTGCTGAACAGTGCTTACTGTAGCGCTTCTTGTGTGTTCTCCGTGTGCATGTGTGCGGGACGTTTTGCGCCCCGTGCTGACGGTAAAAAATGGACATGTCTACGTGTGGGGCACACAGACACACGGTTCTTGGAAACAGACTGACATGTGCACAGACCCATTCATTTGAATGGGTCTACGTGTGTCAGTGTCTCCGATACATGTGAAAACTGTCAGCACGTACCGGAGAGATGGACGTGTGAAAGAGGCCTAATAGCTACTTATGACAATGGAGCTACTACAGCCCATAGTGTTTTCCTAAAATATTTGGAGATTCTTCTCTTGGATGAAGATATTTTGGAAACCATAGCCCCTACACCAATACAAAAATCTCCTCTCATAAAGGATACTACCACCACAATATGAAACTTGGCTATCCAGAAAGCCTAAGGGTTGTTACAAATGTGTCTGTTGTGTTGCTTTCCCATTTATTAAGACAAGAAAGTCATTTACAGGCAGTGTCGGACTGGGATGACAAGGGCCCACCAATAACATTGACTTTGGAGGGGGCCACTTTTCACCTGCATGCAAATATTATACTACCTTCGTTTACAAATTTACCTATATCTCTATATAATAATAAACTGGGTAGTATGGTTAATGAACAATGAGATGCTTTTTTCTGTACAGAGTGAATCAGGTGAATTATGCCAAGTACTGCCCATACAGTGGGGTTCGGGCCCAGATCTCCACAGGGGCCTACCGGTGGATTCCCCTGTTACCCTGTGGGCCAATCCGAGCCTGATTGTTACACATGGAGGAAAGACAATTATGGCAGCTAAATAGAAAAGGGTTCTTTACAGTAAGAGCAATCAGACTGGAATGCCAACCACAAGAGCTAGTAATGGAAGTTACTATAACAACATTTAAAAAAGGTCTGGATACTTTTTTAACAAAACATGACATTGTGAGTTATAAATAATCTAGCAATATAAAATATATACAGTAACTTTTTTTTTTTTTTATTTATTTTTTATTGTAATTAAGAATAATCTTTATTTTTACATAGCGCTAACATATTACGCAGCGCTTTACAGACAATGGGGCTCACAATCTACATTCCCTATTAGTATGTCTTTGGAATGTGGGAGGAAACCGGAGAACCCAGAGGAAACCCACGCAAACACGGAAAGAACATACAAACTCTTTGCAGATGTTGTCCTTGGTGGGATTTGAACCCAGGACTCCAGCGCTGCAAGGCTACTGTGCTAACCACTGCGCCACCGTGCTGCCCATATAATTAATAATAGGATAGAAGGATAAGGGAGAAGATAGGTTGAACTTGATGGTCCTAGGTCTTTTTCTCAGCCTATGTAATTATGTGAACTGTACATTAGGAAAATGCTTGAAATGTAATTCCCTATAATGTTATTATAAAAGTAATTTCCCCTTATTTTTTTCTGTGTAAAGTGCTAGCTATGGGGGGCGTGGCCTGAACGTCCATGTGAGCGGACGTGTGGCAGAGCGCTCCCGCTGCTAACGCTGAAATTATCCTTATAAGCCGCAGCTGAGCGGCGATTCAAGGCGCTTACCGGCTGCAGGAGAGTCCCGGGAGTGCGGCGGTGAACAGCGGTGGCCCCGAGGTCAGCAAATATGACCAGGAGGAGGCAAAGAGACGCAGGAGCCGGCGAGGCTGGGACCGGCCAAGATGGCGCCGACGCCAGGGAGAAGGCGGAGAAAGACAACACGGCATGCCAGAAGAGAATGGCGGTGGCGGCAAAGCTCCAGCAGTTTGATAGAGTGGAGGCCGCAGGGAGCACAGGAAAAGCAGAGGAGGACGCCGGAGCAGACACAGACACAGAAGGAGAGGAGGAAAGCCCAGCAGAGGAGCAGGAGGTACAACAGGGGAGCAGGGATGGTGACATGGCGGTGGTAGTAGGGGGATCTGAAGATAAGGGGCCAGGAGCAGAGCCCACCCTTAGAGACGTTTTTGCACTGGTGTCATCATGCAAACAATCCCTAACCCAGCAGCTTCAGGAGGTCAAGGGGGATACAGCCCAGATAAATGCAGCCCTGCAAAAGATTGACAAACGTGTGGGGGCTGTGGAGGAAAGAGTGAGCACTGCAGAAGACCATATAGTGCAGCTGCAGAAAGCAGAGAGGAAGTTTACTCAAGCAATATCGGAGCTAGCTGCAAAAAATGAGGATCTGGAAAATAGGTCCAGAAGAAATAACATTCGTATAGTGGGTATCCCTGAAAAAACTGAGGGGAGGAATCCCACGGAGTATATTGAAAGCTGGCTCCTTGAGACTTTTGGTGATGCAGCACTGACAAAAGTATTTGCGGTAGAAAGAGCCCACAGGGTCCCACCGAAACCACCTGTCCCTGGAGCAAGTCCCCGTACCATGCTTGCCAAAATGCTAAACTACAGAGACAGAGACATTATCCTGAGGAAGGCTAGAGATATGACGGATCTGACAATTGGAGGTCAAAGAATCGCAATCTACCCCGACTATTCCGCCCTGGTACAGAAACAACGGATGATGTTCACGGGTATCAAGAGACGGCTGAGGGAACTGGGAGTGCAATACTCCATGATGTTTCCGGCACGACTGAGAGTGGTGGCGTTGGATAAGACTCATTTTTTCCAGACGCCGGAGGACGCTACCCAGTGGATAGATCTTAACGCTAAAAAGCTTAAAGGGAAAGGAGATTGAAAATGCGGGGTGGGTTGGTCGGGAGGTATTTTACTTTCTTTAAAAAGGGGAAAAAGAGATGGACTGACAGTACATTGGTAATTGAAATGTGAAGGTTTGAGGGTGGAGCTGGGCATTACGCAGGGAACTCCCTGGGAGTGCTGATACGGCGGAGAAGTACGAGGGAGGAAGGGTGTGAAGCGTACTAAAAGTTTATTTAGGTTCTTGCAGTTGTAAGTTAACACACGTTGAAATATTTTTTTTCTTTTAAGAACTGTGCCGAATTCTATTATAAACGGTAGCGGGAGGCGGAAGGAGAAGGTTACGTTAACAAGAGTGTTCGCAATGGGTGATGGTGCCCCACTCTTGATAAGAGGCAGAATGTATAGTATTGGGGGGGGGAGGGGGGTAGGGGTAAGGGATGGGAGGGAAGTTAGACAGCTCAGAACCGGGAATAACGACATAACTAAGGATGATGAGTCACATAATAGGGGACCGCTTTAAGATATTGAGTTGGAATGTGAGAGGTCTGGCGGATAAGTCTAGGAGAGCTGCGAGCTTGCAGTATGCGAAGGATCAACGGGCCTATATGATATGTTTGCTAGAGACGCACTTGATACGGGAGAAAGTGGACGTACTGAATAGACGTTGGATTCAGAAAGGGTATCATTCTACCTTTTCGACGTACTCAAGGGGTGTGTCAGTGTTGGTGCCGGTGGGAGTGCAGTATGAAGAGGTGAAGGTAAGCGTGGATGCTGAGGGTCAGTATGTGGTGATACAATGTATATTGTATGGAGTGAGAGTGTGTGTTGCGGCAATGTATATTCCACCTCCATACTCAAGTAAGAAGATCAGGGAGGTGTTGGAGAAGGTGGAACGATGGGGACCACTACCACTCTTAATTATTGGGGATTTTAACAATATTTGTGATGACTTTTGGGATAAAAATAAGAACATCCAGAATAGGTCGGAGGGGCACACTACAACATTTGGTACCTATGTGCGTGAAATAGGCATGATTGATCTATGGAGAGTCAGACATGTTGGGGAGAGAGGGTACTCGTGCTACTCGCCGGCTCATGCTAGCGTAGTACCTCGTATGTACATTCGTTGGTTTCAGATGGGGGGAGTAGGATATCAGAAACACCTGAAATTATAAAAGTCTTTGCGGACTTTTACGCGGACTTATATTCCTCCAGGGTCAATGAGTCAGTCGGAGATACGGAGACTTTCTTGGAGAGTCTGGGTCTCCCGAAATTGAGTGAGGAGGATAGGGTGAGCCTTGATGCCCCTATCACCGAGGAGGAACTGAGTCGGGCGCTGAAGTCTATGGCCAATGGGAAGGCACCTGGAGTTGATGGGTTACCAGCTGAAATCTATAAAAGCTTGGGGGAAGTGTTGATTCCCAGATTAAAGTTGGTACTGGAGGAGGCTGGATGCCAAGGGTATCTCCCAGCATCTATGAGGGAGGCTATCATAGTGGTTATTCCGAAGGAGGACAAGGATCTGGGGAAACCTGAGTCATATCGCCCAATCTCTCTGTTAACCATTGATGCCAAACTCTTGGCCAGGGTGTTAGCTTCCCGTCTGTCCAGTGTCATTACTAACCTTGTACATCCGGATCAGTCCGGCTTTATGCCTGACAGGTCTACAGCGGTTAATCTGCGGAGGCTGTATATGAACCTGCAGCTGAGGTCTGACAACTGTGGCCGAAGGGTCATTGCATCCTTGGATGCCCATAAGGCGTTTGACAGTGTGGAGTGGGGATATCTCTGGCGGGTGTTGAAGTGTATGGGTATTGGACCGCAATTTGTGTCGTGGATTCAACTGTTATATTCATTACCAACAGCTAGAATCAGAGTGAATGGGGAACTTTCTCAGCCTATAAAGTTGGCCAGAGGTACGAGGCAGGGATGCCCACTGTCGCCCCTTCTGTTTGCCCTAGCTGTGGAGCCACTGGCCGCTAAGATCCGACAGTCGGATGAGGTCCCTGGGTTCAGATATGGGAGTGTTGAGGAGAAGATTGCGTTATATGCAGATGACATCTTACTGTTCCTGGCGGACCCGGACGACGCCTTGAAAGGGGCCATCGAGATCATTGAAAAATTTGGAGCCTTGTCGGGACTGAGGATAAATTGGGATAAATCGGTCCTCTTTGAGGTGGATGGGGTGGAGGAGAGTGGAAGTGAGCCATTGGGAGAGGGGCGGCTTAAGGTGGCATCCCTTTTCAAATACCTGGGAATATGGATCTCGATGCCAGTTACAGAGTTTTTGTATAGGAATTTGACTCCTCTCATGGGCGTCCTTAAGGCAAAAGTAGATGCGTGGAATAAATTACACCTATCGGTGGTGGGTAGGGTTAATCTTATTAAAATGGTTTTGATGCCCAAAATACTCTACATCCTACATAACGCGCCAGTTTGGATTCCACGTGGGAAGTTCCGGCAGATTAATGCTCTTTTTAGAAGCCTGATATGGGGGAGGCAGTACCCACGTATTGGCCTGGAGATGCTTCAGCGACCCAAGGAAGATGGAGGATTGGCTTTGCCCAATCCTGAGTTATATTTTCTTGCAGCCCAGAGCCAGCATTTGAAGGGCTGGGCGCGAGAGGCGTCTTCCAGTGCGGTACAACACTTGATGGAGGTGGTGACAAACCGACGACCGGTGGTGCAGTGTCTGGAGAATGGCTCCTTGGGCGTATTGGGGAAATTGTACCCAACTATGTTTTTGATACATAAATTATGGACCAGACTGCGACAGATTCGGGGGGTTATGGGACTGACTAAATTTACACCGATATGGCTTAATAATAATTTGGTTGAGTTTGCGGCTCTTGGAGTGCTGACAGAGTGGCAGGCCAAAGGAATCCATTTGGTTGCTCAGATAATTCAACAACGGGTGTTAAAGTCCTTTTTGCAGCTGCAGTGGGAGTTTGGATTGAGACCGACTGGGGAGTATCAATATGTCCAGATGAAACACGCTTTTAAAGCTCAAAACAAGGGCGATGGTATTGAGATCCAGGAGGACATAGTTCTGGAATACGTGTGTGGGGAAGGGTCCACAAGGGGAGTCATTTCCACCCTTTATAAGGACCTACTGCATGCATATTTGCTGGATTTCCCTCTAAAAGCGAGAGCTAAGTGGGAAAGAGATTTAGGCCCAATGGAGGATGAAACCTGGGAGTCGGTGTTGGAATGGGTTCCACGAGTGTCACTAAGCGAGCCGTATAGACTATCGCAGCTATACATCTTGCACAGAGTCTATAAATCACCGGAAGTGTTACACAGAGCGGGGTTGCGTGCTGACTCTGAATGCCCGAGATGTAGGACTGAGAATGCAGGAATATACCACATGATGTGGACATGTCCAAGGCTGGTTGCTTTTTGGCTGGTGGTACTGAGCCGTGTGGAAGGGGCGTATAAATGCAGAGTGCCGAGAGATCCGATGGTGTGCCTACTGGGATATATGGAGGAAATTAGAGTGGATAACACCTGGAAGATAGCAATAGCCAGGCTATTATATATGGCTAGGAAGGTGATCGCAAGGAACTGGATTAAGGAGGAGCCGCCTACAAGGGGTGAATTCCTGAAATATGTTAAACATGGTCTCAATCTGGAAAAGGGGGTCTACAAAAGACGTGGGAAAACAGAAATGTTTGACAAAATGTGGTCTCCGTGGCTCGAGCTGGGATGAGTAGATATGGGAAATGGGAGGATGAGGGCCTTTGAAGGGAGGAGATTGCTAGAGGAACAAGCGGTCATAAGTGAGTCAAGCGGCTCAAAGAGCCATCAATACTGGTAACAAAAGTATAATTGGGAAGGAGCTGTCAGGGAAGGGGGAGGGTTGGGGCTTGTTGGGATTGTTGGGGGTTTGGAAAATGAAGAAACTTTGTAATATACTGGAAAATGCATAAAATGTAATGTTCATGTTTACTTTCAATAAAAATCTATTTAAATAAAAAAAAAAAGTGCTAGCTATAAATCCAATCTCTGGATTTCAAAAGTGCAAAACAGTCCTGAAACGCTCGCACGTTTAATCTGTATTTCTTATGGTGCCTAAAGGAAGCCATAATGATAGGCACCTGCTTGGTAACAAGTGCAGTTATTTGCCTCTATAATGAAGTGAATTACCAATGATGAAAGGGTTAATACTTGGGTCCTGCATCAGTAATAGCCCCTGCAGTAACCATGACAACTGTTATGAGGTCATAAACAAGTGTGATAAAGAAGGCCGCACTGCCACGATCAGCGCCATTACTGATGCGCCTGAGGACGTTGAGCTCGACCACCCCACGTAATGTGCCGACCTTGGTGAAATTTGGAGGTTCTAGCAGGGAAAGGGTTTGTCTGCTTTAGACACCCCCAGGGCATGGGAAGGTAACAGAGGGGGGTCCCCTGCACAGGATCCCCTTCTGTTACCCTCTACAAAGAACTGCTCTCCTTTGGGAGTTCATGGAAGCACCTATGACTTTAATGGGTGATAAATTGGGATGGGAGAAGGGGGAGGGGGTATTTCTCCTATTAGGGGTTATCCGTTATCAACAATCCTTGTAAGCAAAAGTCTAAATTTATGAGAGGTGGACCTGGATCTGTAAGAAAGAAATGGTTCATCAATCAGGGCAATCAGATCAACTAATTTATTGGGTCTAACAACCAATGTGGTGAATGATATCGCAGCCAGATCTCTCCCACATCCGGTTTATCACATTTACAGTCCATATTTGTTATGTTGTTCTCTGTAAATTTGGTAAAATGTACAAATGTAAAAACTTGTTATATCTGTTATATATCAGCACTAAAGGTACTGTCACACTAGACGATATCGCTAGCGATCCGTGACGTTGCAGCGTCCTCGCTAGCGATATCGTCCAGTGTGACAGGCAGCAGCGATCAGGCCCCTGCTGGGAGATCGCTGGTCGGGGAAGAAAGTCCAGAACTTTATTTCGTCGCTGGACTCCCCGTAGACATCGCTGAATCAGCGTGTGTGACACCGATTCAGCGATGTCTTCGCTGGTAACCAGGGTAAACATCGGGTAACTAAGCGCAGGGCCGCGCTTAGTAACCCGATGTTTACCCTGGTTACCATCCTAAAAGTAAAAAAACAAACACTACATACTTACCTACCGCTGTCTGTCCTCCAGCGCTGTGCTCTGCTCTCCTCCTGCTCTGGCTGTGAGCGTCGGTCAGCCGGAAAGCAGAGCGGTGACGTCACCGCTCTGCTTTCTGGCTGCCCGGTGCTCACAGCCAGACCAGAGAAGCAGAGCGCCGAGGACAGACAGCGGAAGGTAAGTATGTAGCGTTTGTTTTTTTACTTTTTAGGATGGTAGCCAGGGTAAACATCGGGTTACTAAGCGCGGCCCTGCGCTTAGTTACCCGATGTTTACCCTGGTTACCGGGGACCTCGGGATTGTTGGTCGCTGGAGAGCGGTCTGTGTGACAGCTCTCCAGCGACCAAACAGCGACGCTGCAGCGATCCGGATCGTTGTCTGTATCGCTGCAGCGTCGCTATGTGTGACGGTACCTTAACTCTCTTAGCCCAAGGGAAGGGCGATCCTCCAGCCATGGTTTCCTAGAGGTTTCCACCACAGGGGGTTTTTCCTCTCCTGAGTGCTGGAGGGTGACTCTTCGTGAGTCAGGGTTATGCCATTTTTGGTGTCATGTGAATGTAAATAAAATTGAGAACGTTTGACACCTAATTACAATGCTTCATGTATTTATTTTGTGTGCATCTGTGTGATTCATTTTGTTTGGGAGTCGGGGTCCATCATATGTCACTGTGTCATAGGGCTGGACATCTCCCAGCCACAGTTTTGCCCCAGGTGTGCTCCTGCTCCGCTGAATATCATGGAACAGAGAAGACAAGCTAGTGTGCACTCATCATTGGAATAAGGACTTATATGACAGCAGGATTACAAGCAGCTTCCCCACCTCATTCACACAGTGAGTATTTTGGCCAGTATTTTACATCAGTATTTGTCAGCTAAAAAAACAGACTGGAGCAAACACTGAGAAAAATAATAACTGAATGACTTTCACCTCTTCTGTATTTTGGATCCACTCATGTAAAAGTGCTGTAAATCCTTACTGACTTCATAATTTCATTGATGACAGCGCTGCAGTCAGTAACTTAGCTCAGTGACTCTGCTTGAGTTGACATCATAAGCTGCTGAGCTCACTAATTGTCTGCAGCGCTGTCGATATGAAGTCAGTGCTGCAGACAATAACAGATACCATGGGTGGCACCAGAGATTCAGCCCTAGAGCAGGGGAGAGTGTGTAAAGTACAGGGGAACAGAGATTTCACTTTCTGAATACCCTTCAGAAAAACCGATGCATTTCGAACCAGGACTAAGAACGTTGTAACGTTTGAAACGCGTTGGTTCTTATAGAAAGTGTTCACTTCAACCTTTTGCAAAGTTTGTATATTTTTTCACTTTTTTAATGGATTAAATTAAAAAAATATATTCTGGAAGCTGGATCCTTTACCTTCTTGGACTTGTTTACTTTTTTTAATATTACAAAAATTGAGGTGTGTTGAATTTTTGAAATCTTGTAAATTATATGTGTTTTATTTGCGGGATTTCCCCATACACTTTAATAAGCTGCCGAATATTCACATATAAAAAAATTCATATGGGTTTTTATTAGATTTCAGCAGCAAAAAAATGGATGTAATCCACATGCACACATAACATTATCAATAAAGCATCATCAAAGCTCACAGCAAACAGGAAGTTAACAAAACAAAGTAATTTTAATTAAAAATTATATTCAAAAAGAAGTGAGAGCGAAACTGAAAAAAAATGCAATAAAAACATGTAAAAAACACTAAAAAGGCAACGAAGAAAGAAACACAAATAACCAAATATGGCAAGTTGAAGAATGAAATTCTGCAGGAAATCTACAGCATCAAAATCTCACTAAATACTCATCATAGAAACATAGCCTTAGGCTATGTGCACACGTTCAGGTTTTTTTGCGTTTTTTTCCGCGTTTTTAACACAATAAAATCGCAATAAAAACGTGAAAAAAACGCTAACATATGGTTCCCAATCTTTTGTATTGAATCCGCAAAAATTGTGCTAATGTTGCGTTTTTTTCCGCAAAAAAAACGAATTGCGGAAAAAGAAGCAACATGTTCATTATTTTTGCGGAATCGCTGATTTCCCGCATCCATAGACTTGCATTGAAACGCTAGAAATCCGCAATCATATAAAAATTTGCGGATTTCTAGCGTTTATTTCCTGAAAAACTACAGGAAGTGACATGCCATCTATCCCATCATGCCATTCATGCGCATCCCATAATCCAGGAAGAGGAAACTCCCACACCATTCCCGTCTTCCTGTATTATGGCTGCCGACATGGAGGGGTATGATCGGATGAGGCTGGATGTGGTGCAGATGATAAGTGTGGTAAGTGTGTGTGTATATGTGTATATATGTGTGTGTCTGTGTATATATGTGTGTGCGCGTGTGTTCGGACAGCGGCCGATGAGACTAGTCTCATCGGCCGATGTCTGTTCCCTCCAAGTCGTTGCAGCAGGCTCAGCTCGATGGGAGCAATATTTCCCATCGAACTGTCCCTGCTGCAATGTACTATTTCCCCATCAAATGTCCCCTACAATTATGGTCATTGGTGAACAGTGGTTACGGGCCCATTCCCCTAATAAACTTAATTATTTACCCCTATTCACCCCTAAACTTAATTGTCATTGGTGGCCAGTGTATTATCATTGGTGGCCAGTGTATAATTATTATCATTGGTGGCCAGTGTATTATCATTGGTGGCCAGTGTATAATTATTATCATTGGTGGCCAGTGTATTATCATTGGTGGCCAGTGTATAATAATTATCATTGGTGGCCAGTGGAAATCATATATAAATTATTATTTATTTTCATTGGTGGACAGTGGGAAAAATAATAATAAAATGTACAACTTCATTGGTGGCCAGTGGTTACCTTATAATTACCTGTCCCCGGCGATCGCCACCTAAAATAAAAAAACAAAAACAAACCCATACTCACCTAAACGCCCAATTCCACGATTCCCTCGTCAGAAAAAATTAAAAAAACAAACCACAACGTATACCTACCCTCCGCAGCATCCAATTAAACGATTGTCCCACGATGATCTTGAGTTTAGAGCAGCCACATAACATGCGGCTGCTCTAAACCGCGGCCGCCGATACAATGAACGGGATCGTAAAGCGATCCCGTTCACTGTATACCGAGTTCTCCCGAACGCAGCTCGCGCTGTTCGGGGGAACTAGTTCGGCAGTCACTGCAGCTGCGCGGACTCCCCGGCTGACCGGAGGTGAACGCTGGAGCGTGGGAAAATTTTCCCATGCTATCAGTTCATCTCCGTTCAGCCGGTGAGGCTGCGCAGAGATGATATCATTAGTAATGTTTACAACGGGACAGGTGCACTTGCACCTGTTCCATTGTAAACCAATTTTTTTTTTTAACCCTTGAATTACCCCAATAATAAAATATGGTCTAAAACTCGGAGTCTTTATTTCATTAATATACTACGTGGCTGGGCAATATACTAAATGGATGGGCAATATACTACGTGGCTGGGCAATATACTAAATGGATGGGCAATATACTACGTGGCTGGGCAATATACTAAATGGATGGGCAATATATTACGTGGCTGGGCAATATACTAAATGGATGGGCAATATACTACGTGGCTGGGCAATATACTAAATGGATGGGCAATATACTACATGGCTGGGCAATATACTAAATGGATGGGCAATATACTACGTGGCTGGGCAATATACTACGTGGCTGGGCAATATACTAAATGGATGGGCAATATACTGAGTGGCTGGGATATATGTGACGTGGCTGGGCAATATACTAAATGGATGGGCAATATACTACGTGGCTGGGCAATATACTAAATGGATGGGCAATATACTAAATGGATGGGCAATATACTACGTGGATGGGCAATATACTACGTGGCTGGGCAATATACTACGTGGCTGGGCAATATACTAAATGGATGGGCAATATACTGAGTGGCTGGGATATATGTGACGTGGCTGGGCAATATACTAAATGGATGGGCAATATACTACGTGGCTGGGCAATATACTAAATGGATGGGCAATATACTACGTGGCTGGGCAATATACTACGTGGCTGGGCAATATACTAAATGGATGGGCAATATACTGAGTGGCTGGGATATATGTGACGTGGCTGGGCAATATACTAAATGGATGGGCAATATAATACGTGGCTGGGCAATATACTAAATGGATGGGCAATATACTACGTGGCTGGGCAATATACTACGTGGCTGGGCAATATACTAAATGGATGGGCAATATACTACATGGCTGGGCAATATACTACGTGGCTGGGCACTATGTTATGTGGCTGGGATATATGTTACGTGGCTGGGCAATATACTACGTGGCTGGGCACTATGTTACGTGGCTGGGATATATGCTACTATATCTACAACTAGCTATTGAACCCGTTCTACGCCCGGGTGGCGAGCATTTATATTGGTATATCGTCTCCATCCTGGTATGTGCTGCTCCATCCTGCGTCCCCATCCTGTCATGCGCTGCTCCATCCTGCGTCCCCATCCTGTCATGTGCTGCTCCATCCTGCGTCCCCATCCTGTCATGCGCTGCTCCCATCCTGCGTCCCCATCCTGTGATGCGCTGCTCCCATCCTGCGTCCCCATCCTGTCATGTGCTGCTGCATCCTGCGTCCCCATCCTTATGTGCTGCTCCATCCTGCGTCCCCATCCTTATGTGCTGCTCCATCCTGCGTCCCCATACTGCCTCTGACCCGCTCGGCGCCGAGTGCTGGGGGGCCTGAGCAGGTGGGGACACCGGCACGCTGTGGGGGTCATGTGCCGGTATCGCCGCCAGCTCAGGCCCCCCCAGCACTTACTATACTCACCTGTCCGGCGTTCCATCGCTGAGCGCCGCCATCTTCCCGGTCTCCTGGCTGTGACTGTTCAGTCAGAGGGCGGCGCCGGCGCGCATTAAGCGCGTCATCGCGCCCTCTGAACTGAAGGTCACAGGCCGAAGACCGGGAAGATGGCGCCGCTCAGCGATGGAACGGGGACAGGTGAATATAGGCCGATACTCACCCTCCTGGCGGTCCCTGCTTCTGCGGTGGAGATCGCGGTGTGAACGCACACCGCGATCTCCCGGGAGCGTCGCTCTGTGAGGCCCAGACTGCGCCGGCGCTTGCGCAGTCTATAGAGGCTTCGGACAGAGTGACGCTCCCAGCGTTATATTATAGATATGCAAATGTACATAACCGTGTATTTATGGTAGCCCACAATTAATTTTAGTTTTTCCCTTGTTATATTTTTTTTTGTAGATTGAACAACACCCTGAGGTCTGGGACCGGTCAAGCGAAAAGTACAAGGGGGCAAAACGTGATGCCTGGCCCAAAATAGTAACCGCTCTCTTTCCAGAGTGGCCGAATCTCCCAACACAGCAGCAAACACAGATTTGTAAGTATCAATTTCTTTCCTTTTTTTTAAAAATGTAAGAAGAATTGATTTGGAATGTTTTATGTAAAAAATTTTAATTTTCAGTGGGCGATGTGAAGACGAGATGGCGGTCTGTCACAGACAGATATCTGAAATCACTCAAGACTCCGAGTGGCAGCTCGCCGCCAAGGAAGAGGGTGCCCTATGGAGACCAGCTGCAGTTCATATTGGGAAGGCGGAGTTTGAGGAGGTAGATAATATAAAGAAATAGTGTTGCTTGACGTCATGAGTTGTATTTTTGTAACCTTTGTTTTATTTTTTGGTCTGCAGAACAGAAAGCAACGTCTCTGCCCAAACACCTCCGGACCTTAACGATGGTGACACCACGGTGGACAGTATTGGAGAGGAAGTAGAAGACAGCATAATGAACAGCCAAGAATCTCCGGGGAACATGTCTTTGTCCGGAAGGTCACCCGAAATAACTGATTCCCTTGGAGAACATGACGTTGCAGCAAATACCACTACTTCTACTTCCTCTGACGCTGGTGCAAACTCTGGTGGCGGTGTGTCGAGGCACATGGGGAGGGGGGCTGCTTCTGTCCGTCCCGTGGCATTGAAAAGGACGGTCCAAAAGAAGACCAAACAAGGTCAAATTATTGAACAATTAACGACTAAAACGCTCAATCTTCTTGATAATTCATCAAAGCAAGATGAGCATGACAAATTTGGGTCACTTTTGGCAGACCGCGTTAGAACACTGCCACGGGACAAGCAGCAAATGTTCGTGACAGCTGTCAATTGTCTGTTTATGGCAATTGATGACACACCAACCCTACCCCCTGCTCCACAAGTTATGACGGGTATTTTCAACGTTTTCAGCAACCCCATTATGCCTCCACCACCACCACCACCACCAGCTGCTGCATCGCAGCGTTACGGACAGGCGGCAACATACAGGGCCAACCATGTAGATGCGTACAGTGGCCATACACCTGTACCTAGTGCAACTGGCCATCGTTCCAGTATGCCCAATAGCAGTGTCTACTCCCAACCAGACTTATTTAATGATATGGGCTACCAACCGGAATATCATCAATTTTGAGATTTGATATCTCATCCTATTTGAGTAGAGACGGGAGTGTAGAGAATGTTAAACCGTTGAGTTCATGACCAAATCTTAAAAAGTTCTTTAAAGGGAACCTGTCACCCCGAAAATCACGGGTGAGGTAAGCCCACCGGCATCAGGGGCTTATGTACAGCATTCTGTAATGCTGTAGATAAGCCCCCGATGTTATCAGAAAAAGGAGAAAAAGACGTTATGTTATACTCAACCACAGGCGGTCTCGCTGCTGGTCAGGTCAGATTGGCGTCTCCGGTCCGCTGCGGCGCCTCCTATCTTCTTTCCATGAAGTCCTCTTCTGATCTTCAGCCACGGCTCTGTCGCAGGCGTACTTTGCTCTGCCCTGTTGAGGGCAGAGGATAGTACTGCAGTGCGCAGGCGCCGGAAAGGTCAGAGGCCCGGCACCTGCGCACTGCAGTACTTTGCTCTGCCCTCAAGAGGGCAGAGCAAAGTACGCCTGCGCCGGAGCCGTGGCTGAAGATCAGAAGAGGACGTCTTGTAATGAAGATGGGAGGCGCCGCAGCGGACCGGAGACGCCCATCCAACCAGACCAGCAGCGGGACCGCTCCTGGGTGACTATAATATAATGTCTTTTTCTCCTTTTTCAGGTAACATCAGGGGCTTATCTACAGCATTACAGAAT